>NC_136950.1:5388415-5415915 GCF_949987615.1 Pollachius pollachius | reverse complement strand
TTTGGGGTAGTGGGCTAGGTTCAGGGTTTACTCCAGCCATTACACTATTAAATAATGTATGAATGAAACCCTGAGTTACGTGATCACCATAACCTGAGTTGACCTAAACACAATAAGTGAACATCAAAACCATTATTGAACATAATTAACATAATTAACATAATTAAACTGCAAGTTAATGTTTATAACAGCATTAAGCAGTAAATTTTTTTTTTTAAATAGAAAGTGTACCCTATGCCTTTAAGAAAGAAGTAACAAATCAGGTATATAAAACATATTAACGCACATACACACACATGCACACACATTCACACACACGCACACACACACACACACACACACGCACGCACACACACACACACACACACACACACACACACACACACACACACACACACACACACACACACATCCAAATACCAAAAGACACAAAGAGATGCACACAGAGCCGTACCGTACAGACAGAGTCTGTCTGCACAGCAGTTTGCTCCCCAGCGATGAGTGAAGGGAGGGGCTGTGGGGTAGGAGGGGGGAGTAATGCCCCTTAAAGTCTCATCACCTCTCCTCCCACTGCCATTTAATCTGTCATCCGCTCGCACACACACACACACACACACAGACACACACACACACACGCGCCCGTGTGCACGCAAACTCACAAACACGCACACACAAGCACACACAAAGACACACACACACACATGCATGCATACACAAGAACATACATTCCACACCGATAGTAGGAAATGGAGTAAAGGGTTAAACAGGTTGACAGGAGGAGAACCAGGACGGTTGACTGACTCTTGGTCCGTCCGTCTGTCCGTCTGTCTGTGCATTTTAAAAGATATATTGTCGAGGCACTTCAAGGTGTTTCTTCCAGATAGAGTCCGGTGAACAGGCCTATATGAGACACAGCACTACATGTGTGTATCCCTGGGGCCGCTGGGCGGTCGGGCCCCTGGTGACCGACGTTGGTTCTGGACCGTGATCCCAGGCCCTGGGATGGTCCTTAATCCCTGACCAGAACACCTCGCCCCCACCCCTAACCCCAAACCTCTACCGCTCCGCCCTGCTACGCCTACCTGTGCTGTGTGTGTGTGTGTGTGTCAAAAATTCTAGCTCTGAGCATTAGGTAAATATCTGCTGTGAAGATTTACTTCAGTGTGTGTGTGTGTGTGTGTGTGTGTGTGTGTGTGTGGTGCGTGCTGTGTGTGTGTGTGTGTGTGTGTGTGTGTGTGTGTGTGTGCGTGCGTGTGCGTATGTGTGCGTCCCATTCAATTTATAAGGTGTGCGTTCAGTTTGACTTCATTATCGAGTTCAGCGGGTTGAATGATCACTTCGTTCATCTCGAATGGTCTCACACAGGACAGACTAACAGACAGGACTGACACACATCCGATGACTCACAACGGACATTGGGACAAAGCTGTAGTTACCATAGCAACAGAGGATGTGTTTCTTCAGTCTATTAAGAAACTTGTATGTTTTTCTAACTTTGCGCGAAGGTTAATTTCTTGCTCACTCTCTCCTGTGCATTTTAGAGAATGATTTAGTGTTCGGTTTTCTGCCAAATAATTTCAAATTTAAAGCGCTGAAGATGTCCATTCATGTCTCGTCACCCCATTTCCACTTTTTGCTGGTTTGGAGCCCATCCCAGTTAAAAACTGCAGTGCCACCTCTTTCTCTCTCTCTCTCACTCTCTCTTTCTCTCTCCCTCTCTCTCTCTCTCACTCTCTCTTTCTCTCTCCCTCTCTCTCTCTCTCACTCTCTCTCTCGCTCTCTCTCTCTCTCTCTCTCTCTCTCTCTTTCCTTTATCTCCCTTCACTCCACTTCCGCCCGCAGTGTCTTTTGTATTGATCACAATTACCGACGTGGGGGGTTTTAAGTGATTTACAATGATCCAAGTGGAAGACCCTAAACCAGATTTCTCTCCGGACTCCATTTCTCTCCCATTCGTTCATGCTTTCCCTATCTCTCTCTCCCACCCCTCTCTATCTTACACTCTAATTTCCCCATCCCCCCCTCTCTCTCTCTCCTGCCTCCCCTCCCTCCCCATCCATTTATCTCTCTTTGGCTCTTTAAACCCTTCCCTCCACCCCCGCCCCCTCAATCTATCTCTCTCTCCTCCATCTGTATCTCCTATCCCCTCCCTCTCCTTCCTCCTCCCTCTCCATCCACCGTCTCTCTCCTCCTCGCTCTCCATCCACCTTCTCTCTCCTCAATCCCTCCCCCTCTCTCCTCCTCCCTCTCCATCCACCTATCCCCCCCCCCCCTTCCCTCCCCAGTGTGTGGACTACGCTGATGGTGTGGTGACAGGAGACATGTGTGCGGACCTGTGTGTGCGTGAGCTGGTGCACTATAAGGGCTGCCTGTACTACGACAACGGCAAGAAGGTGATGGAGGCGCGCTGGAAGGAGCTGCCCGTCATCCTCAAGTCCAAGCTGGAGAACTTCTCCTCCTACGAGCCCCTGGCCATCCTCGACTACCAGGTGAGGCGCCAGGGGCAGGGAACACGTGTGTGGCCTGAATACTGATCACAATTCAACACCAGTGTGTGTGTGGGGGGCTATTTTATACTGTGTGTACCATAGTTCATTAACTTTGAGTATGTGCTGTGGTTGCTGTACAATAAAGTGTATTACACAAGTGTATGAGACATTTTTCGGCCTTTTTCTCAATTTTCAAATAATTCTGAATAACTATTTTCGGTGGTGGTAAAGTTGTGGTTTCAGGAATATGTTAAGGTTTTGTTTTAGGGCTTGATTTTAGGATTAAGCTAGGGTTTAGGTTTAGTTTAAGGATAATGTTTTGGGGTTAAGTCATGGTTTTGTTTTGGGGTAAGGTTTGATTTAAGGGTGTGGTTTTAGGATTTAGTTAGATATTTGTTTTAGTGTAAGCTGTTGTTATGAAGGTTAAGTTTGGTTTAAGGGTTGAGTTTTTTGTTTTACTGTTGGATTTGGGTTTTTTGGGTTTGGGTTAGTAATCATAACAGTTATAAGTATTATTTTTGTGTGCTTGTTGGGTTAGTGTAAGACCTAAAAATGGGGAAAAGAGTTGAAAACCCTTGTACTAATGTCTTGTCTCACTGTGTTCCACCACAGGAGACAACAGACGATCTCTCTCCTCTGGACGTGGTGTTTTACGCCACTTTAGAAGTGAGTTACACTCACTCAAACACACACACACACACACACACACACACACACACACACACACACACACACACACACACACACACACACACACACACGCACACACACACACACACACACAGAAATAACCAGGGGCTTGGAGTATTTTGCCAATAAAATAAAGAATATAAACACATAGAAATTCGGATAAAAAGGGCTCTTCTAATCTTAAATAAAACAATTACAAGGGCGCACATTTCCTTTATTTCCTATAGACCAAAATTGAAGGCTAACCACTTGTGATGTCTCCTCTGCTCTCAGGTACGTAACTCGCTGGGCCTGGTGGCAGACGAGGAGGGGGAGGTGGAGGGCGCCCCCGGTGGCGGGGAGAGGAACAGCTCCCTGGCCAGGCTGTGGGGCCACAGGCTGAGGAGCCGGGACAAGCCGTACTCCAGGGCGGAGCTGGCCTCCCTCTGGGCCCTGCTGCAGCAGGAGGAGTACACCTTCCTCAGGTGAGGCAGACGGAGGGCCGGAGGGGGTGAGGGAGTGACATAGATAGAGAAAGATATGGATCGATCGAGTCTATTCATAGATAGATCTCAAGCTAGAGAAAGAGAGAGAGAGAGAGAGAGAGAGAGAGACAGAGAGAGAGAGAGAGACAAAGACAGAGAGAGAGAGACAGAGAGAGAGAGAGACAGAGAGAGAGAGAGAGAGAGAGAGAGAGAGAGAGAGAGAGAGAGAGAGAGAGAGAGACAGAGAGAGAGAGACAGAGAGAGACAAAGACAGAGAGAGAGAGACAGAGAGAGAGAGAGACAGAGAGAGAGAGAGACAGAGAGAGAGAGAGAGAGACAAAGACAGAGAGAGAGAGACAGAGAGAGAGAGACAGAGAGAGAGAGTTAGAGTTAGAGAGAGAGAAAGAGAGAGAGAGAGTTATAGAGAGAGAGAGAGAGAGAGAGAGAGAGAGAGAGAGACAGAGACAGAGCGAGAGAGAGAGAGACAGAGAGTCAGACAGGCAGACAGACAGACGGGGAACAGAGTGCGACAGTGTAATGGAGCTCCGTCAGTATGTTCCTCCGTTTCCCAGAGTGCTCCAGGGCCTCAGCAGCCACGTGGCCAGGGTCTTGGGCTCCTGCGGCCACTTCTACGCCGTGGAGTACCTGTCGGCCGGACACGCCTGGGACCAGAACCTCTTCTCCCTGGACCAGGCGTCGGCCTCCGGGCCCCCGGGCCCCGCCGGCCCCATGACCAGCAGGGACAAGGTCCACCGCATCGCCCTCAGCTTCCTGGACATGATCTGGCACTTTGACCACGACTTCACACACCGGCTTCACCTCTGCGACGTCAAGCCCGAGAACTTTGCCATCCGGAAGGACCTGACGGTCAGTAGAGCCGCCAGAGTGAGGCCCTTTTAGACGTCTTCAAGGTGTGAACCTTCTAAGTAAACCCCCTTTTCCAGCTTGAATTGGAACACTTTTTTGTTTTCGGCTGTGAGTTCCAGGCGGTGTGATGTGTTATCCCCACGATTACGACGACCCGTGGTAACTTTGTGATACACGTTCTTGGGCTAGTATCTGCCTCGCTGAGAGGAAGCGGTAGTGAGCGAGGTTGTATGTACGATTTGCGCTCCACGCCGTGGCGCTATGTTCTACGTGACCGGGAAGCTTAACTCTTGTCGAACACAGGCATCAACATCAGCCACTGCCCAGAGGGAGCTCCACACATCCACACACACCCTGGCATAAGCACAGCCTCTCGGCATCTGTGCCCTTCGAAAAGGCACTTTGTCACGAAGAGAACAGCCCTGAGTTTGGAGCAGAGCAGAAAATTCGCAAACAGTTTTTTGGAGATGGCAATAACACAAGATTTTAGCATGGGACCTGTCTGCTCTGGATGACGGTGAGAGAAAATGGCATAGACTTTGTTCAAGGTCATAGAAGACATACCAACACATTAAATGTCCCATGGCATGCTACTTTATTGATGCTTTTATATTGATATTAGTGGTCCCCTAACATAGTATTTGAAGGCGTTCCTGAGAATTCTGCCGTGGTGCAGAATTACATTCACTATGAGCCAGTCGCACATTGAACTTTCTACAAACGCGCCGTTTCGGTGTGTGTAGCTTTAATGCAAATAAGGAGGAGAGAGGCGGGTCAAGGAGGAGGGTGGGATTGTGGCCCTGAGCAGCTTGCGGCCACGGTACCATGCGCTCTATTTACAGTGGATGTATCGCAATGGCGAGGCGCACACAGCCTATAGCCATGTTCTGTAAATATTCTAGAACTCTCCGGGTTCTCCAGCGGGAGTCCTGGAGCTCTATATGTAAATAATATCATATTATACATAGATATCTATATCATATAATATATATTATCAGGGCCAAAAGCTGTGTGCACCTCCAGATGATATCATGAATCTCAGACAACTGCGTCGGGTTCTCCAACGTCTCTGGTTCTTCCACGTCCACATCAATCTGAAGTAGACTGAACAATGACATGGAGGAGAAAGGGATTGTTGCCGCGATTGTCTCCCGCCGGAGCCTCACTGCTGGGGGACCACTGCCTTGCAGCGGGCAGTGGGCAGCGCTGAGGCACCACCGCTTCACCAACAATCCCTTTATCCTTCATGTCGTGGTTCATGTACTTCAGGGAGTCAAAGCCAAAGTTCCTTTCCCCCAATTCCTTCTAAACCATGGCTGAGATAACCCCCACTACGAGTCTCGTTGTGGTAATATCAGAGACGAGAGTCCGACGTGTTATGCGCCATAACACCAACAGCAGAACGGTTATCCAAATAACAAAGGAGTGTACAACACTTGCGTTATAGTCCAGGAGCTCTATATCTAAATAATATCATATAATCCATATCATATAATACATATTGTCAGGGCCAAAAGCTGTGTGCGCCTCCAGACGATATTATTAATCACAAATGACTGTCCTCCGACGTCTCTGGTTCTTCCACTTTCGCATCAATCTGAAGTAGACTGAAAAATCCAAAACGGTGTGTCTGAGCTTCGTTTTTTCAAAGGCGGAGTATAGGAGTATAGGGGAGCATAGGTAGGCTAGGAGAACTCATATTAATGTTAGAAAACCTCAGAAAGTGAAATTTTCATGACATGGGATCTTTAAAGCATTCAAAGATTATTTTGGGTTCACTGTCATATTGAAACGCGATGTCTCTATGAAAAGCACTGTGATGGCCCCATAGGCCAGCTATTGAAATACTTTGCATTTTTATTAGCTCATAAATGGTTGCCAAGTAGATGTCTTCTGCTCCTTTTCGGTCAGATTTTCCAGACACAGCAATGAAGGACAATAGAGTTAAAGACTGTTGCTGGCGCCACTGTAGTATCTATTCCCCAAAACATTTTGTTGGAATTTTGGCCAGACATTCTTCAGAGCTATTCACATTCAAACCACACCGTCGCTAACCCCACATTCAGCAGCAGTGGAGAGAAGTTCGGAATTGGGTTTTGGAAACAATTTTTTAATAAAATGTATTCATCACATAGATGGGTTCCCCCAGCTTCAAAGCGCTCTCTGGGCTGATTGTCAACTCAGTCCTCCATTGGATTGGATCAAGTTCAAAAAGATCGATGGAATATCTTTGTCCGGTCAATAAATTGATGGGGCTCACTAGCGTAAGACCCAGTGTCTAATTCATACTGAAACAACTCGGGAGATTTACTCGTCTGGCTTAGGCAAGGCTAGTTTTAATACCCTATACCCCAATATGGACAATGTTGGCCTTGTAAATATTTAAAAGTATATATTTTAAACACTACCTTTTCAGGTACTGCATAAATAACCTTACAATGATAGCACAATAATAAGGCTTTCTAGCTAGCTTCTTCTCGCTTGCTAGTTTATTCATGGCAGTCCGGTTCTTGTGCCAACGAGGGACTTCTCCAAGCATTTTTGTGATTTGAAACGGTTCCCTGTGTGATTTTTATAGCAGTTTGCCCGCAAGCATTTAACAGTGTTTTGAGAAGCGGGGGCCCTGCCGGATGGGGCTGTGTGACGGATTGAGTCTTCCCCTTGATCTCTGCTGCAGTCCGACACGGTGTTGGATTGATGACAGCCACAGCTATGCTACTCATTCAGCTACGGGACACCCGTGAAAAGCACCTGACTGTAAAAACAAACCATGTGGCTTGCGTTTATTTTGGTAACGTTGCTCAGCACAAAGTAGCCCGGGTCATCTGTGATTTTCTTTAAGCTCCCACCTCAAGTTTGATTAATCAGGAATAAAAATAGAGAGAGAGAGAAAGAGAGAGAGAGAGAGAGAGAGAGAGAGAGAGAGAGAGAGAGAGGGGGGGGGGGGGGGGGGAGAGAGGGAGAGAGAGAGGGAGAGGAAGAGGGAGAGAGAGGGTGGGAGAGAGAGGTGGGTTCGGTGTCTTGGATTGACATGCCGAACATTCACATTCAGCTCAACGTGTGGGTCACAATTCATTGCAGCTGTTTATAGAACACCTTGATTTTGAAGACTTGCTTCCGCTCCCAGGACAGGTATCTGCTCACAGGCCCAGTGGAGAACAGTTCTCTGACAAAACGTGCGTAAAGTTTCTGGACTCTGGCTCGCTTCCCATCCATAATTCAGCAGATGCTATTGTACGGCTGAATTATAGGTGCTACAGCAGAATTGGCTTTGGTGTCTGGACCACCAACAATGTTAGCGACTGACAAGCAGGAGAAATATGGGAAAGAGGTCAACATAAATGTCACGGACCGGTTTCAGAATGATAAGTCAAACATTTTTTTCCGTGTATTGAACGGCATATGTTTTATTGCTCAAGTAAGAACGGATCATGGTGCATACGTACATATTTAATCTCACGAGAGCAGCAGTGTGCTTCACAGCCAAAGGATGGCTCAAGAGGACGCCTTAGTAATGCACACGTATCGTATAGCAGCATGGACCCCGACCCACTGGACCCTCAGTACAGCATGGGAACAGGGGGCCAGCTAGGGGGCATCCAGGGGCCAACACAAGAACAGCTGTCAACAAGTGTCCTCGTCCATATACCGCTGTCCTCTTATCTTCTCCCTGCCTTTCCTCCCTCCCTGCTCCTTCTCCTCTCCTCCACTCCCCTCCCGTTCTCTCCCCCTACTCCCACCGTTGTTTGCTTTCTCCTCCTCTTTGTCCTTTCTCTCCTTCTTCCCCTCTCCTCATTCTCCCTTTCCTCTTTTCCCTGCTGCAACTCTTCTCTACCTCTATCTTATTGTTCCTCTATTCTCTCCTCGTTCTCATTTTCTCTCTTCCCTGTCCTCTCCTCTCCTCCTCCTCTCATCGTTCTCCCTTTTCTCCCCCTCCATCATCATTCCTCTCCTCTCCCACCTTCTCCCCTCGGCCTTCTCTGTCATCTCCCCTCTCCTCTGCCTGGGTTCTCATCTCCTCCCTTCCCACCTTCTCCCGTCTCCCCTCCTCTTTTCCCTCTCCCTCGTCTCCCCTCTCGTCCTCTCCCCCTCGTCCCCGATCACTCCTCTCTCGTCCCCTATGTCTTCCTCTCGCCCCCTCCGCCCCCTCCCTCTCTGTGTCTCCTAATGGGGCAGGTGGTTGCCATCGACGTGGACATGGCCTTCTTCGAGCCCAAGATGCGAGACATCTTGGACCAGAACTGCACCAGCGACGACGACTGCAACTTCTTTGACTGTGTGTCGCGCTGCAACAAACACAAGCACCGGTGCAGCCCTCGACGTAGCAACAGCAACCTGCAGGTGAGAGAAGCAGGCCCTACCCGTGGGGAGTCAATGGGCTCGCATGTCGCCACTCCGGCCGTTACAGAGAATGTAGACGTTTTAGAACTCAACCGGAATTTAATCATAGATTAAATTGAATTAAAAGTTGCATTTTTGGGGGGAATTAAACATTTAGTGGATCAATTATGGAAAAATAAATCTTGAAGCAATTTTTAATTCATATGACATTAAGTGGGAAAAATGTATATTCGTACCATCAAATACACAAAATATATGTGTTGATGGCAAACTAAATTGTTTGACATTTTAGAAAAAATACTTTTTAAATATAATTTGTCACCAGAGTGAAATGTTCAACCCTTAGTTCTTTGGACACGTAATGTCTATTTCTAAATGTATTGTATAAGAGTAGTAAGTAATAGTAGTAGTAATATTCTTTACTCAAATAGTTAATAGGAATTATTTGAGGCACATAAACTAAAACGTTTTTCCTCAAATTAGAACAAATATATTATAATTATTCATTATAAATTTAATAATGTTATTATAATAACAAAATATTATGATCATAATTATTTTGTTCATAGAGATTGACTTAGCCTACTGAATATCTTCAAAATGCTCAGGTAGCCGTGAGACAGACAGTCGCAGACTTCATGACATACAACCTGTGTGTTACTGTTACCTGGCGATTTTTAAAGAAAAAAATGTCCACTCTTGTTTTCCCCTTTCTTCCACTTCGTTTTTACCTGTTCCATAGACTTGCTTCCCGTTTGAATTAACTAACGGAGATCAATTTCCTTAGAACAGTCTTGCTGTAATCGCTGCATTGTGGTATTTCTTATTTCGGCCTATCCATCAATGTTTACTTGTTTTCTTGCAAACTCATTCGGCCGGAGTCTTGTATTACAGCGCCACAGAGTCTCAAAAGGTATTAAAATGGAAATCAATCCGGAATAGTCCAGAGTCCACGCTGAATCAATTTTATCGTGGCACACGCGCATGTGGACTTCCAAGTGACAAACACACACGGACGCACAAACTAAAACACCCAGATACATACAAACCTTTCAGAATAGGTAGTTGATTAATTCCGTGGTTGTCTATGTACCTGGCGACCAGGAGAATTCCGGCGTATCCATCATCCCCAACATTTAATTATACGGTCGAGGCCGACGGCAGTGCTGGAATGTCAATGAGTTACCATAGCAACGGGGCAGTGGAGCCCAACAGCAATACTGTGAGTTAGCCGCCTATAATTCTGAATTAAATCCCTTTTTTATCTATCCAATTTTGTGGTCATTGCCATTTTATTCATCTCTCCAAATGCAGTTGTAAATAGATGAATGTGTGCGTTATTTTGCTAAATCTTACATTTAATAGGAATTGATTGATTGACTTTGTAATTAACCTCCAACTTTTTTTCTTTATTTACCTACGGCCCTTTTAGAATAATAGGTTATGTTTGGAATATATTATTATTTAAGCTCAACGGTAAGGTTGTTTTATAATTTGCTAAAGGGTGTGCATAATTCAAAAGCCTTTTTGTGTCAAGCATTAATAAATGTCAATACTGGAATAAACAGGGACTTTTTCAGAAACAAATCCTTTTTTTTTATTGCACAAATCATACAGGATAATAAATAAGTGTGATTTATAAAACTGTTATTATTACAAAAATCATCTGCTATTAATTCAAACGCAAAAAATCATAGTCATAGAATAAATGTATTCTTTCACTTCACAAAGCCATCAGAGAGAGAACAAACTTCACGAGGGGCCCGTCGCATGTCCAACGATGCCCGTCAGAGCGATACAATGGTAACCAGAGCCCCCAGACGCCGCTCAGACTTATCATCACAGCCAATGTCGGCCTGTCATCCTCCTTATCTCCCGCCTGTGCCTCCGATACAGACAGAGCTTTTTCTTCTTCAGGGAACACAATCGTAACCCTCCCAGTCCTCAAAGGCCCGAGCACAGGACATGTATCTGGGTCTCTGTCCATCCGTCCCCTCCCATCGTGGCCATGACAACGTCTACAGATCAATTCTCCGGTCCCGGGGCACGCCGGCTGGGTCCTATCCGATGTCACATGGTATGGCATGTCCGACAGGAGGAAGAGGAGGAGGAGGAGGATGAGGAGGTGGAGACCAAAACCAAAGGCTAAAACCCAAAGGACTTGGACAAAGTGCTTCTAAATGACGGTGTGACAGCACAGCTCTTTCACCCCATGACCTTCTGGAGGGTTGTCCGGACAACCGCTTTGCCAGTATTATGGGATTGAGAAGGAGGAGCCACAAGTCCATCAAAATCAAGGGATGGAAAGATGAGGGAAGCGTAGATAAGAGGTGGGAAAGGGCCGCTGAGATGTTGCTATGGCAACGCAGCTCCGCCATCGGTCCATTTGAAGATCCGCAGGGTTTCTTCTGATCATCTTATCGCGACCCTGGCTGACCCCTGGCTCTCCAATCTGCATCCTGACGTCCACAGAGAATGGAGGCTTTGTGTGTGTGTTTGTATGTGTGTGTGTGCACATGCACGTGCACACACACACACACACACACACACACACACACACTTCTCTGCGTCATTGCCCGGGCCCCGTGTGTTTCCCGTCAGCGACACGATGCGGCGCACTGATCAGGATGTCAGGAGATCCTTGTCTCCAACCCTTTAGGATCACACAACCGCCCGCTTTACAATTGGAAGGTCATGGCTGCCATTTTTAAATATGTACCATGTGATTGATCTAATCTCTCCCAATGCTCCTTTCATCTCCTCCCCTCTGCCTCCGTCCATACGAAGCTCTATCTCCTCCGCTCCATTCTTATCCTCAAAAGACCTCCTCCCTTACCTTCTCACGTAAAATATCTCTAACCCTCATTTCTCTCTCTCTCTCTCTCGCTCTCTCTCCCTCTCTCTCTCTCTCTCTCTCTCTCCCTCTCTCTCTCTCCCTCTCTCTCTCTCTCTCTCTCTCTCTCTCTCTCTCTCTCTCTCTCTATCTCTCTCTCTCTCTCTCTCTCCCTCTCTCTCCCTCTCTCTCTCTCTCTCTCTCTCTCTCTCTCTCTCTCTCTCTCTCTCTCTCCCTCTCTCTCTCTTTCTCCCTCTCTCTCTCTCTCTCTCTCTCTCCCTCCCTCCAGGTGATCTGTGAGAAGATCTTCCGCTCGTGGTTTTCCCCCACCCTCCTCGGGGTCAAGGCCGGCCTGCCTCTGCAGGTGGGCTCCCACTCTGTGATCAATTATGGACCTCCGTGAATGAAGAAGACCACGGGTCCCTTGCCCCTGGAGCCCTTCTGCTGCCTCTTTCATCCGTCATCTGAGAGTTATTTTGTAATAGGCGGGGGAGGGAGGGAGGGAGAGGGAGGGAGAGGGAGGGGGGGGGGGGGCGGGCGGTTTTGTTCTGGTTAAAAGGGAAAATATGTAATGTCGCAATTCATCAAGAGGACCAAACAGTTTAATGTGTCATCGATTTGACATCCGTGATTGAGGTTGTCCGCCCTCCGCGTGGAAGAACAATGCTTTGATTTGTGGCAATAGTGTGAGGGAAGCTGTTCGTAGTAAAAGCAGATGAGGCATACTTCAGTTCATACTGGAGGGGAAAGCTCACATGGTTTTCTTTTGCCATTGTCAGCCAGTGTAGAATAGGATAAAGTGTGAAATGCTCCCTCTAACCAGTGGTTCTCCAATCATTTTTGCTGAAGAACCTCCTCTATAGATATTTTTTAAACCAAGGCCCCCTTTAATGTTCAGATGATAGAGCTTAGCTTACTCTATGTTACCTTACTATTATTGTTGAACATTGTAAGAGTGTTGAGAGTGACTTCATTTTATTAAGGTGGCATTCAGACCCAATTCATTGCATTAAGGTGGAATAATTGTACTAATTGTTCATGAGTTATAACCAGTATTAAAACAACCATAAACGGTGGCATGAGTTCCCTGAGGGACAGGGCCCCTGACTGTGTCTGGTCCACCAGGTGGAGCTGCAGAGGGCTGTGCAGGACTGCACCGAGATGCTGGGCGAGGAGGAGGAGGAGGAGGAGGAGGAGGAGGAGGAGGAGGAGGAGGAGGAGGAGGAAGAGGACGGCGGCACCGGAGAGGAGGGGAAAGGGGAGCAGCGGAGCGGGAACATCCATCAGCACCTCGTCACACTGCTGACACGCCTCCTCAATGAGGGAGGGGCTTCTAGTGAAGTGGGCGGGGCACGGGAAGGGCAAGGCCACGCCCACACGTCGTTGAACTTTTGAGGAATCCGGGGAAAGTGGAACTCGAAAAAGAACAACTGGGTTCTTGAAGTCACTGTTGTCCCCGAGGACATTCCCACACGGAGCGAGCTGATCCTCATTAACTTTATTTGGACTGAATTGGGCAGTTGGGCACAAGAACTTGGATTCTCCAACTGACACATCGTGGCTTGGCATACTTTCATCTCTTATTTTCTGAAATATGAATAAAAACCATAAAGCCAAATGACAGCAGGACAAAGACAAAATGGCGCCCTGCACTTTAGTAGTGGATGTGTTGGTTTGGGCTGCAGTCAGGCTTTCATGTCCTGGGAAACACACTGTGAAAGAACCTCACAAGCCATCAACTCCGCTTAGCAGTTACAACTTGTGGATACTCTCTGCTCCTTATTTTTGTATTATATAACCTAGTCGAATCTGCATTGCTACCCAAAAGTTGCAGCAAATGTACGGAAAAGCAATGTATACGTGAAAATTAAGCAAAAATAACAAAATAAAGTGTTATCTTTATTGCTACCTAAAGGCTGCTTAACATTTTCCAAAAAGCAAATCAATGTATGAAAATGAAGCATAAATAACAATAACAAATGATCTTCAGCCGAATGTTTTGGTAGAAGTTGAATTGTCTAGTATTCCGTCCTTTGGATAGGAAGAGGAATATAACGCTTCAATTAATCCAAAAATAAACAAAACAATTTCACTGCTACACTGAAGCATCTTTTCTTCAGCTCTAAGCCTCTGAGAAAAATAAATATTTACTGGTAAAAACCTATGTTTCACAAACTAACATTTATTACATGTTTTACTCACATACCCCAGCTGACCCTTACCCTAACCCTGTCTTTGTCTTGTGCTGAACCTGGGTTCCTCCGTCCACAATAACGCTGAAGTTCTCGTTCAGAGGACATACAGGAATGGCATGCACACACCTGGCGCGGCAGCTCCCCCAGGGTCTATTTCCCAGCAGGTAAACCCCTCGGCGGTGGGCTGAACAGTGAACAAAGACCAGCTGAGGTTCCTGAGGCATCTCCCTCTGCCTCCTCGCCTGGAGCATCCCAGGGCCGAGAGGCTAACAGCCCTTCGCCTGGAGTCTGATGAACCTACCTGTGTGTGTCTGCGTGTGTGTGCGTGGACGTGCCTGCATTTGTGAGCAGGTTTGTGTATGTGTGCCGGTTCGTTCAGAGAGTGTATGCACTTGTGTGTGTGTCTTTCTGCGTGTGTGTGTGTGTGTTTATGTGTGTATGGGCGGGACGTCGGATTGCGTATGCAGGTGGATGTGTTTGTGTGTACGTGTGTATGTTGCTGAGTGTACTTTCAGGAAGTAAACAATGATCAGAGGTTAAGTGAGGACTAAAATGCAGACAGCGATGGTCAGATGGGTGGAGAGTGCGGATGGATGGAGAGGAGAGAGAGACGAAATTACAACCAGGAGAACGATTAGGGGAGCAAGTGTTGCTTCTGTCAAGGTTTTCTGAATAAGAGTATGTTAGGACAAAATTGTTGAAGTAGCTCATGTGCTCACCTTTATGTCCTTTCCCTCGATGGTGTACTGGAGATGTGCGTTCTCAGCTGACTGCGCTATTTGTCTAGGGCATTTTGTGATACTATCGCCAGGGGGATGTTTGTATTTCATGCCATGATGGTCGTCGACAGAACAAAATGACAAAGAAAAGTTTAAAAAAAGCTTAAGATAAGAGAGGTCAGTTTGAAAGAGACATTGATAGAGTGTGTATGGTACAGATATCTACAACGTAAAGGAAGCCCTTGAGAGACAGGTAAACCGAGTCGTCCTGCATGCAGGGGAGAAGTGTTGGTGCAGAAGACTAACATCACATCAGCGATGTCAAGGACCTGACACGTTAAGCCTGTCACACAGGAATATATCTTTCACACATCTATTATCACTTTATCAGCCCCACATGAGGAGTTAGAATTGTCAGGAATCAGACAGGAAAATAAAATCGTTTTTTCATTTCTTTGTGTCTCAGATGGTAAGCAACCTTGGTCCTGATAATCAATCGTAAAACTGCAATGTAAACGCAAAACATACACTGGTGATATTAGAGGTATGGTAGCCAAGAGGCAACATGAACCCCAAGCAGGGGAAAGCTGTTTGTCAGCAGATGTGCATTCCATGGGACGCTGTCATGAAATTCTAGGGTGGAAATCTCAGTACTGTCAGCCCAGAGCGATCTGCTTGCTTCACCTGGATCCCTTCCATTGTTTTGAATACAGAAAAACGCACACATGCACGCTGAAACACACAATACACACACACACACACACGCACACACACACTCACACACACACACACACACACACACACACACACACACACACACACACACACACACACACACACACACACACACACACACTTCAGACAACAACAAACAGAGACGCAAGAAACTCGCTGCTCCTCAAGTGTGTCCCCTGAGGCTTTCCCAACTTCAAGCTCCATTCCAACTGTCAGCCGATTGACGAACTTGGAGCAGCTTTGCCAAGTCTCTGCTATCACTAAGCATTACATTAAGATCCTCCCTAATGCTGCAGGAAGGTAGATGATATGGGATATGTCTTTTTTGAAGACAAACTGAGGCCTTTAGGCAAGGTTATTATACTTTTGCATTTTCCAATGTGTTTTTAATTCATATTTTTTATCATTATTTCATTTTAGTTTAATTTGTTTGCTGGTTTATTTAATATTTTTTGAAAATGCTTGATTTAAGTATATGTTTCATTGTTAGTTTTATTTATTTTTTAAGCACCTGGGCTTCTTTTTTGTGGTATTTTTCCGGGCAGGGATTCAATAAGGTCTGAAAAGGTATTTTGTAATAAACCCTCAACAAGAGTGACTAAAACTTTTGCAGAAAAAGTAATTATTTAAATCAAATAATCAGAATTTCAAATAGAAATGTTCTCCATTATTTTTGTATATAATAGTTTTTTTGGAAAACGGACAATACAGTTTCATAAATAACAATAACAAATGATCTTCAGCCGAATGTTTTGGTAGAAGTTGAATTGTCTAGTATTCCGTCCTTTGGATAGGAAGAGGAATATAACGCTTCAATTAATCCAAAAATAAACAAAACAAATTCAGTGCTACACTGAAGCATCTTTTCTTCAGCTCTAAGCCTCTGAGAAAAATAAATATGCACTGGTAAAAACCTATGTTTCATAAAACAATCATCAGAATTTCAAATAGAAATGTTCTCCATTATTTTTGTATACAATAGTTTTTTTGGAAAACGGACAATACAGTTTCAGTTAGTTAGAATTGTCCTTGTAGTTCCTTGTTTTGATTTTTGTTCTAGTGAAGTTTTTCCACACGTAGCGCTCGTTATTTTGATACTTTTTGTTAGCGACAACAACCTTGCCTCCAGGACAATAGAACGTGTTTCAAATCAACTCAGCTGTCAGTCCAAGCTTATAAAACACCCACAGCCGGAAAAAATTGTTTTGTTTCTGCTCCTTATTCAGACGGATATTCCCATAAATGATTGTATAATGTTTTATTCAATAACATTTATTGTTTGTACTACAGCATTCAATCAGTGACTGTTTGCTTGCGGGTTACTGCTGCTCCAATTGGAATAATGTTGTGCTTTGGCAGACAGTCTGTTGTTGTTTTCATGTCATCTGCTTTTAATTACATTTTCTCTGATGTCTTTTGAATTGTAAACGGCTACCAGAGAAGCCAAGTCAGCCCTGATTCTTATTCATCCCTCAGAGAAAGACTCTCCTGCCAGAAAGTATGCTCTGTTAAATAAACATTCGACTAATTCGGCTTCTCTGCCCAGGACAAATTAAGCCAGACAGAGAGGAGCTGTTCTCAGGGGAAATGCCCTTAAAACATAGATGTCACAACGACTCACTTATCCACCAACCAATTCACCTTGTTTCAGGAGCTTGAAAAACGGAGTTGAAATCATGCTAAAGAGGGGAGAGAGTCAGAAGGAGAGAGTGACGGGTTATTAGTGGCTGATATGAGTTACTGGAGTGATGACCTCCACCAAGGATGTTTTGATGTCTGTCTGAATGTGTGTCTGTGAGCGGGATATCCCCAAACGTTGAGCAGGGATCTGCACCAAATTTGGTGGGTAGATCGTCTATGGGCCAAGTAAGAATTGATCAACTTTGAATGCAAATCAGCCAATAAGGGGTTTGGCAGATCATCACAAGGTACATGATGATCGTTGTTGACTGACCTCCCAAAGCCAACTTCTTATTTTCTTAAAAATCTCTTTAGATCAATCATTGAAAACTAATTTAAGCTAAAATCTTGGGAAACAGAATACAGAAACTTGGCCAGCACTTGTAAAAACTGTGGGAAGCCAAGGGAAGACATCCTGTAAGGACACCAACCTTCTTAGAATAAGTGTCTTTCAAATCACCACGTGCAGACTGGTGGAGAAATACACTTATTAAGATCGCCTTCTGAAAGCTTCAACCCCCAGCAGGATATAAGATTAAATGGGAGCCATGCACACACACGCACACGCACACGCACACGCGCACACGCGCACACACACACACACACACACACACACACACACACACACACACACACACACACACACACACACACACACACAGAAAAATACACCCATGTACACGCAAAGACACACACACACACACACACACACACACACACACACACACACACACAGATACACAAACATACACACATGCGCAGACACACACGTACACACACACACATGCACTCACGCACACACACAAACACACACACGCACACACCAACACACACACACAGACACACACACACACACACACACACACACACACACACACACATACACAGGGCTGAAGTAATTGCGGCGTCTCGGTGGGCCGGGGTCTTTGATGTCTCTCTCTGTGATCACTGCAGTCAGAGACGAGAGGCAGCCGACCGCTGCCAGATGTCAGGAAATGAGTCCCATACCTGCAGAGCACACCGCTCGCCAGGAGGCCCTGCAAACATCACCTGCATAACAGGGGGGGGGGAGGGAGTTAGAGAGAGAGATGTTGAAGAAGATGATAGCGAGATTCACAGTGAACGAGATAGATGGAGAGACATAAAAGCAGAGACAGAGAGCAATTGGCAAGAGAGATTTTCCCCCCAAAACACTGTTTCAATTAACGGACACTGCCAGGGCCTCTGAATATGCAAATTGTAACATGGCCGCCTGGCTTCATGCCGACTCCTCACTTTCCTCCCTGCTTAAAGGGAATCGAAACCAAGGTCTGTATGTCTTCTGTTACTCGGAAAAGCATCTTCAATCTACATGGGACCAAACTCACATGTGTGTGTGTTTGTGTGTGTGTGTGTGTGTGTGTGTGTGTGTGTGTGTGTGTGTGTGTGTGTGTGTGGGTGTGTGTGTCTTTCAGAGGTTTGGTGTGTGGGGTGGAGGTGAACAAATTTGTATTGAAATTTATCTTAGGACCAATTATGATTATTTCTTTCTTGATGTAACCCACTTAAAGCTAAAACATGAACCGATCAGCCCTCTGCCCGTCTCCTCTCGGCGCATCACTCTGGACCAGAAAAAGGAATTACAATTCAATTCAAATCCCTTTAATCCCCTCGGCGAGCCTATATATCACCCATAGAGCTCACTCTGGGTTCACTAGGTGTGACTTTCATTTCTCATTCACCTCTTCCTATTATAAATGTAATCAGTTTTATTTATGAGCTGCGAGGCTCGTTGTTGGCTCCCCTGCATGCTAACGGTTTCCCGCCTGTTTCAACACATTGCCGCCTGTCAACAAGCCCGTTTCTCAGTCTGTTTCCTGTGCCAGCGGGGCACCCCCATCAGCGTTGCGCCAGCCCGCCGCCGTGATGTTTGCTCTACGGGTTGGGTCACACACCGTTTAAAACCAGCAGCGTACAAACAATGATATAATCCGTTTAGCTGAGAAAGCGCTGGGTTAACAGCGAATCGAAATGCTGGGTTTTTTCCCCGGTTTGGACGGCGCCGTTGGACACGCCGCAACACGGGCAGCGGAGAACCTTCCACTGGAAACGCTGGCAGATTATTATGGCATACGAGAAAGAGAGAGGGAGGGAGGGGGGGAGAGAGAGAGAGAGAGATCATTGTAAGACCTTTGATGTGCTCCTTGAGAGTCATATATCAGGATGTAGGTCACTTCCTGTGGTCTTTACACATCTCAGAGGTCTGAAACGACCAGGGATTACATGTAAATAAACAACACATTATACATTTATGAATACAATTTGTGAATCCCTCAGATCAATTGAAATCATTGAAGTGTAACATCTAATGGCCAATCAGAAGAGAGGTGAGAGGTTAAGAGTTGATAGCCAATCAGAAGTGAGGTGAGCCTTTAACAGCTGAGAATCATTCAGAAGTGAGATGAGCAGCAGGTTCATCTGTTCTGCCCTGAGCTAATATCGTACTCAATGGTCATTTGGTAATTGTTTCTTAATGGGAACACATAAAGCAGCTCCGTTCTTCATTAAGCAAGCAACTAAAACCAACAACTTTATTTTAACTTCCAGTACAACTTAGACTAGGGATGCTCTCACTCTCACCCTGATACATAGTCCCTCTGTCCTGCTTCAGCTGAGCAGCAACACAATAAAGAGCTGTCAGTTTGCCACCACATCGAGGGCATGTTTAGTTTCAGCTTAGGAGGGAATGATGCAAACGCAAGAAAGCTCAGAGCTGAACATTGTCTAGAGGGGTTTTAAAACAAATACCCTCTGGGGAGGGCAGCTAGGGAATCAGCAGATCCATTATTTAGTAACTGCAACCCATAGGCGTGCTTTTATACCAATGATTAATTGTACTCACGTATTGCTCTTTATACCATGGCCTGTGTAAATGCTTGATTCTGATGAGGAAGTCTGGATAACCGCCTTATTTGTTTTCATTAAATATAGCATAAATTAACACGAATTTCAAAATAAAATTCAACCTTTTTGGTGACCACCAAACGTATGAGGAACGGCAAGCAGAAGAATGGTTTGTAATACAAAATATAAACGATTCTCCGTGAAACCCAGCGAGCATCGGGCGATAGCGCAGGACGAGCTGAACCGGATCGATGAGGACCGGAGGAAAACCCTCTAAGAAATGGATGACCGGGACCGCGATCAATGCTTAAGGACCTCCCCTTTCTTGGTTCTGGTTCCTAAGACAACGGCCCCTGAACAGGCCCCTCAGTCCCACATGCGAGTAAGCTCACACACACAACCGCGCACGCAAACCGTAAGCGCACAGACATCTAAAACAGCCACAAACACACACACACACACACACACACAGCATGGTGCAGACACGCATATTCCCCGCATGCGTCATCGTCCACCCCCCCTGTACTGGTTTGACCCCCTCGGACCGGACCACCCCCCTGTCCTTGGATCAGAAGACCAACACACAGGTTGTCCTACTCCTGGCTCTTATTCCATAAAAAAATGATATTAAAGGCAGCGTAGCAATTTGGTCTGTATTTATAAAGTCTGGAAAGAAAAAAAAAGCTATGAAAGCTAACAATTATATGATTGAGAGTATGCTTATTAAACCCATATGCTGTATGTAAAAAACACATTCACATACAAATCACACACCAGCATTTCAGTTTTATGGATGAAGCACTCTTTCCTTTCATGACTGGTGGAGCAGGGGAGGAGAGGCAGGGGGGGTTTAAGAGCCCTGGGACTTCCAGCCGATGACACGATTGATGCCTTCACATTTACCATTCACTATGAATTCATAACCACATTTATACAACTCTGTCCTCCCCTTCTTCTGCCTCCTCTTCTTCTCGTGCTCCGCCCTGCAGTGTCTCCGTTCCTGGCACACAGCATTCATTGCATGCTGCAAGCCTGGATGAAACCCAAAGAAGTTTAAACTTTTAGGGGGTCTCAGAGGTATTTCTTTCAGACTGATGTTTAGATTTATTTGGAAGAAAGGCTAACTATTCTCTCTACCTCTGAAACTCTGAAACCAGGACAGGAGGGATGGATGTAGCAACATCAAATTACAGCTTCCTCCTGCCTACAACATCCTGGTCATCAGGAGTTCCCACAATCCTTTGGGGGGCAGCAAGATGACAATCCCCCCGAGGCGGAGAGGTCACGAGGTCGAGCTCACTGTTGGTGTAGCGTTACGGTTGCCCCGACTGCATCCTCTGAACGGGCTGGTGGCTCAGATGTGTCGCCGGGTAGGGTTTCACAGAGCTGCTCCCAACAGCTTTTCCGCTTTTCCAATCCAGCGTGTTCGCTCTTGATTTAAAGAGAAGGTTGCCGAGGGAAGGGAGGGGGGGGGGGGGGGGCGCAGGATATGATGATACAATCTTCTGATCATGTCGCTGCTTGATAAGAGAAGAGGAAGTCTTAGCTAAACAGTGTGTCGTGTGTATCTGTGTGTGTGTGTGTGTGTGTGTGTGTGTGTGTGTGTGTGTGTGTGTTTGTGTGTGCACATAGTACCATTAAAGTTTTTGTGCTACTTTACCACATGCAAGCGGCCCCGAATAAAATACCTTTCTAAAACACTCCTTTTATGGATGTGAAAACGGTGGAAAGGAAGGGGTTTCTGCTTGTGGTTTGTTACTGACCATCTGGGTGGGGCTCCGGGGGAGATTGAATAACTACCCCCCCCCCGAGTGCAGACCCCCCCCTCACACACACACACACACACACACACACACACACACACACACACACACACACACACAGATACACAAACACACACATCAATATACATACCCACAACCACACCCCCACACATCCACACACACACACACACACACACCCTCATACACACCCATACCCACACACACCCTTGGTGTCGCCAGCCCCACGCCACGGCCCACCTCAGGCATCGGCCATTAATCTCAGCCTTCACCCTGGAAATATTGCCCCCCGCCCCCCAATGACAAATGGAGGACATTTGTCATTGTTTGGGGCCTCTCCGCTCTGTCACGAGGGGCAGGGAGGGTCAGAGCCCCGGTAGAGGCAGGGGGGAAGGAAGCAGACACAGGGGAACATTGGGCAGAGAAAGACTCTGTTTACCGTATCAAGTACCAAGAACAACAGCAGAAACACACACAGGGCCGGGCCGGGGGGGGTTATCAGCAATGCTTTTGTGCACAGAACGGTGCGCACACAATAACAGAAAGACAAAGAACCCTGGCAGGTGAACATATATTCAGCGCTTTTCTTGGGAACAAATGTGTGGAGAGCTGTTAAACATGGACACTGACTGTAGCCTCGATGTTCTGCAAGTCAAGTCATTTTACGGGACACACAGATGTGCATATGTGTGTTTATTTTTGTGTGTGAGTGTGTGTGTGTGTGTGTGTGTGTTTGTGTGTGTATCTAAGGGAGGAAGATCAAGTATGTGAGCATGTGTTATTTTTAGTTTGTGTGTGCTTACAAGAGAAAAGACAGAAAGTGTGCTTTGTGTGTCTGAGCGAGACATGGGGTGAGAAATTAGGAGATGACAGGGCTGTGTTTGTGTGCTTCTGAGGGTGTGTTTAAGAAAGATAAATACAGGCAGAAATAGGGAGAAGACAGAGTGTGTGTGTGTGTGTGTGTGTGTGTATGTGCATGTGTGCGCAAATACGCATGTGTTTGTGTGCATGTCGTCATGTAGCAGTATGCAGCGGTTACTATAGCGCTGGAGAGTGGACCCCAAGGTGAAGCGAGATGATGGACAGAGGCTTGAAGACCCCCACCCCGCCCCCTCATCCCTTAACCATGTGCCTGCAGGCAGACTCTCCAACTCCTGGCAGGTGTCCCACACACTACGTCTATTAAAACAAACCCCGGGCTAATCCCAGGAAGCCTTCGTTTAACAGAACCTGACAGCCTGCGCAGAAATCCTGGAGGCTTGCGGAGACTCTGTAACTCATGATGTCAAGGATTACAGCTATTTATTTATTTGTATTTATGATGTTTATCCTTCTATGTTTCTGTCTATGATGGGTGTTTTGTTGGGGGTCCGTGAATGTGAATCATACTCAATTTATTTTATTCATTTTTGTCCGTTGGAAAGCAGTTAAGAGTAGTAACTCATTATTTAAACATATTTACTACTTAGTGCGCTGAGAAAACACTTTGCTCAAGGAAAGTTTAAGGTTGCTGCGGACATTGGCTTGAGTCCAAACCCAATAAGACGACCCTGCCTCCAAGTAAAGTAACACATCAATTCTCTATGAATCCCCAGTTAGGAATCTGCTACACTATTGTTCCTCTCAAACATTAGGTTGAAGGTCAAAGGTTAGGATCAGCATACAAACCAGCTCCACTATAGCTGATGGGGAGTCAATGGGGCTCAGGGATACTTCAGTGAGATGCTTGCTGTTATACTTCTTGAAACACAATCTTCCATGGTCTCTGTTCAATCTCTAGGAGATTCTGCTTCCTTAGAAAGGGTTACTTGGAAGAGAAAGTCCACCTCAAAGCCACAAGATTTAATAAAACAGAAAATAATCAACAAATGCATTTTCCCTTCACAAAGCTAACAAAGTAAGAATCCATCCTCAAACGGTTGGTAGAGGAATACCACACATTGACATACCTCTCTAACTTATGGTCAAGGGGAGGAACCGATACAGAGTAATTATTGTTCTTTCAGTGGAGCAGAACGATGATGACGGAGAGCCAGGAAAGGGAGCACATGAATTGAAGGCTCCTCATTTCACTGAAAACAGCAGAGAAAAACAGAGGAAAAACAACCTGAGGTAAACTCTGCAAGTCAAGTCAAGGCTTTTGGAATCAACAGCTTGTCCGCCGGTGAGCGATGGGATGGAGCAGTGTTTAGGTAGAAGGCGAGGCATGTTCACATGCTATGATTCAGGGGGAAATTGCAGAAACAGTGTGCAGTGTGGCCTTTGGCTTTTCCTCCAGAATGAGATGTAAAATAAAACCAGAGGATGCGGAGGAAGGACTCTTCCCTGGGCACACTCTGTCAGCAAGAATGATCACGTAATAGCATGCATTTTGTAACTTAAGGCGACAATAACAGTAGGGGTGGAAACTGGGAGTACTTAAAGTGACAGAAGACACTTAAGGGTCACAGAGTTGCCGTTTGGAACTTGTGGTTTGGGAGAACCTCATTCACTTGCTTGGGAAAAGAGCACACTGTGAAAACAGTAAGTACAAGTTTCTTATTCTCATTAGTCTTCCTCTTACTTTAGACCAGACAAGATTTAGACCCTCAGGACTTAAACGTTATTTTTTTTCAGATATACGATTCCATCATGAAAATGACAAACCCGGAGATAAGGATAAGTCCTGCTGTGGAATTGTTCATTAGGATGCATGTTTCCTATCTGGGCGACAAAGCACAGACATAACATTATATCTAATATCTTATATTGTTGCTTCACTTTTTCATTGGAGCACAAAACATAAAAATACATCAACTATAAAAGGGAGAACTTGTCTTTCATTCAACCACACACGTACTAAACCATCTTCATGAGGGTTTAAAAACGCATCTAAACCTTATGTTTCCCCGTTAGCTTCCCCTGGCCAACACAGGAAACTCACTGGGGTGCTGCTCCCTCCCTGAGGGGAAGGTGGACGCCCAGGCAGCCCAGTGCAGCCCTGTGTTCTGACAGTATCACCGAGGACAGATCATTAGGTCCCCAGGACGGCTTTGACAACAACTCACTCATTCTGTCTGTGCTTTGAGTCGTGTGGTTGTCTTTCAAGTCAGGCAGCAGTCAGACAGTCATTTGTTGGGTGGTTTGACTCCGAGTGTCGTACGGTTCAAGTAACTACGTAACTAAGGGTTAGAACGTCACTTCCTGACTGCATAGTCTCTGGTCCCTTCTCGAGTGTATCAAGTCACCATCTATTATTTAAAAGAGGTTCCTCGCCATCCATAAACAGATCAGGTAAAAGGTGTAGGAGGGGTGTCATAAGACTAGCCGTGGGATCAGGGGGCTTTTAGAACCAGACTTAACCTCCTGCACAACTCTCCTCACAATGCCTCTTGGCATTGTAAACGATTGTCTCTGAATAGTCTCTTGGGACTCTCAAGTTGAAGTTTAACGCTGTATTACAGCGCGTACCTCAAGATGATTTTGACAGGTTGGATATTATGCACAAAGATTGCATTTACAGATGGCGTTTACCCATATTGTGTTTCACAGAAACCAGCTGGACTTGTTAACAATGCTGAAGCATCTAATGCCAGTGGACATGAGCCCATGATGCAATGCTCTATTGCAGCAGTGTTGGACTCATTCGAGGTCGATAACTTTGGACATCTTGTTTTTGATCTGCACCAACTTGTCTTTTCTCTGACATGGGACGTCTTGGAAGTTGAGCCCTCAGCAGATACAGCTCTATGCGTCAACCTCAGGTCAGATCCCTAAAACCCCGGCTCAGGAGATGAAGGCCAGAAAAGACACAGTAATCAGATGTGCTGAGAGACCGACCACAGGCCTTCTCTCTGACAGACAGTAGGCCTACTAACCATCTGTCCTCAGGCGCCACTCCAGGAAGTCACAACATACCGGTGTGTCTTCAAAAGACGTCCTCTCCTGTTACCTTATTTAACCCACGCACCAGCAAGCTCATGAGAAAATGACCTGAACCGTGTGTGTTTTGAATCCCAGTGTTTTGAAACAAATCTTGAATATGACACCGGGGCACTTGGAAACGGTGAAATCATTATTCAAATAAAAACTGCTTGAGTCTTATGTGTTTCTTCTGCGTATATGTTTCAAGTCAAGCAGCCCCATAATGAACCCTCTCTTCTGCGGTGAGATCCACAACATTGCCCAGTGAGCCGGTGGCTCTTTGTTCCAGAATAAACACACTTCAGTTATGCTAACGAAACATTCAAACTGAAGGACCGCTACCTTTTGATATGCCAAAGCAAACCAACCCATCGCACTAATCCCATAAACATTTACACGTCCTTTGATCGCTCCAAGCCCAGACATGTGCTTCGCTTCCACGCGTTCTGGCTCCATTTAAAAAAGACTTGAACTAAGACTCCTGAAATCAGACATTCTAGGATTTTCTGCAATATCCCGTTAGATAAATTAGATTGTGTTTGATGAAAGAATCAAAACGACAAGTCACATTGGAGATCAAACAGAGCGTGAAGAGGTAAGGAGGGGGCGTTGCGGTCGGTAATCAGTTAAATTAAACATCAGACAGCTGACACAGAGGGGAGGCACACACTATAGGAAACCACATGGTAAGAGTGAGACCAAACATACATACCTCCAACGCAGATGTATGGACCATTGTCTCTCCTCTGATTCATCCTTGTGGAAGGAAACCCATGTACGGGCAATGCTCCATTTGTCACGCTCAATTAGTGAATACTTGTTCTCACTGAACTCTGCTTTACCCTCTAGCGTATCACTCCCCTCATTGGCCCAGTTGAGCTTCCTCTCACCCATCTGAATCCATAAAGTCTAATCCTCTCTTTTTCATCCCGTGTTTAACATGTGTGTTAATTTCCCTCCGACTCACCAATCCTCTCGTCTCACCTCACCTTATCCAGCAGGAATCTGGACGAGCAGGGTTTAAGCCTGTCCTGGCTGCAGAGCAAAGGGCCCGTCACAGGTTGCTGTGGGCAATTGAACTTGAACTCGAACAGGGAACCGTGTGGGTTGGAAACGTTTAGCAGCCGTGCCAAAAAAACTGAATACATTCTGCTATAATTACTCTTTCAAAAGGTGAGTTTTGCACTGAAGAACCCCCGTCTAACTCAATGAATGAATAGGCAAACGTAGAGGCATCCGAAGAAAATGAAGTTTAATTACTTTCTGTGTTTTTTCCCTCCCATTGTATGCTGGTGAGGCATATGGACGGGTGCGCTGTGGTGCCAGACAAGGGTAATCGATCTCACTGGGAGGGAGATGAAATCCATTTGAAACATGTGATCATCTCAGGTCAACATAAAAAGCAATGAACACATGAAATATATAGCAGGCAGAAAACATCCCCTTGCCTCAGTACAGGAAAGAACCACAAACTAAAAACACCACCAGCTTCAGCCTTTCATTTGTTCCTCTAATGGACCCCGAGATAAAGGACAGCTCATCCCTTCCCTCCTGTGTTGTGGGACACCCCTGCCTCAGATTAAGAGCTGTACTCTGTGTTCAAGGCCTGGAAGCCTTCTTCCAATGCCGCCAATATCTGACTGAAGACATGCCGACGAGAACTACACTTCACTGTCCTTCAGCAGAACCCTACATCCAAAGCTAGGTGGAGATGAATATCATTCATGAGGAGGCTGATTATTGTGCCTTGCTCAAGGATGTCAACTACAGATGGCGAATATTGGATTAGAATGGTGATGATAATAATACGATGCTTTTGGCTGGGCAACAGCCAAACCACTAGAGTGGAACATACATAATAAATAGTGTTGAGCGCGTAAAAGGCCACCTGGAATATATCAAATACATTATATATACACC
>NC_136950.1:5270915-5385915 GCF_949987615.1 Pollachius pollachius | reverse complement strand
GGGATTTGAGTGCTTTGTTAAAGGTTGAAACACGTTTGTTTGATTTACTTTGTTTCTCTGCTTTCGAGTCAGTTGTCCTCTGCCAAGGAGGTTATTTTTTCACTCTGTGTGTGCGTCTGTCCGTCTGTGTGTCTGCATGCGGGATTTTGCAAATTTTTGCATCCATCCGTTTATGGGCGATCACATAATAAGGGATTAACTTGTATTACAAAACCCGCTAAAAGAGGGCGGGCAGTGGGCATGACATATCGCAAAATGTTAATTACATCCCATAGATCCGTGGTGCACCACCAAAAGGTGACCCTCAATGTAGGCTGACTTCCTCCAGTGTGTCACAACCAGGAAGCAGACGTTGAACATATCATTTCAACACTGTGTTGCTCAGAACACTAGTTATGGTTCTGCTGCTACCAGGGCACAGGTGGTAGACTTATCTTCACTATTTTATTCTACTGCCCTCGCCCTAAGACAAAGAGCCGACCCATATTTAGTGACACCTGTGTTTATCCTCCGGTAACAATGCATATGAAAAGGGTCTGTAAAGCAGTTTCATTTAAAAGGTTAGGTAAAGGGTTTTCAAGAGGGACCACTAGGCTTATGTTTGTGATTTGTCTTGCTATGATTAGTGCCAATGGTCGATTAGGTGTTTGGTAACTATAGGCTTCTTTCTTTTTATATGTGTGTATCTACAGAGTGGACTGGAAAAGATGTATTGCTTTGACTTTGCACACTGAATGCCAACAACTCTAAAGCAAACCTAAATCGAAGCAGTAAGAGTTTTCTGAAGAGCACGGTCCAAACTGGAGGGGTTTGGGACGTGGAACCCTGATGGGCTGTCACAACTTATTTCCACATTTTTCAGCAGTCAATGAAATCAGCGTGTGTGTGAACAGGCCTGTTTTGTGTGTCTATGTTCTGATCAGACCAAAGAGAGACAGCAGTGTATTTTGTGTTTGTTGTGAAGTGTTTCCTAATCTATACTGATTCCTTTGAAAGGAGATTTAAATACAACCCGGGGCGGAAATAAGAGAAGAGTTCAATGAGAATCAATCACAGGGTATGTATGTAATAAACGCCGTTAGGAAGAGATGTTAAGAGACAAAGTAAGTAAGGTTTCATTTAAATTAAATTTTCATTTCATTTCATCATTTATCGACTCCTTTTATGTTTGGAATCCGTCAGCCATATCTGCAGTGTCTGTTTGTGTCACCGACACTTCACTTGAATATGAACTATAGCTGTCACCCGTCACCAAACAGATCTCTGTGCTCAAAATGTCAAGCAAGAATTCATTCAAAATCATTGCCAAACAAATTGGGAAATAAGACATTGTCAAATCCATTAACAATCAAATGGAGAGTAACTGTGAAATCTCCCACGCCCATTGGTTCATGTCCAGACCTAAGAGTTGGCCGCGACCCATGAACCAGAGAAATCAATCCTCTGTGGCCTGTTTGTGTGAAGCTTCAGGACATCAATGTGTGGGAGCAGCTGGCTGGCCTCCTAAATCTCCCCAATTATTGTCGTCTGTATGTTTTGTCTGTTGTGTAATGCTGAAATATAGCCAGTGTAATTTACACCTCCTGACCACAGTTCATACTGTTTGTTTTTTGAGACTGCAAACCACGTGTGAGCAGACAAATGTTAAATAAAAGAAATATCATTCCTGGATTTTGAGATTCGCTCACACTTATGCTTGTTAGAAAGGCTTTTCTCAAAAACAAGAAGTATATATATATATATATATATATATTAATAACATTGCCCACATATTCTCTGCCATTTTGGCCTTCATTCGATAATAGCAGTGAAGTTAATGAGCATGCTTAATATAAAATTTTATCAAAGTAACAGTGAGTCCTCAATGAGCAGGGGATGGTTAGGCATTGCTCAAGGGCGCCTGCAGGCAGTAGACATCGGGGCATCAAACCGAGCACCTTTCAGTTCAAACATCCTATCCTGCTTTAGCTGCTATTATATCAGAGGAAAGTTGATCAGGTGTTGAACTGAAGCTCTGACCCTGAGTGAGAAAAGAGACACCTCTGCTTTTGGAAGGAGAACATCTGAGAATGATTACGCACTGATTGGGACAGGGCACAAACTGGATGTCCTCTGACCATTGTTTCGAGGGTGAATGAAGCTTTCAAAAATCATTTTATTTTTTTCAGTTTTCAGTATTCTGTTCCAAGATTACAATAAGTCTTTGTCTTAAAATATTGGACAGCTAACTGCTGACCTGGGCTTTTAAAGCCTTAAATAACTCACACATATGTCCTGCATGCTGGTATAGCCGCTCTGTACTGTGCCAATAGGATTGTATTACTTACTTCATATCTCGGGAAATAGCTGGAACATTTTCTGAATTACATACAGGACATGGACCCGGGGAGACTCAGACACACACACACGCACATGCAGTGTGTATATAATCTATGGATATAGTATATACATACACTACCTCAAAGTAAGCAAGTACATTCTCTCACACGCACAAAGAGCCAAGAAAAACTAGATGTAACACCTTTAAACCTTCATTGTGGTTGTACACAGTGTCCATCATGCCTTCTGTTTATACACACAGTTAATCGAACATCACGCAGGCTGGTTCGGCGAGGGGACTGACCTTAGAGAGAACAGAAGTGAGTTGACCGCCACTGAGACAATTTAATATCAACATGTTATTTAAAGGACCATAAAAGTCAACACACTAAATCTAATGTAAACACTCACGTTCACACACACACACGCGCGCGCGCACACACACGCACAGAGGCACGCACACACACACACACACACACACACTCATGCCAAACTCTCGATTAGTTTTGACCTATGGACACTGAAACACTTTACAGGCAACACAACAGATAGACAAATGTAGACAGGATGGAAGGAAATACACAATGTCAGTGTGCGCTCGTTTTCCTTTGCTTACATTTGTCAGAGAGCGACCTGGACCGGGATTGTGTTGTGTGTGCATACTGGACAGACATGCAGAGAGATGCGGATGACAGACAGACGGACGTGCAGGCAGACAGAGAACCAACAGACTACTAATAAGTGGCAGCGTTAGCAGGATAGTCGCAGGTCGCTGCTTGTTGGTAGGAATGTTTGGAGGTCCCGAGGGAACTGCCTTCACACACACACACACACACACACGTGCAAACAGGTACACACATGTACACAACACACAGTATAAAAATACTGATACACATAGCGATGTAAAAGATTCAACTACCACCCTCTCTCACACAGATAGAGTAATGGGTCGACTGTGTTTGACTGGAGACAGATGTTCCTCCCCTCCAGCTGTGGGCTGATGTTTTGCACCTGTCTGTATTTATGTGTGTGAGTGGATGTTAATGTGCTTACACATGTGAGCAGGGGGGTTATGTGTTGGTGCGTGTGGTATGAGTATGTGTGGGAATATCTGCATGTTCAATAATTGTGTGTGTATGTCTGTGTCTAGTATGCATGTGTGTCTGTTTATGTGTGTGTGTGCTGAGGAATATTAAATGTCTAAAGGGACGACCTCCTTTTTTTGTCTGTGTGTGTCTGTGTGTTTGTGTGCTTCACACAGGGGTAGGGATGCACTGATTAATTTATTCCAGGTCACACATACACACACACACACACACACACACACGCACACACACACATAATACAAAGGTTCTTGACCAAGGCCCTATTTCAGCAAACCTTTTTTAATGGAAATCTCCTAATATTGTTGTATATTATAATCGATAATTATATAAAAATACTTAGTTTGAATGTCTTCAACTAAAAGGCACAGAACACGGGTTGAGGAGCAGGTTGGGTTTCACGTCAAGAATATCCAGCAAGAATGGAAAAAAATAAAGCAATAGACGGAAAGAAAAAAGAGCATGAATGAAGAAAGGCTAACATAAACAAAGAATGGAATAAAGAAAGGAGGGAGGGAAGAACGAAACAATGAGAAAAAGAAAGGAGGAAAACTAAAGAAAAATAAAGAGAAAGAAAAAAAGATGCATGGAAGCCTGCTGGACTCATTAGGGAAAACGCTGAGGAACTCTCAGCAAAACAGCCTCAGCACCAGTTTGTTCCCCCCTTGATGTGAGGGCTCAGAAAACTGCATTTCCACTTCACTCAGAGTGCAGCTTCAGCACCAACACAGGGTGTGTGTGTGTGTGTGCGTATGTGTTACGCTGTTTATGTGTACACAGTGACGCGTGGATGTGATTGAGAGAGGAAGGTACAGCATTAATTGGGAAAAACAGCAGTGAAAGACATTCTGTCTAGTTGCATGCAGACAAACGCACACGGTCACACTGCATGTGAACCCTGGGAGAAAACTAGGATGTACTGAAACATAAAAGTTATTGACCAAGACCCCACTTCAGCAAACCTTCTTGGGAAGAAAATCTCAGAATGTTGTTAAAAAAACGTTAACGTTTAAAAGAATAAAACAAAGAGGTTCAGAGCACGGGATGGGGAGCCGTCGGGTTCAACTTGTCATGTAATCACCGTTGGCAGTCGGCCATGGGTATGTGTCATGGTTGTCACGGAAACAAGCCACAGACCCTAGCAAGAGGGAGTAACAGCTGTGGAAAAGTTAGAGCTGGAATGGAAAAACTGAAGGAATACAAAAATATAGAGGGGAAAGAAAGGAACAAAGCATGAATGAAGAAAGACATAAATAAAGAATGCAAGGAAAGAAAGACAGAAAGGAGAGTTTAACGAAATAATGAGAAAGTAAGATGGAAGCTGGTTCGTTAGTGTGTGAAAACGCTGAGGAACACTCATCAAAACAGCCCTGAAAACGGATCCAGAAGCCCTATCCCCCCTTGATGCGAGGGCTCAGAAAACAGCATTTCCACTTCCCTCAGAGTGCAGCTTCAGCACCAACACAGGGTGTGTGTGTGGAGGATGGGGGTGTAATTTATGGGTACGTTTCAACAGCAACATGTCGTTAAAGTGTGTGATTGAGGGCAAGGTGAAAACACAACCTCAATTGGGAAATACTGCATAGTTGTATGGACAAACTGTAATGTGGAGTTAACAAAAAAATCCACATTACAGTTGTCAGTATTACGTTTTTTGTGGCCAAAGACAGAAAGAACTTATATGCCTTCCAGAGGCTGGCCATATTTATTTTGATTATTACTCACACAACGTAAAGAAACACATACACACATACACTGCATGGAAATCCGTGGGACTGGTTTCCATGGAAAAAGCTGACTCTGGCCAACAGTCTTGACCCAGCCAGCTACTGACTCACAATCAGAAAGTGCATCCAAACAACAAAGTATTTTAAACCTTCTTTTAATACAACAAAGCTTCAGTATCAATTAAACCGAAAGTATAACATTTATATAATTATATATAAAGTATAAATATTTCAGTAGGATTTAGGCCATTAACCACAAATCAAAAACCGTAAGCAAGAGAGAAACGTGTAATGAAAACATGGAACCTGTGATGTGCAATTACTTTCTAACAGAAAAAATGTAATGAGTTTCACATCACCATCAAACATTTTAGAGAATCTTCATTATTGCTGTGCATGTGTATGTAAGTCTTGAAATGTGTGTGTGTGTGCGCACATTTATCTTAGGCTTCAGCAAAACAGCCCATGACCCTCAACATTAGCTCCTCCTTCTTGTCTTTCACACGGACGGCCACGCCCCTTCCTCTTAGCCAGGCCAATAGGGTTGCAGAGTTCACCTTGGATAGCTAGCGTGATAGAGAGAGAATGAGAGAGCGAGAGAGATGGAGGGAGAGAGAAAGATCGAGGAGGGGAGAGAGATGGGGGGGGTATTAAGTATTTAACTTAGATGGTTGAGATGGTGTGGCCTAACAACTATAAATTCCTTACATCAACAGTGCCTATCTCGTAAAAATGATCCACAACACCACAACCACAGGAAAAACAGATCCACACACACACGCACACAGACAGACAAACACAAACACAATCTGACAAGCACACAAACACACATTGAAGTTCCCGTAAATCCATGGGCGTACAAAGTCTAAACAAAGTCACCCACTTTACGACAACAGTGGTGCTGAACTTGAGCTGGTGATTCTGGGGAATGCCTGTGATGGGTGTACTGGTGGTTATGGTCAGTGCTGGAGTAAATGAGTGTGTTGAGGTTGTTAAATGGTGCGTTGTTAAAGTGATGGATGAGGCTGTTATCTACACAAGGTTTATGTAAGCTCTGCAGTCTCCCACAGACACTCCATCGCATCAACACTGTTAACTGCCTTGTGTTTAAAGGGAAACTATGGTGAAACACACACACGCACACACGTGTGCCCACGCATACATACATGCACAAACACACACACATGCACTAACACACAGCGTATATGTATGTAGTACTAAACCCTCTGTCTACACCTATATAACTCTTCACCAAATCCTGATGGAAATCGTTCTTGTCAAAGGGAGATTTTGTTAGTTATAGTGGCCATCTAGTCCCTGACTTCATTCAATTGATGACCTCTTTGAAAATACATTCTTAATCTACAGAGAGAAGCTGTCTGCATGCTGAGACTTTCTGACTTTCATTTTGGATCTTTGGCTTTTCAGACAAGTAATGTATGTAATGTGATAGGAAGAAGGAAGGAAGGACATATGCAAGGGTTAGAAATAGTTTAGAAGGATGGAAGGATCCAACTATAGAAGGAAAACTGTAATAAAGAACAGATGGTAGAGAGGAGAAATCGGAAAGGAGGAGAAAGGTCAAAAGGAAAGGAAATATATGGGAATGACAAAGTTGAGGATAAATTCCTGGAAGGAGAAATGATGGATAAAGCGACGGAAGGGAAGCACTATGTTCGGGAGAACAGAGCGATGTGTGTTCTCCGATCACCCCCCCCCCCCTCCCCAGGTGGCACCTGGTTGCTCCTGGCCATCCACTCCACATCCACCTCTTGTATGTTCGGCTTCGGTCTCTTCAGCCTGGGCGCAAAACTCTCCCCCTGGAATGGAATGTTTATAATGTTTATAAATAAAAATGACATGTATTCTTTATGTTTAAAGGGATTTCCCTGACCAAAATGTTTGGTACTGGTGAAAGCGGTACTTGGCTATAACATATATCAGAGTGCATTCGTAGAACATTAGTCAAAAAATGATTTTAAGCCACTGCTAGGTGGCATCCAATGAGTTGTACTCACTCCTTTGTCGCTGGGAACATCGATTTGTACCACAGGTGCAGGAGGCTTGAGGGTCGACGGTTGTGTTTCACATCCAGACTTGACGTCAGCCGTCTTGCTGTCGCTGGGTTTCATCTTGGGGTTTGGTTGTTCGTTAGGGACGGGAGCTGAGGTGTGATTGGCTTCAGGGGGGCGGTCATGTGCCAGTCGGAGGGTGTTGACCTCCCTAGATTTGGAGCGATGGGTGAAGCTGGGGAGGGAAAGCGGGGTAGGTACTATAGGATTGTGGGGTCTCTGGGACCAAACAAACAAAGAGGAGTGAAGAGAGGACGAGGATGAGGAAGAGGAGGATGCGAGGCAGAGATCTGAGGGGGAGGGAGGTGAGGTAGCAGGTACGGCTCTCTTGTTTGTGTAGTTGGCCAGTGTGACTCTCCCGCCCTCCACTGCCCCTCCCATCCTCTGGTTCTGCCGTTCCTGGGCCAGGAGTTGGGTAACGTTGACGTGGTGGGTGAGAGTCCTGTTCCTGAAGATGGGGACCGGCTTGAGGGGGAGAGACACAGGAGGCCCGGGACCAGTGAGATGGGTGGCCGCCAGGACAGAGGAGGAGGCAGGGGGGGGTGCTGAAGAAGATGGGGACTGCGAGGATGCAGTGGTTGCAGAGGCTGAGGAAGTATTCGCTCTCTTCTGAACCAAGGTCTGCATTTGAGTCGGAGTGCCGTTAGACCGGTAAACCCCTTCTTGTTGTTCCACCCCTACGCGCACATCCTCCCTTCGCCCTCCAAGGCTCTCACCTCCAGGCTGAAGGGACACAGGGGACCTGCCTGGCAGTTGTAGCCCAAACGAGGGCTGTACAGGTGGGGCAGCTGGGGCAGGAAGCTGGGTGAGAACCGGACGGAGGGAGGATCTGGTGGTAAGGTTGACCGGTTTACCATCCAACACCTGGGGTTGGGCAGTAGGAATAGAAGGCAAAACAGGAGTGGAGGAGAGGAGAGGAGGAGAGGAGAGGGGAGAGGAGGGGGAGAGGAGAGGAGAATCTTCTCATCATCTTGCTTGAATGTCGTTTTTTGTGAGCAACAATGGTTCATATATTAGGTAATTGCTAGGTTGTGCAAATTAATTATACAAAAATTCACTTTATCTATTAACAAACGCTTATTGACTTATATAAGAATCTGTTTTTACATAATTTACAGATCAAGCACTGTGATTTAAATGAGAATGTTAGCTTCCAAAGAAAGTTAATTGGGAGATTTCTACAATGTTCTACTGATCAGGCATAATGACGTCTACCTTCTGCTTTTTAATGCTCAAACAGTGTTTCTATCTGCTATGTCCTTTCATTTAACTTGCTTGTCGAAGACAGCACTAATAGCATGTTCTGCGATCCATTCATCACATCATTTATATTGAAGATTCTGTGATGCTTTGCAACTGGTTAAGGTAGCTGTTAACATGTAAGACTTACATGTTATTTGTGAAATGAATGAACAGAAAAATGTGGAGTGTGGTTTGCATGTACATGATTTAAATTTGTGTGTTTGTTTGTGCAATGTGTTTGAGTGTGTGTATGTGTGTGTGCGCGTGTGTCTTTGTGCATACCTGTGCTGACCCTGAGCTGGTCAGACTACTGGTTTGGTAGCAGGGTTTACTGGTCATACGGACTGGTAGGCCACAGATACTCTGCAGTCTCTCCCTGAGGTCTGATAAGAAGGGATAGATTGCCCCCTGCAGGTTGACCCTGGGACAGCAGTGCACGGGCTGCAGTCTAATACAGCTCAGAGGGTAACTGGAGGTCACGAGTCAAAGACTGAAATTTGGAGTACATGACTTTGAGTATACGACTAACATTTTGGGGTATATATAGGCTTGAAATAAAGACATCAAAGAAAGAAAGAAAGAAAGACAGAAAGACAGAAAGAAGGAAAGAAAGAAGGAAAGAAAGACAGAAAGAAAGAAAGAAAGACAGAAAGAAAGAAAGAAAGAAAGAAAGAAAGAAAGAAAGAAAGAAAGAAAGAAAGAAAGACAGAAAGAAGGAAAGAAAGAACAAACGAAAAACTTAAATTAACAAAGATGGAAAGAAAGAAATTAATATAATAAATTAGTTGGAAAGATATCAAAACAATGTCAAATAACTAATTCTGTACTGTTGATCAATTATTTTGGATGACTGGATGAATTAAGAAGATTGTTAAGGTTGAAAGGATACGTGAAGAGTCTTTCTCCTACCAATTTAAAGTAAACACTGCAATAGATTTGTTCCTCAACTCTCTGCTCTGGTAGACTGTAGCCGTACTAAAACACAAATACACACATACGTAAATAGATATTTAAACACACACACACAAACAAAACTTTGTATGTCTGTTTGAGTCTGTATATTGGTAACGTCTATATTTGTGCATGCATGCACGTTTGTGTTTGTTTGTGTGTGTGTGTGTGTGTGTGTGTGTGTGTACCAGGCTGTGCCAGTGTTTCTGTAGGTCTTGGTAGGACTTGAATGGGCTGTCGATGGGCAGTTGATGACTAATGCTAATAATGCGTCCTCTCTTCATACTGTAACACAAAAGTAGTAGACATTACATTTGGTGATGTTTTCAACTGTGTTTTAGCGCCTCTCTCTGGTAGATATTGATAGTGGCCAGTGGGTTATTCAACCAAATCCCATCTATGTGTATAAAGCATCAAAAAAGCTTTCCCATAATGTCAGGGTACCAGCCTGTGAGTTGTCTGAATGCATAATTGACATCGTTTAATTCCAGTACATCTCTCAAAATATGTTTGCTGCAACAAAGTCTGCTGCAACAATTAGTTTATTAGTTGATAGACAGAAAATTATAGAAATCTAACTTTGATGATCAATTTATTGTTTGTCATTTTCTGCTTAATGATGCAGTTCAATTCAAATACTTTTTTATGGATTGATATAAAAGGTTGTTGTTGTTCCAGGCTGCTACTCAGACAAAGCAAGCAAATTTAAGACATTTAATCAAGCACACTTTGGACTCTGCTAACTTGAGATGGCGTTCGCAATTATCTACGAGAATTTACTGACAAAATGATAATCGATTAATAAATATGACAATTGATGGATCAATCTACTATGAAAATAATCACTGGTTGCCACCTTTGTCTGCAGAGAACCGTTGGATAATCGTACGTCCAACCTGCCTGCATAACGCCCAACAAGGGTGGGGAAACCCACAGTGAACATTGAAATACTGTTCAAATAACCAAGCGGTTTGAAGTGGTGGATGCGTTTTTTATATTACACAGTTACACAACTTTACAAAGTTTATTGTCAGTGTCAACATAACAAATTTACTAAGTATTCAGGAGAAGGTCAATTCTTACACACAAACCTTTCTTTGACTGCAGCCTCATGGTTACAAGCAAAGATATCAGAGAAATTAGAATAACAGAAATACATAAAAAAGAAAGTATAAAGACTTGAACGACAGTAGTGTATGCAACAAAAGCTGACAGTCCCCATGTGTAAATTGCCACCCTGGTGACCAGTACAGTTAATCTGATCTAATCTGGGGGAGAGTACCTGGGCAGGACGTAGCACCAGCAAGGCGCTCCTGATGAAGAGGTGTGAAGCACCACAGCCATCTGACTGGAGAAGCTCTTCAAAACCATTGGCGGAAAGTCAAAGTCTTCCAACTAGAACACACACACATGCGCACACCCCCCCCCCCCCCCCCAAACAAACACACACACACAAATAAGGATGATTATACACAGACATAAATCTGCCTTTGATGAGAGTATCAGTAAATGTCTTCATGGTGTAACAAAACACACATTTGCATTACTGTGTTAACTCACTTTAGTTGGGGGCAGTCTAACAGTGTTAGCCTCAATGCCAATGCATATCTGGTTTGCACTAGCGTTCAACTCCATGCCTACCACACACACACACACACACACACACAGGTACACAATGGCATGTCATCCATGAACAGCAGGTGGCAGCTTTATAGCAGATGAGCCGTGTTTATCTTATCCAACAACTGATTGTAACCACAGAGCTGTACGCAAGAGTGGGTTAAATGAGGGACAGGGAAAGGAATTCAGATTGTATCCAACCTCCACAATACAACACAAGAAAAACAGAATTTCTTCATGCAAGCATGCTCATTACCCTTAATTTCCACTGATGGATGAAAGCTACACACCTATCTATCATTCTGGGAAAAAACATGGAAGGAATTGGATTGGATCCTTCAAGATTTGATTCAACCAAATGTTAGGTCTGACGGATTGATTAGATCGGAGGTAATATAATCAATTCATTATTAATAATATAATTATTATAGTGGCTAGATGATTTGTTCTGTGTCTCATTGTTGAAGTATTGAATGATATAACTGGGAATGCAGTAGGTGAGAAATAAGATATTATTTCAACGCCGTCTTTGGAGATAACGCTGATGTAATGAGTGGTCTGGCCATACTGTAACTTACGGACAGCGTTCAGCCTCCCACTCTCAGTCAGAAAGTCCTTTCCTGGCAAGGAAGACGACAAGAACGTCATTTAGTAATCAAGGTTGTGTAACACACTTACAACACAAGAGGTCTGTAGTTTAACTGATTTTGTGAATGAAGAAATCAGAGTTATATTCCAAGGGGGATATTGGCATGATTTTGACATTTGACTTGGATTTTGAATTCAATATTTCATATTTATGAATGTCTAACTACTAACTGCTTACAATGTCCTGAAGTGGGTGTAATACTAAGATGCATCAGAGGAATAAAAGGTGTTGCCTAGTCTCCCCAGATTAGATTTATCTAAGTGAGATTGAGTGAATACACTGATCTGATAGAGACAACGCAGACATAGAGCATTACACAGCCAATCACCTTTAAATATCATCTGGCATTCACACATGAGGGACATTTGAGAGAAATGGCAACCATTTTGTTTAAATGTGGACACAGATTTACAGGACAAGGTTTCAATTATGCTGACCTTGAAGTCCAGGGATAGAGAAGCCTTCTTAGGGCTCTTATCATAAAACAAACATACACACACACACACATACACACACACACACCCACACACACACATACCCACACACAAACACACCCACACACAAATGGGAGGTTCAAACAGAAAGATCCTTGTTTGTCTGATCAGGTTTTGTGTTTATGTGCATGTGTGTTTGTGCGTGTGTGTGTACGTGTGTATGTGTGTGGAAGTGCGTATGCACGCATAAGTGTGACAGTATGTGTGCTGCAATAAGGGTTTATATGAGTTTAAACTGAGTGTTTGTGTTAACCAGACACACATCAACACATCAACACAGAGGACATAGGGCAATTCCATATCAGATATAAAGTAGGTACAAGGTGAAGGCTAGTAAGTAGAGGCATTTTTTTATTTAAGACATCTGAACAGTGAACCAATGAAACAACCCAAAGCATTATAATGGTGACGGCTCATGTGTATACCGTGTCTACACAGACAGGCAGAAAGGCAGACCAAACCGACCGAAAGATGGTCAGACAGCCTGTGTTTTGTGTGTGTACCTGAGAGAAGGTAAGGTCCAGCCTTGTTCCAGCAGGGGGCCAGTCTGGTGGTCAGGGAGTAGGACACACAGCACTGAAGAATACCTGGCAGCACACACTGTGGTGCACCCAGCTTCTCACACACACACAAAGAAACAACATGCAACAACAAACAGTACCAAAGACATCCTCTTATTAGAAAGACATGTTGGAATGAAGTAACGCACACGCACAATTAACATATGATATTTAAATACATATCATATGTCAATAATAATATATAGCTCATTGATACAGAAATGTATTTGGCAAGGAAAACATTTGCACTGATAAATGCATCTATCTATGCATTTAGCTGTTCACTCATCCCACCTGGAGGTTGTGTCTGTGCCCATAAGCTTGGATGATCCCTTTCTTGTAAAATGGCATCTGAAAGAGAAGTTACTTGCAATCGTCACAACAAGCATGCCTCTAATATACTTCCACAATGAATTGTGGAAGTGAATTAATTACAGATGAAAAAATAACAGTTGGACTGATAGTACCATTGGCCTTGGTAGGTGTGTGTGTGTGTGTGTGTGTGTGTGTGTGTGTCGGTCTTACAGACATGATTAGCCAGATATCCGTAAAGGAATTCAGAGCAGGAGATGCGAAAATGTCAGAGTACAGCAGCACCAATTCCCTAGAACACAAACACGCGCACACACACACACGCACACGCACACGCACGCACACACACACACACACACACTAGAGTTGGATGTCTCGAGACCGGTCTTGGTCTCGAGACCACTTTTACGTGGTCTCGGTCTTGTCACAGTCTCGACCTTCTTTGGTCTTGGTCTTGTCTTGGTCTCGGATCCCTCGGTCTTGTCTTGGTCTCATTGTCTTGGTCTTGCGGTCTCAGGTCGACATAGTGGTCGGGAGATTTGCAACAAATAATGTCCATGATACAAAACATAATATTCGATAATGCAACATTAAATTATTTCGCCTTTCACGCCCTTCAAATGCAACCAATCAATGACATACATGTATTTTTGTTGTGATTAAGAAACTGGCGCTCATCCAATCAAAAGACGCAAGTGTAGCCAGCACGAAACGTTGGGGTCCATCATGCACAGTGAGGCAGTCATCATGGTAACACGCTACAGAACACCAGGTAAGCCTCCTCCATACCTGCAGGTTGTGATCTGCTGGTTCCTGTGGTCCTCTGGGCTCACCTGGAGGGACAGCGAGACCGAACACAGCCTCCTCTGATCGGGAAGACTGATGAAGAACAGAGACTGCTCCCTGCCCGCACTCATACTAGACAGTCGACGACAGAGCCATGATAAAAAATCATTAAAATAAGATGTTAAATGTATAATATAAAATCAATGTAGAGTATAGGGCTGGTACATCAGAATGCATTATGGGATTCATTTTGTTCTGCGTGCTCTGATATACTAAGTAAATTATTGAAAAATCCTAAATCAACTAAATATTCCATCTCGTAGGAGAAATGCTGTGCCAGTATCATACACAACAATGTCACCCAAATACTTTCAAGATGAATTACTACGTAATGAAAAAACGTTACTACTCTCCCCATTAAGAACAAGCACATGCTGGCATGCTTCGTAAATGGAGGCAGCCATTTCGATACTAGCCGATGCAGAAGCCTCCACACGTGATACGCACAGGAGGATTTAACCTGATATCACTTAAAATAATCATACAGTAAACCCTCTCAATATCTGCTGTGATAGTCGAGTGGACCACTAGAACCATATGTTGTCAAACACAAAACCTGTGAAGAAAAGTGTTTATGTAAGGTTAAACATTACATTTACACAGGCACACTGTGTGTCTGGGTAAATGTAGACACACATTAACGAGTAACGTTACCCATACCTCTAAAGAAACTATGTTAATTCCCAAGTTATACTAGTATGCCAGCATTAATGCTGGTAGATTAATACATTTGTTCTTCGATAGACCATTGACGATGGTAGATGTGTGTACAAGAAGATGCATCACCTGTCCAGATCTCCTCAAACTTGCCGTTAGGCTAATGGTTCGCAGTAGACGACCTCAGCTAACCTTATATGTCTCCAACTCGTTGTTATTTCGTTTTCAGACGAAGTTGTTTGGGAATGTCGTTTGCTAAATTAAAACGTTAAGAGCGCCTGTTCGATATTTCGTGCGGTGACGTTCAAGGTGAAAAGAACGGGGGAAAAGTCAAGTGACGTCGGCAAGAGGGGACAAATGCCGCCAGTTTCTCCCGCCACTCCCTCCTGCGCGAGCTACGGAAAAAATGTTAATATTATATTGCCATGTGTATTTCTGAAATAAATTAATTTCTCAATTCAATTTAAGATTGCTTTTAACATAATGAGGGTTTTGGTAGAAGGCGGGATTTGGATGAAGCAGTTCTAAACATTGAAACCCACACATAAGGTACTGCTGATATTAAAATCCTCGCGTGAGAAGCGTACTTAGAAAGATAATGAAGAAGTGCACTCCTGTCTGTGAACTTTTGCCCCTAGTCCCCACCAAGGCCATGCATAACTGACCGAGTAGCGCACCAATCAGGGGTCCTAGAAGTAGCACGCCCATTGATCCAGCAGCCAATAGTGTCGCCGGAGCGGTTAGTAACTCCACAAACACACCAAACTTCGGCTATCTGCTCTGAACTGGGTTAAATGTCGCCTCGTGAATGTGCAAAGTCACTCTTCCTAAGTATCTCTACGATTGTATAACTAGAAAGAATTAGAGTCACGTTTCGACTGCGTTTGTGACTTAAACATGGGGGAAAAGGGGGAAAACGAGCAAGAGGCTGTCCAATACTATCGAATGTCAGAGATCGAGGCGCAGAATACCTTCAAATCAACGTGGATTATCATCAACAATAGTGTGTACGATGTCACCAAGTTTCTGGAGGAGGTGAGATCCCAGACACAGGAACAGATATTGTTTATATCTTCTCGCTTATATCTTGTACGTCCAGTCTGCGGGTTTTTTTCCGTAATCTAAGAGAGAAACCCAATAACATTATAAGGTGTTGCCGCTGTCACGTTATAGACCATAAAGTGAGTCTATAATACATGTCGATCTGATCGATACATTAGCGTTTTGTTCATGCCAACAGCTGAATTCAGATGATTCAATACTGTCATTTAGGAAAGTCAAACATGAAGGCCACTATTGTGATGTGAAGATATCGTGTTACAGAGCGGACGATTTTTTTAATTCATTGTTTGTTTTACAGAACAATGGACCGCATTTCTTTAATGTGTGTACCCAGTAGACCAGTAGCCCACATAACCAATAGAGCTGAACAAATATCCAGTGGGCAAAAGCTGTAGGTTAGTAGGTTGTAGGTTTTGAATGTTGACACTGCTATTTTTTTTACTAGCAGACGAACAAATGATAGTAACTAATGATAGATGATCAACATAATAGCAAATGCTGAAAGTAGCCGTTAGCCATGCACGTTTGAACCTGTTTGACATACAATAGTTGCTGGGTACAATCAACTCTTGCACACATTCATAAAACCCCATAGCACCACCCCAAGGCTGACGTGTTGCCAATGGCTTATAGGAATTCTGTGTGTTACATGTGCACTCCCATTATATGTAATCCTTGATATCCCTTCAAATCGATTTAGTCTATAATAATAATAATAATAATAATAATAATAATAATAATAATATTATAAATTATAGTTACTAATTATAAAAAGTATATGTTGATAGCCACCATTCATTCTGTAAATTGTGTTCCTCGAACCGTCTTGTAGGAATAGGGTGGCACCAGCTCATTTAAGAATAACTTAATAATACATTCTAACACGCAAGAATCAGAGATTAAAACTTTTATTCCTAGTGGTGAATGGGATTGATACCATGACCATGGTGCTCTGGTTCCTTTGAGCTACACGGTACCACAGTCAAGCTGAACTCTTCTTGCATACCTCCAACACACAACTAAATTGCCCTTGACCACTGCGTGAAGGATGAACGCGGTGGTATTACCCTTTGTGCCTGAGAAACAACGGGACATGATGAAAAACCGATGGTGTTTCTGCATGTCCATCGTGTCTCCCCTACAGCACCCCGGTGGCGAGGAGGTTCTGAGGGAGCAGGCGGGCGGGGACGCCACCGAGAGCTTCGAGGACGTCGGCCACTCGACCGACGCCAGGGAAATGGCGGCCGACATGAAGATTGGAGAGCTGTACCCGGTGAGTTGGTGGAAGTTGGTGACCTCGAACCACAGAGGAGAATAATAGTATGTAGTAACAGGATATTAACCAGGAGACACTTTTCAGAGCCACTCAAAACATGTGTGTAATCTCTTTTACACTCCTCGGATCCCCTCTCGCCACACCCCGCACCCTTGCCACCAACTCTTAAATGGCGCTTACCAGTATAACACAGTGCAACAACACTGTGTTCAATTATGTCAGTGTCTGCCACATAGTGTGCGGGGGCTTGCGTGTTGTGAGGGTGAAATGCACTGGGTTTAATCCCGTGTGAAGCCTACCTGTAGGGGTCCTTCACCAAGATGTCTAACCCCTGTCTGCTACTTAAACCTTACTTTTCTACCTCAGCTATTTAATCCATTAAAAAGAGCATCTGAATCTAAAAATTTCCCAAGAGAAGAACGCAAACAAGTTAATGCATAAAGATACATTTTCTCTATAAATCATTTAATTCGGTTAGAAAATTATATAGCTTTAACTGTTGCTACAACTCAAGCCACTAAAGGCTGCTAATGGGAAAACTTGCATTGTGCAATGTATGTTTATTGGTATGTGTTATGGATCTAAAATCCATGTCAGACAGATGGATAAAGCACGTGCTACATAACTTAATACAGATGAATGGAAATAGCAAGGTAGAGAGAGGTTTGTACACTGAAGTAGGAGGGGGTTCTGTAGCTCGAGATGGAGATCTTCATCAGCAGAACATCATAAAGGGTGTTGTTAATGTTAACCTTACACACAATATCATACAGGGTGTTGTTAATATTAACCTTGCACACAATGTTGATGAGATACCCATCAGCAATCATCAGACCTGAGGAGAGACAGTGGACAAGGAGAACGACCTGTAGACAGACCTGATGAACTTCCAGACGGATAGAAAGGGTGTCTACCTGCAGTAAGGAGGAGCATGCATGCTTAATTCAATGCACTGCATTTCCAGGAAGGCAAGACAAAACTTTGTTTTTATTATTACAGATGGTAGTATAATTACTATCCCATCTCAGTTCTCTCAATTAATATAGGCATTCCGAGCGTCTTGCGATTGCAAACAGACTGTGGCCAATCCCTGTTTATATTTTATCAGTTAATATAATAAACTTTTCAATAGATACTAGAGAATTTATCATGTAAGGCCTGAATGCCAATTTAAAAGGGTCAATTGACAGGTTGTTGAGTTTTCCCTGCGTTCTAGGCACGAGTCTATGCACAACTTCAGTGATTCATGGCAATATGACAGAATATTGAAAAGGCAGATTCGATTTTTTGACTTCCTTCTCACATTTTAAATATATGGCACCCGGTGGTAAAACACCATAAAACCCTGTTTAGCGCTAATCTCTCTCTCTCACACTCTCTTTCTCTCTCTTTCCCTCTCCCTTCTCACTCTCCCATTTCTATCTACCGCTCCATCTGTCTCTGTCTTTTGTCTCTCTCTGTCTCTGTCTCTCTCTCCCAATGCAGGAGGAAAGAGCAAAGATCGTTAAACCAGAGGTAAGTGAAATGGATTTCTATTTGTCTAGCCATCACCCCTGTGCTCTCTAGGAGCCCCTCTATCATGGCCCTGAAACAGGCCAAATGGATCCAATCTGTCCTGTTTAAGATGTGGACTCCTAGTGTCCATTTAGGAATGACAGAGGGCAACAGACCTTGTGAGGGACGTTGTCACAGCTCACCATGTAGGGTTTTCCTTGCTGAATTCTGTATGGGAGGAAGAATGATTGTGGGTCAAGTCAGTTGTATTTTGTATAGTCCTTAATCACAGTTACTGTCTGAAAGGGTGTTGCAGGTCATTTATTGACACCCCTAAAAAGGGCAATAATCAAATTTATTATCTAAGAAGAAACCCTTGAGTAGGAATGCAGAAGGAGAGATCCCTCCTTCCATCCCTGGGAGGAGGGATCTCTCCGTCTGCATTCCTACTCAAGGGTTTGCAATGGGTGCTATAATTTACATGCATATTTTTACAAGAAAACATTTTAAGTGCAATTTTAAAAATGGAAAATTAGTCTTTCCACTTAAACATATATGGTGATGATGCTACCAACTAACCCTTCTGCTGGATTTGTGAGATCACAATACCTATAGAAGCCATCTTTCCAGGCTTCAAGTATGCGTTTATGTCTGAACAACCAGTGGCTCAGAACAATCATTGTACAAAAGGAACTAGGTGATCTAAGTGATGAACAGATAGTTCATCCAATCACCTGCCAAGTAGGGCTGGGTAAAAATATCGATTCATCAACGCACTGCAATTTATTTGTTCTCGATTCAATTTTGATTCAGAATTTTTTTGAAATCGATTATTTCCATTAAAAAAAAAAAAAAGAAGCATACTCAGACATTGTAATCTAGAAGCGAGTATTCCTAAATGTACATGCCCTTTTACATTTGTCCATATTATTATTATTACTTTTATGCTGCAAGTTTAGCTCAGGAACAATACTATACAATGGTGTATTCACTTTTTGCTAGTTAAAGCACAATGAAATGGTTAATTCATTTTTGAAAAGGTTAATTCTAAATAATATTTAGGTATTTTTGTCATCTGCACGTATTATTGAATCGATATCGAAGCAATTGGGTCAATATCGAATCAAATCGATATCGAATGAAGACCTAAAGAATTTGAATTAATTTGAATTGTGAGGTACCTGGCAATACCCAGTCCTACTGCCAAGTATTCTTTGAAAGTGCCGGCCCCTATCTAGTTTCAAAGCAGGCCTCCCAAGAGGGTTCTGTGTAGCAAACCATCTGGTGCGTAAGGTTAACTACTGACTGTTAATGATTTAAAATAAAATGTTTGAACAGAAACCAAAACATTACAGACAAGATAAAAAAAAATAGTGGAGCTTTCAAATGACATGCAGTGTTTTCTTACCTGTAGCACAATGAGATTGGTCCCAATGAGAGGCTCAAATGCGTTAATATTATTTGTATTAATATTAAGGCCTCCACACCATATCTTAAGAGTAGAGCGCAAACGGATGCTGAACTTTATCCGCAACGCAAGGCGCGACAACACCGTGGCGCAAATTGCTAGAGCTCCGCAAGGCACTACGGCTCCCTCTGCAGTGAGGAAGGGCTCCATAGTTAACATTGGAGTGGAAATAGACTGGATGTTTGGTTCTGGGGGTCTGTATGATATTATAATAAGTATTATTATTAGTGTTATGCGCTTAGCTGGAGGGTTATGTAAATCAGTTTACGGTCATATTCTGCTTAAGGAATTAACCATGTTTCCTGGCCTGTGTCACTGTGAGACGTGAGGTCCATACCATTGTTTGTATTTTACTGTCTTTGGTTGTATTGCTGTAATGTTTATTTTCTGCTCTGCTGCAGGACCAATATGTGACCGTAGCCAACGTGCAACAGAGGTACATGAGCACCCACAAAACGAACATACCCACCATAGACTACAAAATATGGACGTAGCGTCTCTGGTATCACCAATTGGTTTACCCACGCCATAATGAAGCCGCAGATTTCGCTTTTCGGAGACCGCCAGGTCTTTGGCAACCAGCAGCAGTAACTATCCATATTGGCCACATTGAGGGCAGGAATTGAATGTAGTCTATGGCCCAACCTCATCCATATTCAACTATGAACAACTTTTTAATTAAATAAAACCGTCAAAAGGGACCTCTCCAAATACATAAAATGTAGATGAACTAACCAACATCCTAACCGAACAAAGAAACAATGTATTTGCTCGATATTATGAGAATCAAACCACATTTGTTCTAATTGACTTAGAATGGTGCCGTTGTTTTTGCATCGCGGGACCCCTAAAGGCCGATACATGAACTGCGTGCTAAATGCTTACGTCAGGGCTTCACCAACAGGCTGCCATAGCCCCGGCTTCATACCAACGTACAGACGCATCCGCTTCTGGATCATTAAATGCTTTCTAGGTTGTTTGTACACCTCTGCTGGGCCACAAATATCCATCCAATCAATAGTGCCCGATAATTGATTGATTATGACAAAGAATAAACAGGACGTATCCGTAGCAGCAGTTTTGTTTCTCACTAGCTGTTATTGGTGTCTGTTCCCCAGTTCCTGGACTAGCTGGTTGATCCCCACCCTGGCGGCAGCGGCTGCCACCCTGTTGTACCGCATGTGTACCGCAGAGGAGCAGTGACCTCACCTACGTCCCGATCACCAACCGAATGGGGACGTTCCACAGTCCGTCCATTCCCGTCCCCCTGTCCCCCCCCCGCCCCACCCAGCAAGCGCTGAGAACCAAGATGGCCGCTATCTGAAGAAGGGGCCATGGGCTTTATTGAACACAGCGCCGCCACGCAAGAGAAGTAATGATATTCATTGCCGGCTATGTGATGTAATCAGGACATTTTTAGAGTGTAGAAATAGAGTTTCTAGAGGTTGGATGAAGGTGTTGTTCATGGGATTTGCGGGGGGAAGATGCAATGTAGAAGATGATGAAGATGTACCTTTTCTAGGGTAACTCTATATTTGAATGTGCTATCCATCTTTAACATAACTCTATTATGCTATTTGGCTAATTTAGCAGAATTGTTAGTAGAATTTCCAAGCTTAATCATGTAGAAACCACTGTATTATCACGTTGTAAAACTTTTACCCATTTATTATCATTCCATGACTTAAATATGAATGTCTTTTTTTAATTCAAGATTCTTAAGCAATGCAATGAATCTATAATTGTGTACCATTATGTATGTGTTTTGTGACACTATAAAATATGCAATCTTAAACAAAGCAAGTTTACGTGTGATTATTACTGTATACAACCAGACTGCATTTGGAAAAAATAGACAGATGATGGGCCATGCACTATTAAGTTAGCTATACTGATCATTTACATTTCTGAATTTGGCACAATTATACACTTACCTCTGTGTAGCTAAATTAATGTTTCCTTATGTAGGAAACATAGGCATGACTTGTTGTCATCTACTAGTAAAAAACAACCCAAAAACCTTTCTTTCAATACCCCAAGGAGCAACAGGATGGAGGCTTGACATCAGAAGGGGATTTGTTAAATATGTAGTCAGCATAAAATACAAATTAAATTATAGACTAGCACTGCCATCTAGTGGTGGTAAAAGTACACGTGAACATGTTCCACAAGATAATAGGTTGCATTGAAATAAGGCTACAGCCAATATGTGTTGGACTTTTTCAATATTCGGCAAGTGATGATTTATTTTATGAGAAAGGGCCAGAAAATGCTTCTCAGCTTGTTATGGTCATTCTTTGATTTTGGGGATCTTTGGTGCCATTAAAGATGTGCGCCAGCAGCATATTGTTTTGTGTTCAGCATAACGATATATTGATAAACAGAGAGGCATACAAATAGACATACGTCATACTCGTCCGGTAGCCTGTTGAACGATGGTGACGGCCTACCTAGCCAGAGTACTGGCGCACTGACGTCATAGATGTCCCTGGCTTCAGTTTCTCGGTAGGCCTACTCTTGGTAGGCCTACTTGTTTACAGAGAAACAATAACACAAATTCACCAATGGAGTCTATAAGTGAAAAAAGGTGGAATGAATGTGTTCTTGACTGTTTCATTTCGGAGAGGGACCTATTGACACACATAAATAGGTGAGTCTGTGTTTATCTAATTGGACGACGTGACGTCATTGTAAAAACATTACGCGCCGTGTTCGTATAAAGTAGACATAACCCCAATGCCTTCCAATCACAACCGCTGACGTTTAACATCATAACGCACTAAGGGGGGGGGGGGGGGGGGGGGGGGGGGCGTGTATCTTTAAAGTTGTCAACCTGTCAGCTCAACAGTAACCCACCAGCCCGTACCACGCGGACTTGTGACCGGGTTGGAACAGATAAGTGGTGCGCGGCACCAGCACCGCACTGATGTCCAGCGAAGACGCACTTCTCCAGCCGAACGGCGCAGGACAGCCACCGCCGTTTGCCCCGGGACCGAGCTCTTCCATGAAGGCTGCAGGGGGGCACGGGGATGGAGGAGGTGACATGGCGCGAGGAGGGTGGAGAGAAGAGACAGAAGATGGCGACGAGTGGGAAGACGACCTGGACTCGTATCAGCTGGAGAAGCGCATGAATGACCGAAGAAGAGCCAAGTCTTTACCCGCCAGCTTCTTCGAGGAGGACATCCCCGCGAACGGCGGGGGGAGGAAGCGGGTCAAGTTCGCCGACTCCATCGGTCTGAACCTGGCCAGCGTCAAGCACTTTAACACGCTCGAAGACCCCCAAGTCCCCACCAAAGTGCTCTCGAGGTTGAACAGCTACCCGCAGCACCAGCAGGACGTCCTGGGGGTCGGCGACCTGTTCCAGTTGGCCCTCACCATGGACCGCCTGGTCCGGTGCTTCCCGCAGCCGGCGGAGTCGAGCGGGTTCGAGACCAGGGTTCGAGACCAGCGGGTCTGTCTCGAGAAGATCACCATCAACCAGTTCGACGTGCGGGGGCAGATCCGAGTGGGCGCCACGTTTCCCAACCAGGAGGTCGTTGTGAGATACACGTTCAACGACTGGCTCTCCCACGTGGACGCGCAGGCCCTGGCCGCGGATCCACAGAGGCCAGCTTTGGTCGGGGAGCGTTTTACCTTCTCCATGTACACACCGCCCTTCCTAGACCCCAGTTCCTCAGTCAGTTTCGCCGTATACCTAAAGTGTGACGAGGGTGTTTTTTGGGACAACAACGAAGGGAAGAACTACACTCTCAAGTACCGCTGTTTCCCCAGCTGCGCGGCGCCTTACGTCAGCGCAGCCTTCCACGCCACCTGAAGCTACCTAACGCGCCATGATGCTCCATTATGATGTCGCTTCGTTCCTTCGTTGTAATAATTTCCCTACTTTGCCGACTTTTTTTTGCAGTCAGTGGCCCTGTGTTTTAATACGTGTTGCAGGGGTCACGCAAGGGGCATGTTCTGACTTCCAACTCTGATGTCTTGTTACCGTTAGCTTCCAAAGAAATTTGATACAATTCTTGTAACATTTTATTAAAACTATTCATTGCTGCCAACATTCGCCTGAATTGAAAGTCACTTTAAAACCCCATGTGAAGATAGCGGGACTGACATGAATATGGTTCAATGGATTTATTTTTTGAAGAAGACAAGACAGGATGAAGCTAATAATGCTATACATGCTTGGGATGCTCACACATGCCACAAGCATGCCCAGGGAAAGTACCCAGGAATGGATGTACCTTGAATCTGATGGAGAGTGACCAGTGCCATACCGGCGGCCCCCTATCCCCTATTTCCCTTCCTGCACGAGGCTTCTGGTTAATGAGTTCTGTACGGACTGAGCTGAGCAAACACACCAGGGGCCCCACCTCGGTCCATACACCTCATCGATCGACCCGCATATGCCTGTTATCAATTATTTATAATTTCATGTTCATGTTATGACCGATTCAAATAAATTGTTCTTATAAAATCATTATACAGTATGTGTCCTATGTCACAAGAGTCCATTGTATTGAAAACTGCTGTGCTATTGAATTGGGATGATCAGGATATGATCCATAGGTCGTATCCCAGATGGACCATGCAACCTTTGCACAGATATGATCGGTTTAGCTTGGGACTGGCTGTGATGGCTTTATTATTGGCCAGTAAGCAGTCAAGCAGGACAACCCTTAACCTATTAAGCAGATATGATGCTTTGCACCAGTTCTGCATCATGGTACCTGTTTAGAACTATACATTTTAACCCCATACTTCTAAAACAATAATAATATTAGGAACACAGATGCTTATGTGTTTACAGGCAAGGTGTATGGAGCAAGCTGGAATCAACTAAAACAAAACATCTCAAGGGCAGTCTACCCAATATCTCAGAACAATTGAGATCCTCAAGCACTAAAACAGAATCTTGCGAGCTCATGATTCATTTGCTCTGATAAGGTCTGGCTCCCCTCCCATACCAAAAGGTTTCTGCACAGTGTGAAATAGACCAACCCAGAGCCATAGAGAGAGGAGTTGCGACACTCTCTGATCTCGCGGCAGGGTGGTCACGTGGTTCATGTAAGCCTGTATAGTTCCAAACACGCCGCGCTGCCACGTTCTTCTATGGGACTGACAGCAGTGACTGCAATATTGAATGGTAAATATAAATTAAAAAAACACATACCCAAGTACTTTTCTGACTATTGTTGCATATTTTTAAATGTCAGTTTTCCATTTGGAGTGGTAGTGTGAAAACTGAAAGCTACGTTTTTAAGTTTGAGGGAAAGCTTCACGTTCGTGTTAGCATGGGTAGCACTAGGCTACTAACTTTAGTCGCTTAACCTTAACTTCTACCTTAAAGGGGACATCTCATACCACCAGGTGTGAGTGTGATTAGCCATTACAAGCGCTACGTTTTCAAAATGTGCAGCATTGTGACACCACAGGTGGGCGTGTCCATCTAGACGTGTGACTGAGAAAGCAGAGTAGCAACAGTTCATTTAGCATTTAGTTTCTAGGCAACTTCTTCTGATGAGGCAGGGGCTGACCACACAACCATGATACTTTTAAGACTAAACCATACACAAAATATCAAATATATTAAAGAATAACAAATCATTATGCTTGGATGAATGAAATAGTATCTTAAACAATGAGTGAGACAACAATAATGTGTGTGTGTGTGTGTGTGTGTGTGTGTGTATCCCACTGGAAAAACAACAACAAAGGGAAGGAGCAGGGATGAATATTGTGTATATAAGTTAACAAGAGAGGAATACGGTGAGGAAAGGAGACAATTAAAAAAGCAATACAAATAAAATGGACAACTGATTATAAAACGCTCAAGCAAATGCAGATTCCACTGCCTAACATCTGCACGCTGCAAAGGAGGATGCAGCATGTGAAATTGAAGCCAGCAGTTAAAAGTGTTTGAGATGCTGAGTGTTTAGAAAAAAATCCTCTCCACATATATCAGGCTGAGGTTTGTGGAACCAAAAACGAGTGGGAACAAGTATGACTAAGAACAACGAAGCAAACGTACAGTAAGTGTGAAAGAGAACAGCAAAGTAGAGCCAGGGGGTATCGATAAATCAAACAAAGTTAGTCATGCGTGGAACAACAACCACAAATGTGTGAACAGGTGTGCGTTGTGGCAACCCACAAGCCGCATCAGCACCCTGAACAGCACCCTCTCCGGGCAGAGAGGGCGCTGTCAACGGGAGATACCTGGCAGGCAGTCAACGGGAGATACCTACCGCTCAGCGCAGCTGCGCTGGATCGCTCATCAAGTGGACACGGGCAATCACGGGCATGGGCCACACCTGGGGGACGGGGGCGGAGCCTTAAGGGCTGGGCACCAGAGAGACGGGGGAGGAGCCTTAAGGGCTGGGCACCAGGGAGACGGGGGAGGAGCCTTAAGGGCTGGGCACCAGAGAGACGGGGGAGGAGCCTTAAGGGCTGGGCACCAGAGAGACGGGGGAGGAGCCTTAAGGGCTGGGCACCAGAGAGACGGGGGAGTGAACGGGTCGGAGAAAGACGTTGTGGCAAACGAACGCCGGCTGTGAGTCAGACCACGACCATTTCCCTACAGGATTGAGCCGGAGGCGTCGGGAGTGGATTCCCTGCCGACCCCGAGAACGGGCCTGACCAGGCGGCCCCGCACCCTTATTCCCCATTGTGGAAGAACTGGAGTTATATTCCTTTTTCCGTTTTTCTTGAGCCGGACGAAATAAGTCGTTGCACCGCAACCCTCGTGTGAGCATCTCATTGAGAAATCCCAGCCGACGATGAGGGGGTTGCCACAGCGTCTATGTCAAACTTGAAAAAACAAGAACAAATTAAAGGAACAGGGAGGAATATTATAAGTTATTAATAAACAAACAAAATACTTATTCCACATACATCAGGCTGAAGTCAAGGATAGCAAAGTGCATCAGGTGAAAAGGAAGAGTAACAATCGCAGCCAGCAGCCGTCGCCACCACCAGCAGTCGCCACCACCAACAACCGTCGCCACCACCAACAGACGTCGCCAGCACAAGCCGCCACCACTAGCAGCAGAAGTCGACACCACCATCCTTCGCCAGCTCAAGCAGCCATCGCCTCAAGCAGCAGCCACCTGCAGCAGCAGTGTTTGCCGGCACCAGCCAGCTCAAGCCAACAGCAACCGCTAGCAGCATCCACCGCCATCAGAATCCACCAGCAGCGGCCGCCACCATCTGCAGGAGAATGAAAGTAATCAGACAAGACCTTGAATAGCCTGTAGGTCAATGAGTTTCCCCACACATGGCCAAATTGCTGCCAAGTTGCGGAAGGGGTGGGCAGAATCTTATTTTATGAAAAAAAGAATGACACTACTGTCTGTGTAATAACATTTGAAAGCTCATTATGGCTTATATTTTTTGTGTGGAACAATTTATATTGATACATGTAATCCAACAGCCTTTTCAAGGGTATAATTAATCTATAGCATCAGACACACAGTACTCAGTTGACTAGCTAACACCGTCAGGTTCAGCAGATTAAACCTAAATAAAACCCGTCGCGCAACCTTAATGATCCTAGTTATCCTACATCAATAACTCACTAAATAAAAGTTGTCAGAGATTCACTACTGAACTTCTGGTGTAGTGATACCTTCACAGCTGGCGAAATCTAGCTGACTAACAAGCAGGCAATGACTGAAAATCGGTCGTCTACCAAGATAGAAGAAAAAATATATAATTACGCTGTGCACATACAAATAAAGATCTGCATCATAAAAGCCCTCTGATATAATATAGAGAGTTGACAATTCAAAAGAGGTAGCTATTTAATCAATTTGTCCCTGGAGATACCTTGACAGCTTGCAAAGTCGAGCTAACAAACTAGCAGGCAACCGGTCGTCTACCAAGATAGAAAATATACATAATTACGCTGTGCACATACAAATAAATATCAGGTTATGAATCATAAAGGGCCTCTGATAAAATATAGACAGTTGAAAATTCAAAAGAGGTAGCTATTTAATCAACTTACCTCAGAAGTTACTCGGCGGCCAGCAATGGAAATGAATAAGGCCCAACGCCGTAGAATGGATGTTTGGAACTATGCGAGCCTCCATACCCCGGAAGTAGGCGCTACGACGGAGTCCGATCTTATGTCCAAGAGTCCAATGGAAGTGTCGCTCTGCCACTCTGTTATATCTATCACTCTTGACCGACCTATAACAACTGTTGATCTAATAGGAGGCGGGATAAATATGAAGATGCTGCAGAGGAGCGCCATAGAGGCATTTTAAACAACAACAACAACAACAACAACAACAAAGATGGCTGCCGCTGAAGCAGAATGGTCTGTTGATTCCGCTATTAGACAGTATTAAACAAACTGGACGGTAGATATTCACTATAATAAGAACAAACAAATGCAGCTTTTGTTGAGAAGATATATCATGAATTTATTTGGTCGCTCAGTGCTAGCAATGATGAGTTGAACTTAGAAACAAGAATGAAAGACAAAAGTTGGAGTGACTGCAAGGTGTGACTGTGTTCTTCCTTTGGTCAAAGCGGAATCCAACCACACCCATCGGAGGCACACGTCCCACGGCCTCGTCTGGGATTGATTGTGGACAATGCAGTTAAATGACAACATAGCTATTGGATGATGTTACAGAACATCCCTGTTTGCAGGCATTTCATTGGTCATGTCAAATAAAATCAATTTTCCATCACAAATATGGTAATATTGTCCAGTAGCTGACTGCAGTCATCTCCCGGCCAGTCCATCTGTCTACCTGAACTTGTGTATCTAGCACATTTAGCATTCTCTGGTCAAGGACGTTGTACGTAGGCATGCGCCCGTCTTTCTGCCTGGATGTCTGTCTGTCTGTCTGCCCATTTTTCAGGTAGCGGTTACATGAAGAACAAAGTCCAGAGCACTTCAATATGTTTCTGTTGACAAAGTGAATCTGTTTGATTTGGCAACAAATGTGCTCCTGTCAACCCACATGCTTATGCTCACACACGCAGACTCACACCATGAGAGAAAGTTTCAGAAAACTTTAGAAATATGCAGCCACACGTTGTTCACGTTGCAGGGTCACAGCAAACGTATATTTTCTTTGTTGTAGCATTCTTTCCTTGTCTTGCTACGCCCACGTCACTTCAACGTTTCAAGTTGAACTGCCCAAATGGAAATTTATCATTAAGCAAGGCAAATCCAAATGTTTTGTTATACATAAAAATATGATTTACATACATATTTTCTCTACAAAGACTTTCTGAGTCTGAGCCATTTATATAAAATACATCTCAATGTTGTCCAGACACCAATATCATTGCACTAGAAGTTCAACAACGTGACTTTAAGTAAATCTGTATGTATGTGTTTATGCGTATGCTTGTATGTTTGTGCTTATGTGTGAGTGTGCTTCATCATATGTGTGTATGTGGGCATATGAATTTGTGTGTGTGTGTATGTCCATATATGTGAGTGTGAGTTTTCATGCCTATGTATGTGTAGGTGAGGTTTGACTGTGAGTGTGTGAGTGAGTGTGTGTGTGTTGAGCGTCAGCCCATCCAACAAAGCCTTGATTCATCATGGTGTCTATAACGTCTGCTCGTGGGGTCTGGTGTTGCAATTATGTCAGGGCACTAAACCAACAGACATTTATTTTTTTTAGCAAATAGGAACCTTATGGGGCGATTCACCCAGCTCACCCTTAGCCTTACCTCAACCTAATAATAGCCAATATATATATATGATTTAAGGTATGGTATCATATGGTAGAGATTTCTCCCTTATGTTATGGAGACCAGTTCCCAGTCTGATGAAGATAACATAAAATAAATGTAAAGTATGACTTTGTCCAAATGGTTCCAAAGTGCAGCATGCAGTGAAGAGATGGTTTATAAATCAGTCTGACCTTTAACTCTGCTAGAACGTTCTGGATTACCACCGTGGGTGGGAGACTGGGGAGGGGGCCTTAACGGTTAACGGAGAACAGCTGTACCTCATCAATAAATCAAAATGTTCAGATGACCTTAGATTTGTGTCTGAGTGCTCTGCATCAGCTCTTGGTGTGATAATGGACCGGGGATGGAGACCAACGGGGAAGTGGGCTGCAGTGGACCACTGCTAGTGTGGTCCAACACCACCTGACGAGACCTGACACATTTAGTGACCTGTACTTCCAGGCCATCATTACACCTGTGGCGATGACAAATGGGGTCACCATCAACTGTCCAAAGGGTATATCCCGCCTTTGTTAACCAATTTGTTACTTTTCCCTTCCGGGATTAATAACATTAATAACACACTTTACTATGACAATCTTTTCTTAGGACGATATCAGAGTTGTCGATTCATAGCATTAGACTTAAACCGCTGTAAAACACAGCATACTGCCACGAATATGCACCTGCAGGACTATGGTTGGCCGAAAAGATTTGGCTTCTTCCTGGTTGTGCAGCCCAGGTATACACATTCAATGTTCAAGATTCTCAGTGTATACAAACACTTGTTAAACCATGAAGACACCATAAATGAAAGTTTCTTACACGTGTTAGTATTCCTCAGTTTATTTAAAGCACATCTTAAGTACAACAGGAGCAATGCAAACACAAGCACAGAGTTAAGACCTCGACCACCGTGCAGACTGACAGAGAGGAGAGGGCTTTAGGGTTCCACTGAGGGGACCAGTAAAGACCTTGAATTCCACCACCTAGTTTGAGCCCCACCAGCCACACACACACACACACACACACACACACACACACACACACACACACACACACACCCCTTATCGGGTAACCTCTGTGGTGAATTCAGATGTTATTTGATCTGTGTGGCGTCGATTGTGTCTATTTGCCACAAGCTTATAGGTTTTTTGTGCGTCTCTCGCGTCACAGCCAGACTCTGCAACGTTGACTTCAGCGGCAAATAAATTAATCCCAAAGTTGTGTGCGCTTGACATTTCAACATTAATTACAACTCCACCCAATGTTAGATACCCAGCGAACACGGTTTGACATGCCTGCATTTAAATACACTTTTATTGGCTATCCCTCCTCAAATTAAATCTAAAACTCATTTTGTCAACTAACAGCTTACCCATGGCTACTTGCAGATTGGTCACAATTATAAACCACTTTTGACAAGTGACCCACGACACTGTTTGAAGCAAGCAGCTTTGGTATTATTTGCAACTGCAACAGATTTGTGCATCAAGAATTTTTGGTCTTCTTTTTAGAAGAATAGTTGAGCTTCCAGCTGTGAATTAGGTCCACAATCACCAAAATCCTAATAAAAAAAATATATGTAGGTTTATATATAAACAAATATTAAGCCCTAAAAAAAAAGAAGTCCTTGGCGGTTCCTAACCCCCGCCCATCAGATGATGTCTCTCCCCTCCGTGTTGGCAGCGCGGGACAGCGCTCAGGTCAATGAAGAAGGATGGCAGGGACGCGGCGGAGGAAAAGGTCAGCGGTGCAGCTGGGTGATGTTGTCACTTCCTGTTGGTTCTCAGTGGAACTGTTTCCCAATCGCTCCTCCCTGCGAGTCCATCTTCCATCGTTTCAACCTCCTGCGTTCCCTGGACCCCGTTCATGAGGAGCTTCAGTGGGGACCTACGCCCTCTACGATGTTCCTCTGAGTCTCGTACAGCTTACCTATGGACACCTGGGGACGCAGACAGACAGAGAGAGAGAGAGAGAGACAGACAGACAGAGTGAGACACGCATGTTAACTACACATTGTGTATGGCTCAGTTGAAGTTTGTTTTCCAAACTGTAATTCCTTGGCTATAAATACTGCTATAAATGACTGCTCGTTCCTATACGGACCATATCTTTCAGGTCAATTAATCACTTCAACCTAAATAGAAGACGATGGTCGAGTCATAGATACTGATGGAGGTCAAAAAGAAGGAGGCTGTCTTGACAACGCCTTTTCAGATTGTTTTCCCATGTTTCCTTTCGCTAATAAGAGATTCTACCATATGGTAGGTATCGCAGCCTGAGACATCCCAATTAAGCTGCCATTCCAAACTGAAGCTTTCCAACAAACTGTTATTTTCCTCGTGGAAAAACAATGTACATGATAGGAGATTAGGAATAAACAGTCGAGATGCTTCAGTCTTCTGCACTGCATCACTCTGGGGGGGGGACTGAGGGAACAAACCAGCTAGGGTTGTTTCGAGGGAACTAAGAGAGGACAAGAAAGGGCAGAGAGATCTGAAGGATGGGTGAAGTCCGGGGAGATTCAGCTCCGCGACGGTGCTGCAAGGAGGAGAGACAGAGAGAAGCAGAGGTTTCAATGTGTGCAGCCAGGAAGGCTCCACACTGTGAAATGAAATGAGGCGGCTGTGTAAGAGCGAGGAAGGGACAGACACGGTTTATGTTTTACAAGCTAGAAAATGAGATGAGAGGTATATGTAATATGTGTGCTGAGAGGCAGCGAGAGCAAGAGAGCGAGGGAGGCTGTCTGCTACAACAGAAAATGCCACATACACCTGGTAGGACTTGGAACCATCCACCAACACGTGTTTGGCGGAGCTGATTTGTTTTTGTAAAATGAAAAATAAAACGCGTTTGCGATGGTGTGGCTGTGTGCGCACAATACACAGTCACAGCCATGAAGAATAAATGAAAACCCACCTGAGGGGAACTCAGACATTTCAAGGTCTGGGGCTATGTGATTTATTTACAAGCGTTCAGTTGCTCCACTGGTCCAGAATCAGTGGATATCCAGAGCTACAGGTAGGCTGTGAAGCCACCTAGGACCTCACATAGCATTACCACTTTCAAGTATTTTTTCCAAACATCAAATCTCGACATCAACACCAGAGGGCAGCACAGCACTACCGATGTCTCCGCTAAGCTTCAGCACTTTCTCTGAATCAGTTTATGCTCCATCTCTCTGCATTCTCAAATTCAGACTTTAACCAATCACAGGGACCGACACACACACACACACACACACACACACACAAACACACACACAAGTAGGTGCATCCCGGTGCATGACGCGCTCATGCTTATCGGCCAGCCCATAGCGTAGAAGGGGGGCGGATACAATAGAGGCTGAAGCATCTCTGGGCCAATCACACCACGGGAGGCTTGGCTCTCATGTAAATTGTTGCGGCGGTGGAGGCAAAGGGATGTCCTCTGTCGCGCGCGCGCTCCCCGTCTTCATTACCTAGCTCTAGCTTTTTCTGTATCCCTCCCCCCCTCTCCCTTTCTTCTCTCCCCCATGCACCCAACGACAGGCGCCTGGCTGAACCCATCACAGCAGAAACTGGACTAAACCAGCTCACCACTACTGCAAGAGAGAGAGGGAGAGAGGAGAGATATGAGAAAAGAGAGGAGATATGAGAGACAGATCGAGAGGTAGCGTGAGAGGGAGATATAAGAGAGAAGGAGATATGGGGGAGAGTGATAGATAAAGAGAGAAAGAGAAAGAAAGAAACAAATTCATGGAAAGAGAGAGAAATGGGAATATGGGAGCGAGGACATGGAAGTGGCAGGGAGAGACTTGAGCGGGGTCACCTCCAACCCTTGCCATCCCTCTCCTCCCCCAACCGCATGGGAGACAGGAAGTGAATCTCCCTCCTACAACACACACACACACACACACAGGTGCCCTGCTCCCCGGAGACCACACCTGGCCGTCCGGCCCACCGGCGTACAGAGTGCCGCGCCGCGCCGCTCTCTCACACATTTTAATTGCCCTGTCGCGCGCAGAGGAAAAAACACTTGAACCCCCCCCGCGCACGCCATCTGCACGCGTCTCACACACATCTTCCATGCGCACAACACATGTGCGTGTGTGTGTTTGTGTGTATAGATGTGTGTGTGTGTGCGTGCGTGTGCGGGTGTGTAGATGTGCGTGTAGATGTGTGTGCTTGCGTGTGTGTAGATGTGTGTGCTTGCGTGTGTGTAGATGTGTGTGCTTGCGTGTGTGCGTGTGTGTAAATTAGCGTGTGTGTGCGTGTATGTAGATGTGTGCGTGTGTGTGTGCAGATGTGTGTGTGTGCATGCGTGTGCATAGATGTGTGTTTGTGTAGCTGTGTGTGCAGATGTGTGTGCTTGCGTGTGTGTAGATGTGTGTGCGTGTGTGTAAATTAGCGTGTGTGTGTGTGTATGTAGATGTGTGCGTGTGCAGATGTGTGTGTGTGCATGCGTGTGCGTAGATGTTTTTTTTGTAGCTGTGTGTGCAGATGTGTGTTCTTGCGTGTGTGTAGATGTGTGTGCGTGTGCGTAGCTGTGTGCGTGTAATAAAGATCTCTTTGATGCCGCCTAGAATGAGAATTGGAGAACCCATTCACTGTGAAAATATATGCAAATCACGAGACCCCCTGGGAGACGTATACGGCACACACCCAAAGCTACAGATGTGCCGCGGTGTATCTGAATGTGGGTGTACACACAATGTGTTTCTATTTAGGTGTTCGCCATCGTGCATTCTGATGAGAAAAGTGTGCATGTACTTTGTGTATGTGGGGAATGATATGGAGGATGCGCGATGGTGTACGTGTCATTTATATCATGCATGCATTTCATTAGCACCATTGCTCGCCCATAGAGCCTCATTAGATATGAGAGATAAATTCGGTGTCTAGGAGTGTTGAAGTTGCTGTGTGTGTCAACATCAAGGCAGGCAGTATACCTTGGTTCTTCCTCTCCCGTCATCGCCAACTTCCTGTACAACTTTAACTCTACCTGCTGTATGGCGATCAGCTTCTCACAATTTGTGCGTGCGTGCGTGCGTGCCTGCCTGCGTGCGTGGTCTCTCGCCCCTTGCCCAATACCAATCCATTGTTGTGTGGTGTATGCGTTTATTTCGGTGTATGTAGACGTCAACAACATGAATGCATGTTCTTGTAGGCATCAGCATCTATGTCTAGGAGGGTCTGCAAAGAAGCTCTTCTTCTGCCCTTTGTGTGTGTGTGTTTCCCTAAGTTAAAATCCCCCCCCCCCCCCCCAACCCAACACTAGACACCCCCTTTATCCATTATTCAGCTCTGTTCAGCAGAGCCATGCTGGAACACTCCAGGCTGAAACACATGCCCACAAATGTGCGCACGCACACACACACATACACACACACACACACATCCACACAAATATCTTCTCCCCTTGTCAATTACTGTACACTTTTTTCCCTCTCCTTTCTCCCCCCCCCTCCCTCCTCCTGTCTAAGTCCGTCTAGCTCTTCCCCTCCCTCCATTTGTCTCATTCTCTATTCACCTTTAATTCACTTTTCCTCCTTCATCCTGGGTGTCCCGTCGGCTCTCTAAAAGGGACGTGCACAGCTTTATCTATTGACATTGCGTTAGCCACACTCTTCCTCATGTATCCTCCATGTCATTCAGAGAACAACATGGGGATCACACACACACCAGCGTGACAGACAGACTAACTCAATCATATATAACTTGGATAAAACAAATGCTAAAGAGAGATTTTGCTTAATACCCCGGGGGCGGGGCGATGCGATGAGGCCGAGCCATAAACAGTGGCATTACAGGACGAGTGTTGCTAAATGGCACATCTAATAAACTGCGCGCTGTTGGGGTTGCAATAGCTCGAACAAGATGCCGCTTAGCAGGCAGTGCCTCTTGTAAGCAGAGCACATAAAGTTCATTGCTAAAATGAACAATTCGTCAACGCAAGGCCGTGAGACCCGTTTACACATCGGAACAGGGAACACACGGGCAGGAAGTAGCGCTTTGAGTGCGAGAAAAACGCTATACAAATAACCTTCATCTCTGGGCCTTTCATACGGGATCCCGTCCTCTTAAAAGGGTTTTCCCTCTACTGTCAGGGTTCTGGGTAGCAGCTTAATGGAGGAACAAGTGCGGTAATGATCAGGGATGTTTCCATATTAACGTATCGAGTGCCAAGAAGGGCTATAAATAACACCAGAGTTAAACCTGTTTTGACATTAAAGGCCTTGCGGTACACATCCACATTGGCAGGCAGGCAGACACACCCACACAGGCGGGCAGACACACACACTTTTGCTGTAGTTTGTGCAATAGGAGCCTCCCTGTGCTGTACGAGCAAGAGAGACGTAAGAGAAGACGCTTTGAAAACAGAGAGATAACAAAGGGGGAAGCGAGAGAGAGATACCCGTCTCATTAAGAAGCCATGAAGACCTAGCTTGAGTGGTAGCTGGTTGGAGATAAATATATGGTGGGGGGGGATTGTTGCGGTATCATGGCTGTGTGTGTGTGTGTGCGTGCGCGGTCTCCCCGAGGGGGCCAGCGAGCCCATCACACAACCCTGAGAGCGATTGTGTTTCTGTGTGTGACCTAGAACTTCACCTTGGGCAGAGCACCAAACACAGACACCACCAACACTGTATCTCCACTGACGCCAAGACTGTTCCACTGCTACTTCTGCCCGCCTCTGATTGGCCGGTGATCCCCACGGACCCGCCCAATCCCCAGGCTCCCTAAACGGACACCACTGATCAATCACACCCCCTTTCAAAAAGGAGCTCACCCTCACCTATCTGGGATCCCGCCGTCCTGCACCACCTCCTACACGTCCTGCAGCAGAACTTCTGGGGGGGGGGGGGGGGGGGGGGGCAGAGAGGCGGGGCCAACCACACCCACAACCGCAAGGGGCGGAGTTACGCCTTGTGTTGTTTCGTTACGAGATATTCTGCTGAAGAATCCTCCATCGTGCTTGTGGATGAGGCTTTTCAGGAGGGGACTTTAATAAGTATTTCTACATTGGCCAGCCTAGGCGGAGCTGATTTGAAAGCTTTTCTGATTTTTTTTTCGGAGTTTATTACTGCTGGCCGAGTTTGTGTTCGCTTACAGAGCCTCCAGCAACATGATTGGTCGAAAACAAATATGAAGCCAAAGAAAGTGGACAATCCCAGATTTGAGCTTGTCTGCCATCAGACTTGACTTTATTATCATATTGAAAGTCTGATTTGTGAAAGATCACACTCTCTTATTAGAAACAATGAAAGAAGGTGTGTGGGGGGGGGGGATCTTGTGACCAGACATACCAACGTGATGCTAATTTAAGCACTCCAGTGTGCATCTCCAAGTTCCCATGTTTGTTAAGGCTGACTGTGTACCACACACGGTTCCCTCAGGTCCAGTGATGGCTCTGTTCCAACGAGAAGCATAAAGATATGAGACAGTAAGAGACTAGAACAGAGAGCAGAACAGAGAGAGAGAGAGAGATGTTGGGGGCGGGGCTATGTAAAATAACTGGCGTTGCTTGGGATGATTACAGCACTCTGTTTTTCAAATTCCAAATCAGTTTCTTTTTACACTTCAGAAGAGTCAGTTTTGGCAATCTTTCCTCAAGTGTGTTGACTCTCTCTCTCTCTCGCTCTCTCTCCCTCTCTGAAGTTCATCTATTCTCATGAGGGTAGCTCATGCAGAACAATCCAAACAATTACACAGGGGGTCCAAAAAACATTTTCAAAATGATCTCTGGCTTGAAATTACTGTTATTTATTATTCAACAAGGCACCCGCTATCAGTGAGCCAGGGTGTGACTCAGGCGATGTGTGACGCACAGACGCACGGCACCGCAACGGCCAGCGCCACTTAATGACATCCTATGCAGTCGGGTGTCATAAAGCTTCTGACGACCGGCTTCTGACGCCGGTTTTGAGAGTGATCGCATCCGGGCACCGATGTGTGACCTTTTCAGAATGGCATAGATGTTACATGCATTTAACGCACGCACGCACGCACGCACGCACACACCTTGAGGAAAAATGAGACAGCGATTTTCTTTGGAGAAAATCGATAGTGGCAGAAATCTGCTGTGAAGGACTGATGGATGGAGAGAGAAGGAATGAAGAGAGGTGCCAACATAAACAGAGAAACCTAAGCAAGGTTATCAAAGACTTTTCATTTAAAACTAATTGAGATAAAATTGGAGAGAGAGAGAGAGACAGAGAGAGAACGAGAGAGCGAGAGAGACAGGGATTGATCCAGAGTTAGTTGTGTCCGGGCTGAAGCACCCACTCCATCATGAACTCCTGGCAACCAGGCTGTCTCGCAAGCCTTCGTCCTCACTCTCTCAATTAATTTCAATTCTCTCTCTCTCTCGATCAATGTCTGCGATCGATGCATCATCGAACCCAGAGAATTGGGCGGGGGGGCTGAAAATTGTGCCAACTCGCGTCGTGTTCCAGACTCTGGGCCGACCCGGTGTGGTTTCTACATCACAAGCGTTTTGTGGCCCAACAATAAGCCCAGCGGGTCCCCAGAGACCTGCAGGGAGGCGCTTGGCTCAGGGGCCCGACCCGATAGTGCCTAACCCCGTAGGCACAAAGGACCTATGCTAAATGTCATCTCCTCACTCCATCCAGCCGATTTCCGGGCTCTCTTCCCTGTCCGGGACCGTCAGGTTCTGGTCGGTTGGTTGGTCGATGGTTTGGTCGATAAGAGCTTGTTCTCATTGGTTGGACCATCGCTGGGGTTACTTTCATAGGGGAAAAAAGTGCTTCCTAATCCTTTATGTTGAGAGGCGGGAGGAATACATGCAGACCGATGGGTTTTATTGTTGAGTGATAGGCTATATTGTGTTAGAAATAACATGAATTATGAATAAAAATGATGAATGAATGAATCCACTCTTTATGTCCACACTTCTCTTGGCTTAATACTGGTCCAGTTCTACTCCCAGTGAAAGTAAAGGGCAGGCTTTGTCAAAAACTGGGACTCACTACTCATGTCTCCCCAAACCTAGGACATAGCAGGACACACCCCATGTCTCTTCATTTATGAGCCCAAATGAAGCCGTTTGCTAGGCTGGGACGGCTTGTTTACACCTGTGAGACTTCAGGACACATTATTATTATTTTATTGGAACTGGAATCAATACAAATGTTTAGGACCTCTTTGGATTTGTACTGAAATGTGGCTTGATACCATATTCTCTCTCTCTCTCTCTCTCTCTCAGGTCCCACTTGCTTTGAATTTATCCTGTTCATTTACATTTTAATATTTAGAAAAACCTTTTATCCATAGTGACTCACAGTGAATTCAGATACAGCCATTCAGGAGCAGATAGGTGTCAGGCATCTTGCTTATGGATGCCTATAGGCTTGGGATTTAAGGGGTGACTGCTTCGAATCTCTCTACCTGTAGGCTGTAACGCTCCCTTTCACTCCATCGCAATCGTGTTTTTTTTCCACTCCCCTCTCTCCTAGCCTTCTGGGCTCCCCTCAGTCGTTTCTCTCCGTCTCCCTCTCTTCCTGTCTTACTCTCATCATTACGGTGCCAGTCAATGGATTGCATCAGAACAAGTGAGTAACAAATAGGGCTGCGCGAACACGCAAGTCCATGTGTGTATGTGCGTGCGTGAGTGTGCGCGTGCGAGTGACGTACAATTTCCCTGTGATGTAGTGCAGTCATTGCATCAGTCTCAAGTTTCTAAGAATAGACGGGAGGAGCGCAGAAGTCTTCACAGCCAACAGCAGGGAACTTGACCCAAATACGTCCTGGTACCGAGAACGCTGGCGTCCTACGAGGGCTCAGCCGTGCAACTTATGCGAGTCGTTTCCAGGGCCCCAAGGCCTGAACGATACAGACTCCGAGGCGTTCAGTTGCCAGCGATGAGTCTGTATTATTCAGCGCTATAACCGAACGCTAAAAAGAGCAAATGGGGTGTTGCCAAATGGCTCCACGATTGTGCTGATGTGCCTTCCTGTTGTGTCACCGGGCGTGAAGCAGTGGGGGACGTGCTGGTGGAAGAGGCACTCCGCCTCGGATGTCTGATGATGGGTTGAGGGGGGCGGGGGGGTGGTGGCCGGTGAACCGACCCCCCCGTCCCCGAAGTGTATGTCTGCATGTGTGTTTGCGTGACATGCACACAGACACACACACATACACACGTAGGAGATCAGTGTGTTACACATGTTTATACACATGTATGTTGTGTATTACTTCCTTGCACCGCCTGAAATACTTTACATGAGGAAGTTGGGAACCTCTTGGAAGTCAAAAGCGCAACGAACAGGAGCACGCACACACACACACACACTTTATTTGCAACCTTGCATAGCCTTGCAGCCTAGCTTACTATATTTCCTCATTAGTAAGAAAATGATGTAAATGTAAACAATGGTAGAGACGAATCTCTTTCATCAGCTGGATAATGGTTTATTTGTGTGTGTGTGTGTGTGTGTCTGTGTGTGTGTGTGTGTGTGTGTGTGCGCACGCGCGATGCTAAGCTTAGCCCACGCGAGAAAGAGACAGACAGTGGGAAATGAAGGGATTTAAAGATAAAGAGCAAGGAGTGAGAGAGAAAGAGAATGTTCCTTGTAAGCAAGAGATGAGAATAATGTGATTTAAATGATTTTATGCCACCTTTCCGCAGGTGCCATTTTTCACCAAGGCAAAAAAAAGTAGAAAAATAACCAAAATAACACAATAAGCTTAACACAACAACATCCACTGAATACCTTCGTATTCTAGGATGAATCACAACAACGCAGACAAAAACACATAACCCAATTTCGACAAAAAGAGAAAATTGCTACATATCGAAAACGCAAAACATCAGCAAGCTCTACTTCTGCTGTTGGATGGGGGGAGTGTGCCTTGCTCAAGGGATGGGCTGACATCCTATCCGTCTCATGATAACACACATACACACACACCCTGTCATTCACAAAATACCCCATTCTGTCATCAGTGTCCTGATATAGTTTTGTCAGCTATCAAAAAACAACTGAAATTTAAGGCCACCGGCATATAAGGCACATTAAGTGTCCGATGACCATGTATGTATATTTATATATCAATGTCGCTGAAGCGTGCTGTTGCTGAGGCCAAATGACGCACGTTCAGATTCTGCCGAGCCATGGCTGCGTCGGTGATGACACTTTTCTCCTCAAATCGTCACGCATAACTCACCAGCACCCAAACCAGCATTTAATCTCTGCAGAGCCATAATGGCCCACGGGTGTGACACTGCGGTGGCATGAGCAGCAGTAATAACTGAGATATGGGTTGTTGCACACGCGCACACACACACACACACACACACACACACACACACACACACACACACACAAACATCTCTTCTCCTTCACACACAAACATCTCTTCTCCCTCACACTCAAACACCATGTCTCCCTCCTCAAATTGTCCCTGGTCATTCTTTACTTCCCTCACTAACTCTCCTATTCCCCCACTCCATCACGCCGCCTCTCCACCTCTTCTCATTTCTCTGAGATCCTGCCCCTCCCACCCACCTCCACCCTCACCTTTCTTCTGGTACCAGAGCACCCCCCCCCCCCCCCCTCATTAAACAACAAAATAGTTTAGTTCCCCTCTCCTGAAAAACACAGACGCAGCTCTGCGGACGCCATCCATCACCTTTACTCCTAACTGAATTAGAGAGAGCACCTGGGACTCACACACACACACACGCATGCATGCACGCATGCACGCACGCACGACCGGAAGAGGAGGGAGTCAGAAAGGAGCAGAAGGTGGGGGGGGGGGGGGGGGGGGGGAATGATCAGATCTCGTCTGTTCTCTCGGGGCGTGGCACGGATACCAGCACTCCACCAACTCATAGTTCATACAGTCAATAGACTTTCTATTGGGCCATGAGTATGTGCAATGTATCTTTACTATTGACGCAGGCAGTAGTGTCTAGTTAGCAGTAACGGCAGTTCTTTCCCAGCCGGAAGCCTCCGGGTGTGAGCTAAAGTCCACCTGTTACCTGCCGACTAGTGAATACAAAGAATGTTACTAAATCACTACAAGAGTGGATGAAAGTGCACTCAGTGTCGGATGTAAACATGACCAAATTGTCATACATCTAACAGCAGGCCAACTACCACACACAATGAGGAGACAGACCACTGTTAAGGACAACAACCCTGACCGCTTAAAGGCCTGGAGCCTTAGGACCCAGACTTTAATCTGGTGTGTATCGATGAGCTCTCAATTGTGTGAGTCTTTACTTTAATGTATGGTCTATAGTGTGTGTGTGTGTGTGTGTGTGTGTGTGTGTGTGTGTGTGTGTGTGTGTGTGTGTGTGTGTGTGTGTGTGTGTGTGTGTGGGTGTGTGGGTGTGTGTGCGCGCGCCCATGTCCATGAGTTTGTTGGAACTGCCTCATGTTCCTGCTATGATTTATCTCTCTTGGAAAGAGGCAACCATTATTTCCATGGAGCAATGGAAGAGAAAAAATAAATATATATATATATATATACACCTTCTACTTCGATTACTATTTGTTTTTGCTTGTGTATTTTCTGAAGAGAACCGTGAACATTGACTTTTCCCCCATTGCTCATTTCCTCAGTGATATTGGGAAAACAATATAGTTTGCCCATTGGGAAAAGTTGATTAGTTATTTATTTGAACTTGTCCTTGCCACCAGGTTCACATATGAACCTATAATATCAGAACATGGTTCCACTCCCCCAGGAGATGAACCAGGACGACACACGGGTCACGGAAGAGGCCGATCACAGTTCTTGACGATGTTTGGTTCTTTACTAATCACATGTTCACCTGAAAATACATCATATGATCAGTGAATGCCCCCTTTCATTTGAATGATTAAGATGTTCTTAATACTTCTGACCCAATTAGTAATCTCAGTGAATTAGCAATAAGAGAAAGAATGTCTGAATATCTGTAAATAAAAATTGCTGCCAGAGAGAGCCCATCACACTCAGTATTTGCTTTTTAATGGTCTACCCTGAAGATATTTAGAAGGAAAACAAAAAGGCAGACTTGAGTAAAGATTGGCCCAACTGACCCTAAGTGTAAAAATAAACTGAGATGAGTTCCGACACTAGACCCGGTTCCAGCCGGAATGGCCGGGAGGATGCTGTTGCAATATGGGAACAAAGTGGCCAACAGCATGGTCATTAGCCCTGTGTTGCCACGGTAATGACTGCAGGAGAGGGAGAGAGACAGAGGTGTCTGTGTTTGTGCGTGGGGTTTTCACTTGCTTGTGTACATGTGCGAACCTGCGGCCAGAATATTTATGTTTCTGTTGGTCTGTGTAGATGTGTGTGAGTTTGAGAAAACACTGGTGTGTGTGTGTGTGTGTGTGTGTGTGTGTGTGTGTGTGTGTGTGTGTGTGTGTGTGTGTGTGTGTGTGTGTGTGTGTGTGTGTGTGTGTGTGTGTGTGTGTGTGTGTGTGTGTGTGGGGGGGGGGGGGGACAGGTGGTCAGTCAGGAAGCAGGTGTTCATCTACATGTTAGTCAACCTGGTCTTGCCTCGAGAGGATGGAGGAAGACAGAAGGACAGAGAGAGAGAGAGAGACAGGAAGAGAGATGGAACGGCTTTCGAGAAGTTATACATGGGCGCAAACAGAAATTGAATTAAGGCAGTCTGCATACATCTTTCAGTCAGAGCTTGGGTCCAACAAGCCTGTGGACATGATTAACGTATCTGACGGGTAACTTTAATTGTGTGCTTGTGTGTATGCATGTGTGTATGCGTGTGTGTGTGTGTATAGGTGTGTGTGTCTGTGTTTTACCTGTCTCTTGATCAGGGCCAGTGTCTTGTGGCCTTCCTCTGCCAGCCTTGCAACCATCTTGGGATCCTCAATTTTTCTGTTGGCTCTGAACGCATCCTTTATCCTCTGCAACGCATAGGTCCTGCGCACCACAACACAACAGAGGAGGGCATGAACAATCCACTGACACTCCCAGGGAGGGACAGGGAGGGTTATGTGTCCTTTATGCCAGAACAATACAACAGAGTCTGCCGGGCATCAACCGAGATTTAAAGATCGAAGGAAATCCCAAATTCCACTACTGCTACAAGACCCTCTGGATAAGGTGAGAGAGTAAGTGCGAAAGCAATAGATATAAAAAGGTTGACCCTTGGATCAATTAAAGTCCTAAAGTCCTCAGCACCGGCTTGTGGACAGCAGCAGGCTGAACCCAGCCAAAGCCGGAGCAGGAGGGGTGAACAGAGAGAGCAGAGGTTCTTGGTCTTGCAGCCCGCGGGCCAAACGCACATCGGCACAACAACAGCTACCACACAACAAATAAAGGCTGCTCAGCCCCTCCCGGCCTCCCCGCGCAGCAGGCCTCTACTCTCCTCGACCAATCACAACTGATTTGATTACTCCTTCTCTGAGCAAAGAGAATACCCTGGTGCTGCAGGGCTGCACAGCTGCACCCAGATCAATAAACCAGTGTATTGCTGTGTGCGTGTGTGTGTGTGTGTGTGTGTCTATCTGTGCGTGTGTGGGGCGGCTAGTGTGCATGAAATAATGGACGTGGAGTCTGTGTGTGCGTGTGTGTCTATCTGTGTGTGTGTGGGGCGGGTAGTGCGCACAATATAATGGACGTGGAGTCTGTGTGTGTGCGTCTGTGTGTGTGTACAATATAATGGACGTGGAGTCTGTGTGTGTGCGTCTATCTGTGTGTGTGTGTGTACAATATAATGGATGTGGAGTCTGTGTGTGTGCGTCTATCTGTGTGTTTGTGTGTGTACAATATAATGAATGTGGAGCCTGTGTGTGTGTGTCAAATGGGTCCGATCGCAAATGTTACACACAAGTTGGATAATGTCTAGGCAAACAGCAGCTCACATGCCCACACACACACACACACACACACACACACACACACGCACGCACGCACACACACGGCGCCTCATCAAACAGAATGCGAGCCAAGATGGGATCCCAGGGGACGGCGACATGTAGACATACAGCGGGGAGAAGATGCAGCCTGCTAAGTTGAGGTTTAAACAGAGGAACGCAAACAAGCTTGGTTGTTTAGGAGCAACTGCTGAACACATAGATGTTTCTTAAAATAACTAAATACACATGTATATATCATTAAAAAAAGGTAGTCATTAACGTCCATATTGTTGTAATCTTGGAATATTCAAAACAATGCAGATACAATACATCTTGTATAGGTCACCTTCATGAATTAATATTTCGAGGGGAAGGAATCAAGTGAGATACGTTAGGACGAGGTGGCCTTAACTTGCCCATGAGGAAGTGTTGCATTTGGAGGACCATCTGGAGTTATAAAATGACGTCTGTTCCTGGTGGAATCCTCAAGTGTGTTTGCGTGCAGAGCTGCTAATGGCATGTTTTGAAACCCCCAACAGCATCCAAAATTTACATTCTTGGGCAGAGTAAAACCCCCAAAAGAAATATCGGTCCACAAAACGACTCCTCCACCTAAAGACCGGGCCACCAGAGCAGGTCATTTGAACGGCTGGAGCCCTTTCCTCTCCTGCATTAGATTGCCAGCCTTAGATAGTCCCACCATGCTAGCAGTTAGCTAGCTAGCCAGGGTTTAAATATGAAGCGCAGTAATGGACGTGGTCCCTACCTCTGAAGTCTCCCCCGCTAGAGTCTTTGTACTGTAGGCAGTATCGCGGGTCGTTTCCAAGACAAATGAAGCCTGTTTGATAGAATACATCACGCCACCACAAAGGCCCGTCTATAATAAAAGACCTCCTCTGGTATCCTCTGGGCCAGCGCCGAAAATGACTTGCGGTCTAATTTTGACACTATTCCACCTAATAGACGAGACATTAAACATGGCAGCTGATGATGTTAGGGGAATGCCTGTTGACCTTGGTGGGAGTTACCTTGGATACGGTTGTCTCCCCCTCTCGCTCTCATTTAGTTTAAGAGAGCTAATTAAAGTATGAAGGGTGGGATTTTCACAGGGCGGCTGATGGTGCAGGGTGGATGTACAGGCGGAGGCCATTAGCGGGGAGAAATGAGCTCCTGATGGGCATTAATGTGGGAGGGACGACTCAGGGAAGGAGGCAGGAGGAAAACGGATGAAGGAGGCAAGGAGGAGGGGAGATTAAGGAAAGGACGACTCAGGGAAGGAGGCAGGAGGAAAATGGACGAAGGAGGCAAGGAGTGAGGGGAGAATTAGGAAAGAACACGAGGGAAGGATTGGAAGATGGAATAAGTCCAGCGTGGAAGAGATTCCTTCTTCTGTGTCTGAGGGAAGAGACCAGAGGGGATTGTATGAGGCAAGGAGGGAAGGACGGAGGGAAGGAGTTAAGAGTAAAGGACAAGAAGAAGAGGAAGTTTTAAAAAAGGCTGTGAGAGGTAAGAGGAGGGAGAGGAGCAGGAATGATGGCAGGATCTGGAGCGGTGCAGAGAGATAATAATACCAGGATCATTAGATAAAAGGGAGACATTGATCAATTGTACAGAAAATGCAAATAAGATGAAATGGTATTAAAGGTTAAATGGGTGAGAATAAAAAACGGATACAAAACACACAAAAGAGGATATGCATGTATGATGGTCATTACTGTTGGTGTGGCGAGAACAGAATGGACCCATGTGCGATGAGGTCTACAACTAGCCCACCATTATCACAATCTCTACTTGGATACATAGATATCATATATCACCACATAAAAAGCTCAACAGTTCATGAAGCTGTACAGCTGCATTAATGTAAATGCTCCTTATAGATTCAAACAAACATCATACTTTCGATCGTCTTGGAGACAAAGCTAATAACCCACTAGTACAAGTTAGTTTGGGCTGTGATGCGCTTGAAATAGCCATTGGCTATTCACAATGACAACTTTTAGATTCAAATATTAATCATATCAATTGGGAGAGAACAACCAATGAATTACTCCCAGATGATAGCAACCGTTGGTTGTATAGCTTCAGTTCAATAAGAATCAGGAGCCCCCTGTGGGCCAGACCACCAGGTAAATATTAAACCAATCACAAGCTGACAGCATAGATGTGTTCTATAATCAGTTCTCTGAATCCCACGGCAGGAGGGCTGATGGAATTATAGACAATCCTCTGGTGTCTTTCTCTGACCATTACTGTGACCTATTCTGGCAGGAACACGCTGATAAGATTTTGGATGGAATTGGGTCAAGAGAGAGAAGCACATAGAGAGAGGCAAAGGCAGCGAGTGAGAGAAAAGAGAGAGAAAGAAAGCCCGATTAGGTGAAACGCTATATGGCTTCTTGCTGTTTGTGTGTGTGTGTGTGTGTGTGTGTGTGTGTGTGTGTGTGTATGTCTGTCTGATAGTGCCCACGCAGATTTCTTGTTTGTGTGTGTGTTTGTTGTGCTGCGTCACTGAAACTTCAGAGGGAATTCTCCATGTGTCGTGGGGGAGATGAGAGGAGCGGAGGGAAGGAGAGGAGAGAGTTCCGTGATCACTTATTCATCAGAGGGTCTTTGCAGAGCCTCAGTGCTGACAGCCTGCCTGCATGTGCACACAAAATGCACATTCAGTATTGGGGTGGTTCGGATTTGCAGTAGGAAGCTAAACTGTAAAGTATGAAGAAAAAGAAGGAAGAGGTAGAGGGAAAGAGAGGGGGAAAAAGAGAGCATATCATCTGTTTACGTTAACGGTCCATCCTGAAGAGGAAACAAAAACATGCACAATTGAGTAAGGATTTGCAAAAAGGACTCTTCTGTAGATTTTTTTTGAGAGAGAGAGAGAGAGAGAGAGAGAGAGAGAGAGAGAGAGAGAGAGAGAGAGAAGTCAGACAAGATAAAAATATGTATGAAGTTAGTTGGCTGTGTGTTGCTGTTTCGACACTTTGGCTGACCTACTTCTGCCAATTTGGCTCTCTTTCAGGAAAACTGCTTCCTGTACTGCAGTGCATCCTGCTTTCTCTCCCTCTTAGTCACTCTCTCAACACAACAGCTCTGTAGACGGGGTTCAACAGAAACCAAAAATTACAGCACTCGGCAGTGGTGCATCGTTTCCCTGCTTGTTGAGTTGACTTGCTCACCCTTTCAGAGAGTAAGGGTGAGCAAGTCAGTGTCTTTGTAAATCCTGTCTCTTGCCGAGGTCTTATCCTTATAATAACTGATATCGATTGGGCCCCACTCCCTCACTCTTCCCGCACGCACTGCCTCTCCATCTCTTAAACGCTAGCAATTGGAAAGCACCAGGCCTCTGCCGGCGAAGATTTTGTTTTTTTTGTTATACGGACTAGTAGATTAATAGAATATGTGTCTGTGGGTACGCAGTACGCACAGATACAACACTTTATACAATACAGCTATAGTCTTCAACCGAAACCCCATGGTACATCACTGATGGCCTATATTCTCCTCTTCCTCACCCAATATGTGAGTTACTCCCTCACATATTGTCTCCCTTATTCGCTCACTTTCTCACATATTCTGAATCATTGCCTCACTAACTCTGACTGACCGCAGAATAGACACACCTGTACATCCAAGGATCAGTTAAGCTAAGGGGCTTGTCAAAAGGGGTTTATCAATGGGCTTAACCCTTATCAAAAGTTTTTTCTGTTGTGCGTCAAACACGGTGTGAATGGAACTAGTAAGCAAGAGACAGGGTTGATCTTAGAAGAGTGAAATACAACAGACATGCTAACACCTCTGAGAAGTTTTATGGTTTGGTAAAAAAAAAAGAAAAAAAAGTGATGGGAAAAAGCTATAACCTAGGTTATATGAAACTTTTGACAGAAATAATGAATAAAAACACAACCAAAAGTACACTTTTTTGAGGACATTAATATCGGAACTACACAAAAGTTATTAAGAGGCGGACGGAGCATTCTGAGAAATTATAGTGAATGCATGAGAAAGACAACTTTCCTTCAAGTCGCTAAAAATACCTCAGAGAAAGGTTTATATAACCAAGCTCAGCTTCCAAACATATTACAATATCTCCAAAGTCCCAACTGCAAATCAATCGGTGTCACAAAGTGTTACTTCTAATATCATCGGGTCCAATATAAACCCTGAATAATTCCAGAATCTGTCACCACCAATTAGATGTCACAGCAGATAGAAGGGGGGGTGAAACCTCATTTAGCCTCCAACAACCAACTGATCCACACCAGTACGTAGTTATAGTTCAAGAATAAAACCTCTGAGAGCAGCAGAGAACAGACACAACCAGCAGTTTGCATGCGGCCACCTTCTTATTCACATTGAGATTGTCACCAATCCCAAAGATTCAGCAGCTCAAATGAACAAAGTAGGTTCTAGGTTGTGTTATTTAGGACAAACAAGAGAAAAGCTTAACAACAGTCTACATATAGTCTCCTCATTGAAAGCGATCTGCTCTGTCTGAGTGAGTAATGCATGTCCCCTCTCAAATCGTTGTCTGTTCGGCCAGTAGTCAATCATTGAAGAGTATTTTGTTTTAGGTTATTTTCATATTCAAATAATTGTAACGATTGTAATCGAGCACGTCATCGTTGCTGCTGCCATCTCCTTGATATGAGTGATGATAATTCATGTTACGTCAAATATTGTCATGGACACATCTGTAGAAGTTTTAAACCAGAGCAAACGCATTAGGTTAACTCACAGTCGTTGACATCAGAGGTCACAACACATTAGGCACTGGAGTGTGACGTCAGTTACCTTGCAGAACGTGATGTGATACTAAATGCTTACCAAGACAACATTGTACTTTCTGTTTAGGTGAATACATATACTCTGAGATATCTTATCTCTCAGACACTAACATTTTCCGCACACGAATCTCAGCTTTATTATGATATTACATCTGTTCACTTTAGCCAGTGGCCAAAGTAAACACAACGTCTTCGTGTACGTTTTTGTAAAAATGGCATTTGATAAAGCGTGTGTCCTTTTCATTTAGACGATTGACATGTTATAGTTTACCTGTAATTGTACGATGGGAACTGGTTACTCTCTCGCAGAAGCATTCGGTACAGAGACAGCACTTGTGTTTTCGTTGCCATGTTGCTAACAACGCTGCGACCTTCGGGTCCTGGAACAAATACAAAGCATCTCAGAGACCGCCTGTACATAAATATGTCTTCCTTTCAATGTATTTGTAGTTTATTTAAGATTTTAAATAGATATTTAACATGAAATCGCAAAATAAACAATATTTACATGATGTGATTTTTCATAGCATAGTATTCACGCGAGAAATATACTAAGATATTCATAGGCGATTATCGCGTCTTCCAAAAAACACACCAATGCTACTGTGGCACAGAAGGTGAGTTAACTCTTGTAACTGTGATTAATGTATTAACATGCGAAAGAGTTGACGTGCTATTGTATTAATTTGAGCGAGTGTCCTGTGTGGCGGGTTCGCAGGTTCAGTACAAGAGCAGTGATTCTCTGTGTCGTTGTACTCTTCTCTTGTTATTGACAAGCATGTCAGCTATGCTAGCAGAAGAAGTGACCAAACTGAGCCAATCTCTTCACCTCTTATGTGACTGTCACTGGTCGCCCGCCACACTTATACAGACACAATACTACACGCTTCGCTTTATGTTATTGCCTCCTTATTTTTCGTCATGTGTTTGTCTAGCGTCTGAGATACTCTACTTTTAGTTGCGTTCAATGTCGAGCATATTCCATGAGGTAGTAATAGGGTTTAGTATTAAATCCCTGCCTAGTTGCAAATCCCGTATGGTGTTAGCCCTACCATGAAGCAATTTGATGCTAATTAGTCATGTCAGATAAATTCTTAACCAGGGCATTCTTCTCGAAAGGGGAACGTGAAATGATCGGCAAGGAAATCAGGCAGTGACATTGTTTAGCGTTACGCTCTCTGTTATATGTTATAGATGGTGCACTGCAGTGCTTGGCAATGCACACATTAGTTCACATACCCTAAAAGGAAGGAAGGCTGCATTGTTGTCTATTTATTATTGTAGATGGTTGCCTCTTTGCATTGGAGTGATAAGGATACCTTTTGCAGTTTTTGCCCCCAGGTTGACCTTAACTCCCTCCACCTCATGCACCACATGCCTTATAAACACATGCAGAATTCATTCAGAATTGTAAATTGTCTTCAGGTATAAATTATGAAAGTGGGTGAGCTGTCTACCTTACTTTACATCAAGGTTGAATGGACTTTGCTACATAGTAATTGCTTTTTACCTTTTAATAGCTGTGATATCTAATTAATCATACCCTCTTGTGCGCAGAAAAAGAAAAAAATACTTTAGCAAGGTTAGATTAGTTAGTGATGTGATGACACGGAACAGCGGCCCCGAAGCTGTGCATCTTGTTTGCAACACTTTTAAATTTATAAGTGATGATTAAAAAAATGGTTGTTGTATACAGTTGGTCTCATACTAAGTAGCTGTTGGCATGGCAATACCATATGGGCCTGTCCTGAAGATGTACTTTTTGCTAGTAAATACTTTTATTCAAGTACGCTGTGGAAGGGAGTCTTAGTAAAGCTTTACAATCCACAGCCTGAGGCACAAAGTTATCAATGAAAATGAAACATAAACGATGGGCCATGCTGCTTCAAGACTCTTCTGTGGTTGTCCTGGGACTGTTCGCCATAATTCTCTCTGCCGCGGGGCAAGCTACCACATTGCTTTAAAGAGAAGACCAGTGATAAGTAAATACTCACAACTGTCTTCTAGTCGGATCCTGTAATTCAGTCACCCTTATATCCTGCCTAAATACGGTGGCCAACCATCCGCACCCCCACTGAGATGACCAGGAAGATTATTTTTGTACAGTGGATGTTTAGCCAGGGGGTCAAGACCACTCAGCAGTGAAAATATCATCAGACCTGGGATGCTACAGCTCAGGTGAGTGTCAGGTGACCGGTGTTAAAAGGACTGACATGCACAGTCACAAATACACATATCACTAACACACATTTGCTAAACCATGCTGATCGACACAGATTTAGAACAATCACTTACCACATCGAGCATTTTGTGTGTGTGGTGTGCATGTTAGCCGTGCTCTTTAGTAGTAGATGTGTGAAAGGTCACTTGCATATCCTGTTTGCTGATGTCCTACTGGCTTTGCGTGGAAAGGTCAACGGCACCGCTGTGTGTGTGTGTGTGTGTGTGTGTGTGTGTGTGTGTGTGTGTGTGTGCGTGTGCGTGTGTGTGTGAGACAAGTGGGCCTGCACATTCATGCAGGCACACTTGCATGTCTATGCTAATTTTGTGCGTTCTGAGAGAGAGAGAGAGAGAGAGAGAGAGATGGTTAAGAGAAGAGTTATTTCAACCATTGATTGGCATGTCTTGTTGACGTTTGCGACGCAGCTTTAGTCGGTGTGTGTTGAAATGTTCAAGTGACAAGTGGAATCCACTGATGGACGGCTGAGCATCCCAGATGGATCAATAAACAGCTTTATCCCTATGGCTCACCCCTGGCCACCAGAACCAGTCTGGACGTATATTGCCTTATTTAGATTAGTTTAAATGAGTCATACTAATATATATATATATATATATATATATATATATATATATATATATAATATAGTTAAATTATATAATAACAATAATGTTGATAATCATGATGAAGATTAGTACTGTTTTACACTCACAAAAGGCTTGACATCTAAAGTGAAATAGCACACAAACAATTTGCTGCGAGATGCGCAGAAGGTATCTGACACAGAATACACAATGAAAGTTATATATTTTCAATATTCAAAGCGCCTTTCGATTTGCAAAATTCTGCACATAAAATTAAAACAGATTAATGAAATAAAAATGGCAAGATAATTGAAGCAAGAATAAACGGAATGAAAGGATATCGTCAAAAATAAATGATTGGGGCAGCAAAACAGAAGTTGGAAATGTCAGTCCAGCCATCTACTACACCCGCTTCATGGCATTTCACATCTACGTGATAAAATGGAGGATCTGATTCGGCAAGCCTAATCTCCTCCTATAACAAGCTACACAAATAAAATAGAGGACTTCAATGAAAGTGTGTGTGGACGCACACGCTTGTGTCTGCACCAGCGAGTGTGTGTGTGCATTATGGTTTATATCTCACGTCAGGATGGTAACAAATGTCTCTTGGCAGACTTTGGAGGAAGCCATTTAGTTTTAAATTCTCTATTTGGCCGAATCGTAAAGCTGCCCCACCTGGTGTTGGACCTGAGTGTGACATGCGTAATGGTCCGTGCCAGTGGCCAAACTAAGTCCTTCTCTTTCTTTCTGTCCCTTTCTCAGAAGATTCTGGCCTTTTGCCTTAAAGCTCCAGTGTGTACGATCTAGTTGCATCTAGTGGTGAGGTTGCACAGTTCCACCAATTGAATCCCCCCTCATCATGTTCCTTGATAGAATTAGAAATTGTAATGAATTAGTTAGTCTGTAAATGTTAAATTACAGCTCATAGTTTACAAGTTAAGGCCCTGTTACATTGAATGCGATTGTTTGTTGAGATTGTTTTCCATCGTAGATAATCCTAGAGAGGGTTAAGCTTCCAGGACACTTAAAATATAAAGTGGAAAAGTCAAAGTCAAAGTCAGATTTATTGTCAACTACAACAAATGTAAAAAGACTATAGAATAATAGAATAACAGAAATTTCCTTTGTCTCTTACCCGTGGTGCATTACGTATAAAGGATAAAATGTGGTAAAATTGAATAAAATAAGATAAGTAATATTTACAATAAATAAATTCCAATTAGTCTGGAATAGTGCAAGGTAAGCATACCAATACGGTATCTATAAATAAAGTAAAAAATAAGTAAAAGGTCCGGGGACCTTGGCGGCAGATGGGAGGGGGTTTCAGAGACCAAAGTTTGTGGGGGCAGAGGCGAGGGAAGGGAGAGAGGGTAGAGAGTTGAGCTTCCAAACAGCCTGGTGGAATAAACTGCTTCCCTGTCTGGTGTAGCCGGCACGGAGGCTGCGGTACCATCTCCCAGATGGCAGTAGGCTGAAGAGGCGGTCGCTGGGTTCACCCACAATACGTGTGCGATGATTTGTCCTGGGCTTCGTCTGGCCAGTGGTTGATTTTAACATAGGCGTCCGAGAAAGGGTTACATTTCTCGGGCCCTTAAAGAAGAAAGCCAGGGTGTGCTCGGAACATCGCCCATTGTAATGCTCCTTCAAGGCAGTAAAAAAGTAACACAAATGGGTCGTAGCTATGGGGATAACACGCCCTTACTCCTGTAACTCTTAGCCCAAAACACATTTTTAAGAGGCGCTCTCTCCAGAGCAGTCCGTTCCGTTCTGTGTTTCAGTTGAAACATGGCGGGCGGTACAGCATGACTGCCTCCAAGGAGAAGACCCCACTCCCTGAGATAAAGGGTTCATTTTAAGGTAACGAAAAACGCAACCATGATAAAACAGACCTTTCTACCGAGTCCCTTCCGCCAGATGCCGCTAAATTATTCACACTGCAACTTTAAAGCAGTTGAAGGACAACAGTTAAAGGACAACATCTTCTGCCAATCAGATTAATTTAAAGTAAATTAAGTTAATCCAGTCGAAGAACAGCATCAAACAGCACACGTCTTTTCCAATGATAAAAATCCAGCAGTGCATTTACATTTGTGTTTCATGGCTTTTATAACATCCAAAAATCCAGTGCGGTTTAACGTCTAGAGGTCTTTATCACACTACTTTGAAGTTGCATTGGGCATCTTTGTCAAGTTCTGACGGGGCTACAACTGATGGTATGGCTGCCTACTGCCACTTTTGGGAGCCGTGGCTTTGTCATCATCACTACTGCCAGCCCTGCTTCACAGGATGGACAACATTTACTGGGCTTCAAGTAAGCACTACAAACAGGGGGCCTTATTAAAAAAATACAACCAGCAGCAAACACGTCCCTGAACACTGTTGTAAGTGTCCTGAATACAGACTGCACATGGGCGAATGAACTAGAAAAAATAAGTTAACTCTGCATGTCAACTGGGATTCAATCATCCATGTGATATTTGGACCAATTTGTGGCAGGCTGCAGAACTCGTAGTACAGTTAGCTCTGCCACACACACACACACACACACACCGGTTTATATTGTTAGCCCCTTGTTCAGAATCAGTATGTTCCCTTTCTTACTTCTAAGTTCTGCCTCATGCTAACTTTAATCAGGTCTGTAAACCTGATTAATCAGGGATTTGAGCCATGGTCATAAGGCACTGAGCTGTATGGGGAGTTGAACTGAAATTAAAATGGTTTGCCCAGGGCAAAGACACATTTCTCTGAAACTGATAGACCAAATCCCAGTGATTACAGAATTGATAATACAGAATATATACAAGCAACATATTTCATATGTCATCACAAAAATGTCATCAACCTGATGATTCGATTCATTTATTTGATTATTTTGGTGTAATATTATCCTAGAGAACACTCATATGGCAGAAACTGAAATAGTGTTTTTCTCTTATATCTTTGGTGGACAAACCCCCCGCGCCTTGTGAGTCCCTACAACACTTTTGGCAGTGTTTACTGCCCTACTCCCAAGACACGGAGCTAGTGATTTGTAGAGCCACTTTGCCACACAGCAAACTGTTATTTATTTTGTCAATCTTTCCATCGCACTCCCTCTTGCTCATTCTTTTAGTTTTTCTGATCATGTCTTTCTTCTCCTCTCTCTCTCACTCAGTCAGTCGCTCACTCACTCCCATTTTGTCTCACTCTCTCACTCTCTGTCTCTCTAGCGGTCTCTCTATCTTCCCCTTTTTCACCCACTTTCCTCTCCCAGCCTGTCTCCCTCCTCTCTCCCTTCCACCTATTCATGTAACAACCCGTCTATCCCACAATCAGTCCATCCATAATATATATATATTCCACGTCAGACCCACTGCGTTGACTTCTGCCTGTTCACTTCACTGCCTGTTGTGTTCAACATAGTTTGTCTATTGCCCAATTATTCACTATTGTCATGCAGGCCATTACCGCCACTTATTTTTCTCACCATTACAATTGCCGGCAGGTGCTTTTAACCTTTTTGAACCCCCCCCTCCCCCCGACTTTCTGTCGCTGTCCGCCCATCAAGGGTTGTGTAACCTATAGCCATTGGTTTTGCCCTCACGCCAAATTGCTATCATTGTGACTACATGCCAACCCCCCTCCCACCCAACCCCAGGGAGCCCTGTGAAAAAACCCCTCTTATTAGAGGTGCCTGTGGTGGCTACCATGGCGACAGTGCTGGTCCCGTCCTCACCATCAAGGATGAAGTCAGCGCCAGGAGATCTGTCGTTACGCTGGACTCTCTGACACACCAACGGCATCATGCTGACATACTAGCTACACCATCATGTCATAAAGAGTGGGTTTAGAGGAGAGCGACTCATGGGAGAGTTGGAGAGATGGAGAGGAAGAGGGAGAGAGAGTGAAGACCAGAGTAGGAGGTAGGGGAAGTGCGAAATCGTTACTTCCTTCAGAAATAGGTCTAATTTGAAAAGACCTCTTCAAGGTCTTTTTCAAATTTGATATAAACATTTTATTTTCAATTGACCTACTTAAAACGGCTATAATAATTGGTATAATTCACACTTGTTGGTTAGTATGTGCTCCTCGATTGACTCAGTTCAAAGAGACCTTTGCTCTGTTCAGCGGTTTCATTTAAACATGGTTCCAATTGTAAAATGATTTGCATATCTGATGCTAGAAACATTGCGGCCTTCTTTGTTTTTGGGACATACATTCCTGCCCTAAATTGTAGATTTGGTTAATCTAGATCTCTTGTTTGTCTAAAGCATCATTGAGATGAGCTTGCGTGCTCAGGCAAGACTCATAATTCATAATTTAAATGCAAGTCAGCCACCTGTGTGTGTGTGTGTGTGTGTGTGTGTGTGTGTGTGTGTGTGTGTTATTTTTCCAGCTGCTAACTTGAACTGAGAGAAGTTATTCCATTTGTTTGCAACAAGTAATATTTATGTCCTGCATAATAATTTGCATTAATGTGGAAATAAATCCATTAATTTGTGTGTGTGTGTGTGTGGGGGGGGGGGGGGGGGGGGGAATGCGTGTGTGTGTGTGTGCTTGTGTGTGAGTGGTGGGTATGTGTGTGTGGTCGGCAACTCTGTATGCGTATGTATATAAGGGTCGATGAGTGTGTTTGTTTGTGGTGTGGGTGGATGGGTGGCAGCATAGATGTATCTTGGTAAACAAGTATGTGTGTTTGCACGTGTACTTTTAATCTCCAACTTGTGTTCTTTTTGTCTTTCTCCCCCAGCATACGTTTACTCCAACACTGCCAAGATTCCAACTCCCACACAAACACACATACTCCACAAATATGAAGTCAACTCCACCAGGACCTAAACAATCCATATGCACAAACGTCCACATTTATACTTGCTAAAATGGAGAAGTACATTTTGAATTAGAATAGGTGCATTATTAGGATATTCCACTCCCAGTTCCAGCAAGGTTGTACTGGGTCCAATCCCTTATGCCCACAGCCTACCCTGTAAACATCCTTGAGCAAGATACCAACCCCTAACTAAATTGTTACAAATAAAATGGTAAATACATCATTAGCAAAGGATTTTGGACTTTGCTGCAGACTTCAGGATAGAGGTGTGTGTGTGTGTGTGTGTGTGTGTGTGTGCATGTGCGTGTGCGTGTGCGTGTGTGTGTGAGTGATGTCAGTAGGACACACGCCCTCTGAACAGCGTGTTTCCGTGGTAACAGGTGGTTGCAGGTGGACAGGTGAACAGTATTGCCCTTGCCAAGAGGCACAGGGGAAGGAAGTCATGAATGGGCTTATCATTCTCAACGTCTCCTTTGCCAACGGCAGTTACCTCATTTATTCTGTTAATCAGTTTCTGTCCAATGCTGTGTGTTTATGAAAGAGCTGGCTGTATTTCTGTGTAAAAAGTAAAAATTGTGACCAACTGTTTGCGTTCACCATGTTTAAAGGGACTAGATGTAAGAATCAGAAGTTCCTTCTCATTACTGGCCCCTTTAGCAGCTAAGTGAACTGCATCCTGCTCGAGCTGTTGCTCTCAAAGCTTGTGAGCTCTGTGGGTTGAGAAAATGACAATCATAAACTAATGTCAGTTAATATCATGCATAAATATTACCCATTAACATACAATCGGAGTGGCAGGATGGATACAAATCACATCAAATTTAAAAATTATAAAGTTATGAAAGGACACCTTCCTGACTATCTCCGTTCAAATATGATAGAAATTAGCCCACAGGCTGTTTGACATAATGGCGAGCATCGGGGAAGGTGTCCTTTTTAAGTAAAATTACAACATTTGTTCATAAATTCGCAATTTAAAGCTATTGATGCGTGTTCAAATCCTGCACAGTAGCTTCTTCTTCCTCTGTTCTTTGGCTCGTTAGAGGCCCAGGATGCACCTGTGCACCCACGCGTAGCGCATGTGTGAGCACATTGGGTCCGAACCTGTTGGAGAGCGGGGATTAGGCCAGGGCTCAGGTGTGTGTGTGTGTGTGTGTGTGTGTGTGTGTGTGTGTGTGTGTGTGTGTGTGTGTGTGTGTGTGTGTGTGTGTGTGTGTGTGTGTGTGTGTGTGTGTGTGTGTGTGTGTGTGTGCGCGCGCGTGCGTCATGTGCTTACAAGTACTTTTTTATGTTTCCCATTGGTCTGCAAAAAAATGGAGCGTGTTTTCAAAGGGGGGGGGGGGGGGGGGGGGGGGGGGGGGTAGAGGAAACCAAAAAAACCCAGGACCACCGACAGTGATTGATTCCAGATCAGCCCCAGCCGTCCCTCTGGTGGGAGGACTTGTTACGGGTCAATAAGCGGACCCGTAATTCCCAGCGTGTTCAAAACCGAGCGCAGGGCTCTGGTGTGTTGGACTAAAAAGAACCGCCGCAGCGGCGTACTTCACGGCTGCCTTTGTTAAGAACAGAGGAGCGTGGGGGGGAGTGGCCTGAGAAAAGTGAAAGAATGAATTAACAAATCTCTTTTTAAGATTTGCACAAAGCTAGACACCGGCAGGGATGTACTGGAATAAATGACTTGTTCAAAATGACAACCGTGTGGGTGTGTGTAGGTGTCTGTGACGAGTCTTCTCCCAGTAATACCGGTGTTTGCTGGTGGGCCTGCCTAACGGAGGCACACCTTGCTATTTATGACGAGGAGCTATATGCGGGATGGAATATGCATATCTTGTGCTATCCTGGATCACGCGCACACACACACGGCAAGTGCGTATCGATGCACCTCGGCTATAAACAGAAAGATGATTTGAGTGGGTGGTAGGAATGGGTTTTGTTTAGATGAAATTTAAACCATCCAGTAAGTAAGATCCCACTTAAAGACACTAACTGTCTTTAAGTGGGATCCAGTTCCTCATTTGTTTGTAAGCAAAGTCGGCCAATGACTCTGAGACTCCAAATCACTTTGTGTGTGTGTGTGTGTGTGTGTGTGTGTGTGTGTGTGTGTAAGATAGATGGATGGAGAAGGGCAGAGAGAGGGAGAGAGAGCCTTCTCACAGAATAAATATCTTCAATCGACAATGTGTGGAAGAGCTTGCACATCTGTGTTGCGTGTGTGTTCGGTGTATGTGTGTGTTTGTGTGCATGTGGACAGACGAGGCATGCATATATACATATTTTATGAATGTGTCTGGGTGTGCATGTGTGACTAAGTTATTGCCTGTGTGTGTGTGTGTGTGTGTGCTAACCACGTGTGTTTGATGAGGTGCCATAGTGACATACAGTGAAGGAAAACAAATTGAATCTGTGTGAAGCGGGGAGGCACAGAGAGCTGCAGTCTCCGCACTTATGCGGCCTCCATAAAAACCTCCCCCTTCGTAATGTCATCCATCTCTCTCCCTCTCTCTCCCCATGTCTATCTCTCTCTCTCTCTCTCTCTATCTCTCTCTCTCTCGCCATGTCTATCTCCCTCTCTCTCTCTCTCTCTCCCCACGTCTATCGCTATCTCTCGCCAGTCCCTCTACCCCTCTCCCTCGCAGGTTCTCTCTCACTCCCTCGTTCTCCCTCAGCCTCTTTCGCTCCTACTGTATACTAATCAGACAGCAATCCTCTTGCTCTTCCTCTCTCCATTTTCCTTTTGTTTGACTGCCTTCTTTCCCCTGTACTTCTCTCTTCATTCCTCCTCTTCCTCCTCTCCTGTATGGCCCTCTCTGTGATTCCCCTCTCCCCTCAGCTCCTGCCTCCTCTCCTGGCTCCTCATGCACATGTATCCCTGGGTATTACAAGGCCCTCTCTGTGTTTGGTGTTTGAGTATTACATTAGCGGTACATCCCTGTGTGTGCGTGCAGGCTATGATCTGATGCTCGCTGCGCCCTGGCTTCCAGAGGCGCCCACGGTGTGCAAGAGGCAGACATGCTACTCTGAGATCTTAGACCGACCACTGTGTCTCTGTGTCCCCGAGAGAGAGAGAGATAGAGATAGAGAGAGAGAGATAGAGAGAGAGAGAGAGAGAGAGAGAGAGAGACCTGATTACAGTGCGTGAGCACGCTCCCGCATAGCGCCAGTCATGCTCGCAGCAGAGTCAGGATATTACGTATATTTTTGGTTGTTTAAAGCTAAACAGTGTGATGCTGCTGACAATATTGGTGTGGAGGAACCCATCTGTGGCTGCTGGTCTTCTCCTCCGGGCTCGTCTGGCCTGGCCAGCACGGTTTTGTAATTGACAGGCAGAGTGGGCAGTGGTGGAGGACCGTGGGTGGATACAACCTTGGTTAAACAACTGGACAAAAGGGTCGAATTGGGCCCGGGACCTGTCATGTTGAGATGTCCACAACAGCTGCTGAGGTTGTTAGTTGTGCTGGAAACAGCATCTAGAAGCCATAGAAGACCAGGACTGATCTAATTGGCGTTGGGTTCCTCTTGCTGTAACCTATAAGATAATAAACATGTTGGTAGGGTGTATGGATTGGCAGGCGGATCCTCTTCAGCTCCAGCCCACAACCATGATGGGCTGCACGGTTCATTATATGTATATACAGTTCATGATGTAAATATCACGGTATCTCGAGTGTTGCTTCTGTGGCGCACTGAAGCAACACTCGTGGGGTGGGACAAGCTTGTTGCCAACATCGTCACAAAGGGCTGGCATGTTTGCCCTTCTCCCTTTTTAAAAGTTTGGATGGGTCGTGGTTATCATTATCATGCGTCGCACTACAGCATTGTTAAATACATGATCCTGATTGGTCAATAACGCTCCAAGGGTTTGGGTTATTCTTTTAATAACGGGCCACCTCTTCCTTTTAACACTACTGATCAATATGAAGTCAAATCTAACCATCAAGCACATGTTTCCCTGACAACGTATAAACAATATGCTGAAAGCAGAATAATACATGTTTTTTTTGCGGATTAATTCAATTAAGAAATATAACATTCTTGATTCAATCAACTAATATGTTTTCTTCCGGTTTTGGTGCGGACATCGATAACTGCCTAACCAATGCCGGACTGGGAGTAATTGCAAATCAAAAACGTCAATCTCAGGACCCTCTGGTGAGGCTAGGTGGGGCCAGTCTGGTGGACCGGCCTTCGTTCCCTGGTCCTACCGGGCCTGACCCAGAGCTGGCTCTGTGTTCTCTGCTGCCCAGCTTAAGTCTTGTTAGGCCTTCCATCACTAGGCTCCCAGGGCCTCATATGTCAGCATTCACAATCTGTCTGACAATAAAAGCACTCGCTGCCACCCACTGCTGCCCCGTGTCGGCCCTAAGTCTTCAGACATGCACAGCGTTAGAAAACCCACGGCAAAAATACAGCCTTAAAGTTGAGGTAAATAAAGGGAAGGCTTCCCCCTCTTTCAGGGGGACTGAGGGGATGCGTTTGCATGAAGGATTTTGTTGTTGATGGGAGGATATTAGTAGGGGCAATTTTTACATTTAATAATATATATACATACTTAACAATTTGTGTCTTGGCAAAAACAAATTCATAAAACATGAGTGTCCCAGTGTGATTATGGTGTGGAAAGTACAACACTTAAACTTTAACGGAGGAAAGAGATCAGGAAACTGCTGAATGAAGTTTAAGACCTTTTATTTAGAACTTTAATAAAGTGCTACAGAAGCCGAGCTGGTCCGCAGAACAACTGCTTTTCCAGCTTCGGCAAACAGTTTTTATTGTCTCGCTCTGTGATTCCTCCCACAAGCCCCAAGCCCGAGCTGTGATCAAACGATTCCCAACCATGAGTTCAACTTCAACCGACTTCCGTTGTTTCCGTTATCTTCAGGGTCTTCAAGCACAAAATGGTTTGCCGTGTATTGGTGGCAAACCTGTCATTCAGTTCCTCTTATCCTTTGACCTCGCCTCCGCTATCCATCAAAGAACTTTCAGTCCCCATCATCCTCTAACCTCGCCTTCTTTATCCATTCCTTTCACACTTTTTCTATCCATTAGGTTGTTTCGATCTCCTCGTAGAATTATATAATATAATAAGGAGCATTAGTATATTATGTGGGCACAGAGCATATGATGATCTTTCTAAGACGCAAGAGTCTCCACAGGAGTCTAACCAAAGACTGTTTTTCTATGCTTATCTTATTCATATAGCATATAGTGCAAAATAATGGTTATAGTCCTTCTAGGATTTAGAAAAATTCTCCCACACATAAAGTCACTGGATGCACACAGTTGATTCCTGGAAAAAGTGTACCAAGTTTGCCCCCGTAATTAGTAGCCCATATTATGATTGTATTTTATCATGTTAAAGTGGGTAAAAAGCCGCCAGGAGAGTGTAGCCAGTGGTCAGGGGGTCTGACAGCCTCGTGGCCCTGCGTTCACCCCGGTACCACAGTCTACCTGTAGGCATCACTGAGCAAAAAGGTTCATCCAAACGTGCTCATTCATGGCATTTATTTGGAAAAATACATAAATAATGTAAACTAATAACGACCAAGAGTAAATGTATGCATTTGCTTTGGATATAAAAAGCACCTGCGAAAACCACTGAATAATAAAAAGCCCCAAAAAACAAAATGGCCGCAATCTGCTTGTTGCTCGGCCCGGGGGCTGGAAGAGGGGCGTGGCCTCCTTGGGATGAGGAGCAGGGGACATCTTCTTTGACTCCTTCCTGGTCATGCCTCTCTTCCATTAGCGCCCTGTGCTGCCCGCCACCCCTCCGTTTGACCACGCATCTCAAAATGGCGTTGCAGAGAAAGCCCATCCCCCCCCCCCCCCCCCCCCCCCCCCCCCCACTGACCACTGCTGAGTCATCCGAGAACCCCTGCAGATGACTATGCAATTATGGGATACCTGCAAAGGGGAGGGGGGGCCGGGTTCATTTCATCAACTGTCAATTTCACTTTATTCCCGCAGCCCTTAATCACAGTTACAAGTCTGGGACTCACACACTCACGCAGACACACGCACACACACGCACATACATCACTGCACACTCGCCAAGCATAAATAATGCCGCTGTCTTCAGGCCTGAAGCCACTGTTTTAATGAAGAAAGAAAAACACAACATGAAAGTCTCAACATTTTGACACATCGGTACTCCTGTTTCAGGAATGGGGAATGTTGAGACGTCAATTACCTTCTTTGGTTCTCCAGCTGACAATTTGATGACATCGTTGATATTATAACTTTATGTCCTCATATGTTCATCACTGCTCCCATGCCCTTCCTATCTCCCAGACTCTATCTCTCACTCACTCTCTCTCTCTCTCTCTCTCTCTCTCTCTCTCTCTCTCTCAAACTCTTTCGCTCCTGCAGATATATTTCCTCCAGCCTTTACTTTGTCTCTCTTCCTCACTCTCTGTCTCTCTCTCTCACACACACACACACACACACACACACACACACACACACACACACACACACACACACACACACACACACACACACACATTATCCTCTCTCCCTCATTCTCTCTGTTTCTATATATTTCTCTCTCTCTCCCTCTCTCTCTATCTTTCTCTACCTGTCTCCCCATATCTCTGGCTCTCTCTCTGTCTCTCCCTCTATCCCTCTCTCTCCCTCTCTCTATCTCTCTGCAGTAAGTAATTTATCACCTCTCTCCATCTGAATGTCATTTTTAGAGGATGAATGAATCCCCCTCCCTCAAGCCACTCTTGGTGTGTGTGTTAATGTATACGTGTGTGTGTGCGTGTGCGTGAGTTTGCGTGCACTCTTGCACAGGCATATGTGTGTGTAGGTGTTTGTGTATGTGTCAGCATGCACTTGCACAACACTGGCACCCACACATATGTGATATATACCACCTCCTAAAACTGTGTTGACCTTGGCAAACACTCTGTTTTGTGGCATCATATTTCCCCGCCACCATGTGGAAATTATCTCCACCTTTTGTTTTGAGTTTAACAGAATACAGATATTGGGCTGCTGTGACCTGGGACCAAGGTATCATTTTGCCTGGAGCTCGCAGTGTTTGTTATACGCAGCCAGCGATTTGGAGGGCTGTAGGATGTTTGTCCTTGGGTGCCTTTGGAAACCAACAGCACTTTATGTCATGGCGGGCTAATACCACGACAACACCGCTTGTTTGTTTACGCGCACACACACACACACACACACACACACACACACACACACACACACACACACACACACACACACACACACACACACACACACACACACACACACACACACACACACACACACACACACAAAGGACCCACATGTGGGAGGCATCGCTGGCACTGTATAAATGTTACATTTCGTGTTTTGTCATTTGTAATAATCCACCAGAATTTGTGTAATGCTCATTTTGAACTTTGTGGTGTCCCTGGTAGATCCCTAGTTAGTGCACTAACTGCACAGTGTGTATGTGCCTGTGTGTACGATCATGTGTTCATGCCTTTATGGATTCACTAAGTATTGCATCATACTGCACAAAGCTAGTATAATACAATAGCAGTGTAAAGGCAGATGTAAAAGTTTTATGGATCTCAGAACAATAATCCATTTTACTGCAATGCCACTGCAATGCAACACCTCTTGTCTTGGATAGAGGATCTTGTTTGTGTGTGTGTGTGGTTTGTGTGTGTGTGTGTGTGTGTGTGTGTGTGTGTGTGTGTGTGTGTGTGTTCTATCTGCGTAAGTGCATTAGCGTCTGTGTTAGTGTGTGCGTGCCTGTGTGTCTGCGAAAGGACAAATATTTGAGGTGAACTGATAAAAGGCAAGTTCTCTTCTTCCCCTACCTCATCCCCTCCAAGCTCCGAGTCTCCTAAGGCCTAAAGGAATCGGATGAAAAGCAAACTGACGGAAGGCTCCAAGGACTTAAAATGAAGGAAATTAGGAGACAGCGAAACAATAGAAATGGAAGGATTGATAAGAGATGAAACAGATGAGTGAGCGACAGCAAACAGACTGACTGACGGTGTGGTTATTAAATGGCTTTACCTTTGCCTTACGCACACCAGGGACCAACTCTTCCCCATGCCAATATAAGAATTCCAAGCAGAATTGAGTCCAGCACGCCAAAAGTCCAAAATGTGTGTGACTGGGCCAATTGTGTTGAAGACGGCCCCCCAGAGGTGATTGCACAATGGAGTCCATCTCAGTTCTGAACCATGTAACATGAAAAATGTATATCTGAGCCACAACATTCAATCCTAAAGTCAAGGAAAAAATGTGTATAGAAGACTCTGAAACTCTCTGAAACTCTTTGGCTTATATAAACTTTACTTTCACACCTGTGCGAAAGTGTGTGTGTGTGTGTGTGTCTGTGTGTGTGTGTGTGTGCGAGAGAGAGCACTGCTTCTGGGCGGTGCCAGTGGCTCTCCCCTCAGCTCACCTCCAGTGAGGGGCTGATGTCGCTGCAGCTGACAGCTCTGATTTACGTCCGACCGCGACTCCCTGTCCTCGGCCCCCGGCTTGCTGTGCCGCGCGCTGGCGCCCTGATGATTTGTGGTTCTGGCGTCCCGCAGCTCATTTGCATGCATCGACCTGGCAAAGAAAGTGGGCCCGGGGGGGACGACTGGATTGTGGATGTGGCAGCTTGTTTAATTGTTGTTTTGTTTTGGTGTTGTATCTCTGTATCTCTGTCTTATGTCGGGGTTCATCCTGTCGGATCCCCCACTCCCACTGAGATCAGGTGCTCGGATCCCAAGAGGGACTTCAGATTGTTTAGCAAACATTGAACAAATCGGATGTATTTGACCCTTCTTATTATCACTTGTGTGGTTTACAATGTTGGGCATAATAACACAAATTTTGTCTCACTCCAATTCTAACCTTAGAGTCATGGATTATACCCACACAAATATGGCAAACATTGTTAATAATAACAATAATGATAAGTCACTGCATTTGTACAGCGCTGTGAACAACCAAAAGCAATTGTGGTTTATTTGCAACGATTCAATAAACGCAACAACAAACCATCAATTATTTTCCCTCTCTTTTATTTGCAGCTCCATGGGCCAATAGCGATGGGAATACAGACCCGGACCCTACCGTTGCTCCTCCCCTTCCTGCACTCCTCCCCCCGTCATGTGGCCCATCGACGCTCTTTAAAACTTTCAGCCAATGGCATCCTGCCAACACACAGCCACACCCTCCTGTGTTGCCATTTTAGCAAAGACAGCTCTGCCGCCCAGCCTGTGATTGGTCAAGACTCTGTGGAGGTCCTAGGCCACACCTACCCCCGCGATGACGTCACCAATATTACACCCAAGATCCTGGCCAAAGTTGGAAGGAATCTCCACAATCAATCCCATCATCCTCTCTGGCTCATCAAGGAGAGGATCAAAGACCATTTTTATGGGTGGGTCAGCGTTACAGAGAGTTCGATTTGGCACCGCGGAAAACGCTGCCAAGAAAAGTCTGAATCCATCGTGTGAACAGCCCTGTTTGTTAGCAAACTGTTGCTGAATGATTCATCAGCCAAACATTCCAGCAGTCCTTAATAAATCATGCGTTGATGCTGATTGTATTTGCAGTGCTGAGGGGTGTAATCTCAGCCACTGGCAGAACATGGCATTAACAGGGCCAGGTTCAGGGATTTGATTCCCGCCGATGCTGCTGGGACCAGGGCTCCAACAAATGGAGATATCCAATCAGAAATAGACTGTCTTTATATGTGCTGTACAAATTACAAGTTACAGTATCGGACACACAATGACTGCACATATTAATATTCAATCCCAATTAAGCTCCTGTCCACCACTGTCCATCTCCTCCGCAGCGCCTATACCGGTCGAGGGAACCCCTTGTTCTCGGTCCATGACAACCTGAGTCCTGTTGTTACCACCGAGCAGAACTTTGACAGGTGAGTACGTTCCACCGCTTTCGAATGCTCTGAGCGATGGTTCAACGGGAACGAAACACGGTTCGTTTCACCTAAATGTTTGATTTAACTGTTATTTTCGAACCCTGAGTGTCAATGCATAGACTTGAACAATCCTGCTTATTGAATATAAGGATGTTGAATCTTCTGAAAAATGGCTTAATTTCTGAATTATCTGTTTGATTGACAGCCTTCTGATCCCAGCTGATCACCCCAGCAGGAAAAGAGGCGACAACTACTTCCTGAACAGGTGTGCTTCTGACCGACTGCCGTTTACCAGACACCAGAAGTTTAATTTCTACTGCATACAAAATGTCCCCTTGATTTGGAGGTCCTGTTGTCCTGTATTATTTTTTATTTAATTCATTGATGTGTAACTCGATTAATGTCCCTTTTTATTTTAGCTAGCCCAACATCGTAAGGTATTAATATTGCGATAATGTACATATGAGTGTGTATATATATATATATATTTCTTACTATTTACCTCCAGGACTACGATGCTCCGTGCACACACATCTGCCCACCAGAGGGAGCTGGTGAGGTCGGGCCTGGATAGGTTCCTATTGGCTGGAGATGTTTACAGGCGAGACGAGATCGACGCCACTCATTATCCCGTCTTCCATCAGATGGAGGGGGTTCGGCTGTTCACTAATCATGAGGTTGGAGCGTGTTGATGTTTGATGTTGTGTTGACATTTCCTTGCTTTTTACTTTCATTATTTTCCAAAAAACAAAAATATTTGCCACAGGAGACTTTCCACTGTTTTTTTTTCCCATCCAGCAAAGGGACTTTTAATCCGATAAGGCAGACGTTCCTCATGAAACAAGCAACAATGACAACCCAAGTGTTGTCATTCTAGATATGCTGGTGCATCAAGGTTTACCTCCAATGCGGTACACTAGCCCTGTGAGACCATCCAGATGCTCAACTTGCAGATCTGCCTGGCCTCACAAGGCCAGTGCTATGACTCAATCGATGTCTTCGAGCCAACCTGCTGTCTTGCTCTTTAAATGTTGACCTTTTTTATTCAGAATTTCACGATCATAGCCCAAGGCTTTTCCTAAAAATATTTTTCAAGAGATTGCAAACCAGATTGCAGTATAATAAAGGCATCATGTTGGTTTTGTACTTCATCTTTCACACAGTAGTACTCAGTAGTACTTGAACAGATTTCAAGTACTATTTATTAAACTGGGTAATCAATCCTCAGGTTGCTATAATCAAATAACACAGATTGACTGATTGGTGGACATGATACAAACATTGTTGCTGTCGTTGTAAGGACCATAATGGTAGCATGTCACCTCATGTCAGGAAACAACATGCTAGCATATAACCTCATGTTAATAAACAACTTGCTAGCATTTCATCACATGTTAATAAGCAACATGCTAGCACATCACCTCATGTTAATAAACAATATGCTAGCACGTCAGCTCACGTTAATAAACAATATGCTAGCACATCACCTCATGTTAGGAAACAACATGCTAGCACGTCACCTCATGTTAGGAAACGACATGCTAGCACGTCACCTAATATTTATAAACTTCATGGCAGCATATCACCACATGTTACGGACCAACTTGCCAGCATGTCACATGTTAATAAACAAGGTGCTCACCTGCCGCCGCGCGTTTCATTCCACAGCTGTTCTCGCGGGTGGAGAACGGCGAGGACCTGTCTCTGTTTGAGGCGGGCGGCCGGCGCACGGCTCAGAAGCAGCAGTGCCACACGCTGGAGGCCGTGAAGCTGGTGGAGCACAACCTGAAGAGCACCCTGACGCGGCTCGTCACCAGTCTGTTTGGGAAAGGTGAGCACAGCTGCTGCTGGGTTTGGCTGGTGGGTTGGTGGGTGGGTGGGCAGGTGGGTTGATGGGTTGGTTCGGGTGGGTTGGTTGGTGGGATGGTTGGTTGGTTGGTTGGTTGTTCTGTTGATGATGGAGCTTTGCATTCAAGCTGTTTCTTATTGCTCTGCTCTCCTCTATTGTGTGATAAATTAGTGCTTCTTATGTGGTGTTGTATGTGTGTTGTTTTATTGCATTTTATTGTATAGCTGTATATGCTGCTCCTGTTACGGCCCGGTCTGTCATGTTAAAGAGATGTTGAATCTCCATTAGACCAACCCGGTGTATTAAAGGTTGAACATTTACCTAAGTTCTTGCCTGACTTGTCTTTCGTCTAATCTTCACCTCCTTCCTCTTTAATGTGTTCTGTTCTCTCCTCGCCTCCTCGTTCCCTGTCTTCTCCTCCTCCTCCTCCTCCTCCTCCTCCTCCTCCACTCAGATCTGGAGGTGAGATGGGTGGACTGCTACTTTCCCTTCACACATCCCTCCTTTGAGATGGAGGTGCGTTTCCGTGGCGACTGGCTGGAGGTTCTGGGATGTGGAGTCATGGAACAAGAGCTTGTCAACTCAGGTCAGACACACAGACACACACACACACACACTCTCACTTTCACTCTGTCTCACGCACACACAAACACACACACACACACACACACACACACACACACACACACACACACACACACACACACAAATAATGCATGTCACACACTCACACATGTCAATCATGGTCTTTATTTATTAATGAAAGGTTACTCTCAGACCGCCACACTATCATGACTCCAGCGTTTAAGGCGGCTACACACTGGGCCAACCGTTGGCCATCTGAAACGTTTGGAACATTTTTGGAAACATGCGGATGATGTCCGGTCCGATTCAACATTCAAAGTCAGTCTGAGACTGATGGCGGTTGACGATTTGAGCCTTCGGATACTCTCGATTGGTTGTGTGCAGCTAGCACACTAACGCTGATTCGCAAGCACACTGACGCGGACGCTGATAGCGCTGATTCTCTGGTTGTGTGCTGCTAGCACACAACCAGAGAATCAGCGCAGTTTGTGGGAGGGGCAGATTAGCGCCACGAGACTAGCGCCTGCGTCTCGGCTCAGCGCAGAACGTACATGCAACTGTGTAGTTGGCAGTAGTCTTCGCAGTGTGTTTCATAGCAACTCTTCTGCCAAACGGGTCAGACGAGGGGCTACGGAGTGGTTGGGTAAAGGCAGTTGGCTGTTGGTTTGAGTCCGGGCACTGTGTAGGCCCCTTAGAACCACGGCCTGTTGGCCAGCTGCACGCACAAGCATCTGGCTTCTCTGAGGTGTGTGTGTGTGTGTGTGTGTGTGTGTGTGTGTGTGTGTGTGTGTGCGTGTGCGTGCGTGCGTGCGTGTGTGAGAGAGTGTCTTTGGTAGGGTGACCAGACGTTCCAGAGACAGTCCCCATTTCTGGTGGCCTTTCCCGGTTGGATCTGTCACCTGAAATGTGCTGGTTTTAAAGGTGGATGCACCTTTAACTACAGTACTACATTTACCATGAGAAGAGTAGGCCAAACGTTAATATGTCCCCTTCTGTTATTTTGGAAATAATATAATCTATTGATATATGGAACGTCAAACTGCAAATGCCTTCCTGTTTCCTTTCATAAACCTGGTCACCTCAGTGTATGGGCCTGACTGTAAAGCAGGTAGAGGTTTGAATATCCAACCCTTCTCTTTCAATCTGAGAGGTACAGATAGCGATGGCTAATGGAAGGATGCCTGCAGGCAGACTATAGACACTAGAGGGATCAAACCCCAGTATATACTATATATATATATTTTACGTATTACTTACTTCCATGGAAATGTTTTATTTTTATGTAATCATATTAGAATATTTAATTTTCTGTGTCGAAGTTTTCCTTCATGCAGCCTTCCAGTGTTATGTTATTTCCTTATATATATATATATATATATATATATATATATATATACTGTGAAAACAGACGGCGTGTCATTGGCAGTGTATCACCACACGCGGCCACGCCACAGCATATCGGCGTCACCAGTGGAGAACACTCATCCATCGGGTGTGCGGGTCTGAGCCGGGGAGCTGACAGAACCAGAGAGCGTGGACAAATGTCATGAGTCACCGGTAAACACAATCTCAAACCCGGCCCGGATGCCCAGACCTCGTGTTTCCCGCTCTGAGACCAGGCGGTGTTGATGGTCGCATCCGCACGTTCCCCGGGCCTGCGTCACGTCCGTCTGCAGTACCGGTCGGGCTCGTAGCGATCTTACCGCCGCATGTGTTGTTATGTCAATGCAGCCACCCCGCACCCATAGGCTAACCACATGACACACACCCCCCCCCCACAGATGGCCGGGTCCGACCGGCCCCCGCCTGTCATCGCTTGCCCGGCCTCCGGGAGTCCCGCCGGGCACCGGAGGGACTCCGTTCCGCTCGCTGGGGTCGTCGGCCATCGCGCTCCTGCTTGTTTCTCCTCCACGCTTGTACCGATTAGGGAGCCTGTCGCCGCGGCCCGCCGGTGATTAAACCCTGGCTCGCATTTTAATTACGCCGGGCGAGCTGTCAGGGTGAGGGCGGCCGCCGTTGACACCAGCCCGGTCACTCCCGTCTCCCCCGGACTGCGTCGGGAAATAAAGTGCTGTGTGCAAAATGGCTCTGAAAAACCCAACGGGTAGCCATCAGCCCCTCACGCCCCCGCCCCCCTGTGCCTCACATGGGTTCCCCTGACAACGCTCCTGTCAACCAGCTGAGGAGCACGTCAGCACATGCTTTTACTGGGCCCGCTCGCAGCGCTGACCTTTACTGAGAGCTACGCCACTGCCATTCTTTCTCTCTTTCCTTCTTTCTTTCTACTTCTCGCTTTCTTTCTTTCTATATATCTCTCCTGCTCTGTCTAGTCTTTCTTTGCTACTTTCTCCTTCTCTTCTTTCTCCTCCCTCCCTCCCTCCCTCCCTCCATGCGGCCGGAACCTCGGTCGCGTTAAAGGCCCCTCCTCGGCCTGGAGGCGGGCCCCTCCAAGCGGAGCCGGCGGAGGAAAGTGATCCAGCGTTGCGTCGTGCGCTTAAACAAAGCGGCGCCGCTCCGCCTTGCTACACTTCAGCTTGTTCTGATCAATAATACATGCTTTAAAACACAGCGGCACGCAGATCACTCCCCACCACCAGCCCCACACAACAATAGCTGAGCAACGTGTGTGTGTGTGTGTGTGTGTGTGTGTGTGTGTGTGTGTGTGTGTGTGTGTGTGTGTGTGTGTGAGAGTTAGAGTGTGGCGGAACCAGCCCTTGAAAAGGGAGACGTGTCAATTTCCAGTTGAAATCTGAATAAATCATCCATCCGTCTATCATCCATCAATCTCATAACACCACTTGACTTATTTCTGGAAAAGCATTTCAACCTTCATACAACTAATGTGCAAGGAGAGGCAGGCTTTTCGACGGGGCTCTGTCCGGGGTCCCTTAAGTAAGATGTCCACCACTATTCCCATTCTCCATTTACTCAGCATCATACAGTTGACAACTTTATTTTGCTCTGTCACCATTGTCCAGTCCAGCACTGCGGCCTGTCCAAGGCAACAACTCCAAAACGACAAGACAGTTGTGAAAAATTCACAAAAGTTAGTATTTTATGTCAAAAGGAGTCAAACACCTGCTGATATAATTGGATACATTCAAGCGAGCTCTATCATAAAACTTTGACTATGTTCCAGTTATAGATAAACTCTAGCTTGAAAACCGTTATAGTTGCAATTCCCCGCCGCCACCACCAGGTGGAGCAGGGTTGGTCGTGACAACAGCGCGGTTGTGCCGTTTAATGGGAGTTAAGGAGGGCGAGTGTGGGCCACAGCCCTTCACAACCCAACATAACAGGACATGAGGAGAAGCATCTGGAAAACGAACTCCTGCTAGATAGGGATAGAGGCGGAGCCACAAGTGACTTTCAAAGCTGTGTCTGTGTGAAGATTTTAAATGCTCTAATCCAGCTGTTGAGATCTGGAATTCTTTTAACCTCTCTCTCTCTCTCTCTCTCTCTCTCTCTCTCTCCCTCTTGTGTCTTCCTCTTCTTCTTCTGCATGGTAGATTTGCCCACTACAAACGACTGAAACAGCGCTGTGTCTGAAATAGACAATTAAAAAGCCTTTCCATTAAACACGTCAGCCTCCCTGCGTTCCCCGTCCTCTCCGACCTCTGTTCCCCTTCTGTTCCGTCTCTCCTCTCCCACTCCGCGCCCATCGAATGGTGTCAAGGTGTCTCGTTATATGTGTTTAATTGTCATGGTGAAAGACAGGGTCGCCTTGGCCTATAAAACAATGGCGATGGGGAAGAAACGGGCCAATGAGAGCACCCCTCTCTCCCCGATCCCTTGCATGCGTTTTATCTTTTGTTCTGTAGTGATGTCGTAATGTTTTTAGCTGTCTACTGTCTTCTCACAACTCTCCCCCTCTGACTCTCTCACGCAAACGCACACACACACACAAACTGTCCGCCTCCAATATCACACTGCAGCACAGCACAATTTCCAGCTCTTAGAGTGTGTGTGCGTGTGCGTGTGTGTTTGTGTGTGTGATAAACTTGCTCTATGTGAGGAGAAAAAAGTGCCTGAAGAAAAGGAACCAACCACAGTTGTACAGAATACACACACACACACACACACACACACACACACACACACACACACACACACACACACACACACACACACACACATCCTTATTTAAAGTATGTCACACAAACACACACTGGCTTGCTTCATTCTTATTCTCTCTCTCCATTCTCTTCACCCCCATTTCACTACTGCGGCAGTGTGACTCCGTTGCCTAGGAAACCACTCATTCCCCCGCCCCCCAACACACATACACATACAGACACACGCACACACACTTTTCTAGTGCACAGCGAGTCAGAGACAATGACAAAGGGAGGACTGGCATAGGAGAGAGAGAGAGGCAGAATGGGAGTGCAACCGAGTGAGAGTGCCTACGAGAGAGTGCACATGTGAGAGTGTGAAAAGAGAGAGAGAGAGAGAGAGAATTAGTAGTAGGTGGTTGTTGTGATACAAATCTGAACGTGAGGATGAGGAGAGATGTGTGTGTTTGAAGGGAACAGAGGGGTGATTTAAATGATGGAGGGATGCAAATCTGATTGGGAGGGGAGAGGTAGAGCGAGAACAGACGTCGGTGAAGGGGGGGACGGGGATTAAGGGAGAAGTGGCACACCCTCTTTCCCCCGCTCTCTCTCTCTCTCTGCCTCTCCCTCCTTCCCTCTCTCCCTCTCTTCCTTTAGACCAGGGGCCGACACAGCAAGGGACACCAGTTGGCGTGCATATGTGTTGGGTGTTTGTATGTTTCTTCTGTGTGTGTGTGTGTGTGTGTGTGTGTGTGTGTATTTGTATTTATTAGGCGCTGAGCGTGACTACCATATGTGAAGCGTGGGACTCATGTGCCTCCGGCTGGGACGTGCACGTGTATGTTTGCGAGGTGTGTCTCTGTGTTTGTCTGTGTTTGAATGGTTGCGTTGAGGAGGGTAGGTTGAAAAAAAACTAACAGGAGTGAAACGTGGGGGGGGGGGAGAGAGTGAGAGAGAGAGAGAGAGAGAGAGAGAGAGAGAGAGAGAGAGAGAGAGAGAAGGGGGTTGATTGATGGATTGAGCGAGGTCAAAATTAGTTTTTAATGAAGCGTGGGTCATGGGATGGAGAGAGAGAGAGAGAGAGAGAGAGAGAGAGAGAGAGAGAGAGAGAGAGAGAGAGAGAGAGAGAGAGAGAGAGAAGGAGAGCGAGAAAGAATGAGAGAAATTATGATGCCGATGGGATGAGATTGGGTGTGTCTGCTGATTTTTCAAAACTGTTGAATCCCTTTACACACTCACCGACACACACACACACACGCTCACAAATGACCATATAATGGAATACTCAAGAATGACATGCAAATAGGTTCATGCAAATACATATATGTATGTATTGCACTGTGTGTCTTATTGAATGGAGAGTGTGTTTGTGTGAATGGGGGGGATGTTTGTGATACAGCAAAGTGGTTCAGATTGATGCATCACATTTTTTTCCATATAGACTGCATTTGTTTTGTATGAGTGTGTGTGTGTGTGTCTCTGTTCTCTTTGTGTGTGTGTGTGTGTGTGTGCGCGCGTGGTCTCTTTGTGTGTGTGTTGGGGGGTGGTTCCCCAGGGGGCAGCCCTGTCTCGGTGCTACATATGGGACCCGGTGCTAATGACCGTCCCACCGCCTGATTCACACACACCCATACCCCCCAGGGAGTGTGTGTGTGTGTGTGTGTGTGTGTGTGTATGGGGGGGGGTGTGTGGGTGTTCAATGGGATAGGGTTCTGAAATCTGATTAAAGTCATGTTGGTGACAATTAACAGCCCGTCATACCCCTGCCTCAGGCCACGTGGGACACAGTGTGTGTGTGTGTGTGTGTGTGTGTGCGTATGTGTGGTTCAGGTGGTGACTTGAGACTTAATCCTCTGCCTCCTGAATAAATCATGTGCCAGTTGTGACCAGCTCTCACTAACCCCCCCCCCCCCCCCCCTCTTTCACCCTCGCTCTCCCTCTCTCACTTTCTCTCTCGCTCTCTCTCACACACACACACACACACGCACACACAAACTCATAATTCTGCTTCCGTCCTTGGAGGGTTTATATGTGGTTTTTTTCTGATGAGTGTACAGTTTTCCCTTTGTTCTGTCTGTCTGTCTGTCTGTCTGTCTGTCTGTCTGTCTGTCTGTCTGTCATCCCCTCACACGCTCCTGGTTCTCTCCCTGTACTGTGGCTCTGAAGGACACAAGCATGTTGACATCCAGCCCAACAAAGGAGGACGCTAAAGCATAACCAAAGACTATGGAGGAGTGGATCATGGTTTAGGATAATTGATAGATGCATGGATGGGGATTTGGACGGATGTGTTGCATCTGGCACTCATTAGTGATGATTGAACAGTAAAATGTATGCGTGACTGTGTGTGTGTGTGTGTTTGTGTAGATTAGTGTTTCCACCAGTACACATGTTTGTTTGTATGTGTAGTGTGCGTTTCTATGAGCACATGCTCCATTCGTATTTTTTATTTTGATTGTGTGTGTGTGTGTGTGTGTGTGTGTCGTCCTAAGTAAACCATTCATCAACATGTGTGAAGCCCCGTGACCTGCTGGGTTTTGTTAAGCTTGTTGACTCCGCCCATCTGGGACCTGTGATTGACAGCTTTGGCGTTTTACCGGACTGGCTCTGCAGGGTACCACCGGGCTTCTCTAACTGATGACAGCTTGTCCTGAGTCCCTGACAAAACAACACTCACACTTGCAGTGCCCATTTAGCTTTATATTATAGCCCACCATGAAATCGGATTGATTAGTTTAAGATACATTTTATATATTTGGGTTGTTGCTGACAGACGGCGATGCAAACAATGATATCTGCGATGGTGCTATCAGTTTGACGACCGTTATTATTTTTTGCTTCCTAATCTCAATAGATCATCGAGAGAAGATTTATTTCATATCAGTCCTGTTTACACTTTGGGCAATGTTTAACAGATATTAGACCGAATTCTCCTTTTTATTTTTCATTCAGGCCTAATAGTTATAGGGATGAACGGATAATAAAGAATCAGGCTGTTGAACTCTGGCCGTACTCTTTGTGCATGGCGGTATGTCTCACGCACAAGAGCTCCCAGATGATTGGATCTGAGGAGCGACCAGGGCTGGCGTCCTCACCGCTCCCGCTGAGGCTCACTCTGGCCCGACCTCGGAGACGGTCCATCAGCTCCCCCCGTTTAAAGTGGTAGTGGAAACGCAAATTAACGCGATAAGGTTCAGTGCGGCCAAAAGTCTCAATGGAAAAACGCTGATAATCTTTGCTTCGCTGTTCCATTCCACCCACTGTGTTCATGAACTCACCCATCCATATGCTTCCATTTGCTCTCGCTCTCCTTTTCAATATTGAATCATCTTTATTTCCATATTTTCATTTGTTCTTTAATCATTTCCCTAAGGTCGACTTTATTTCTCTCTCTTTCTCTTTATCTAATCTATATGTCTATCGCCGTTTAAAAATCATTCTATTTTTTAAAAAGCGATTCAAGAAAGCTTCATTGACTTGAAAGTAGACGAAAGTGAGATCGCTCCAGTCGACTTGCTAAGCTACAATAATAGTGTGCTCAAAGGTGCTCATTATCAAATTGGTAACAAGAGTGATAACAAGCGACTTAGGTAGGGCATATTATTACATGATGCTTGTATTGATCTCTCTTTGTCTGTTACTCTTTTTTGGCCTAGAGCACTTATTTTCTACCCCCCCACCCACCACTCCAGAAAGACACACACACACACATATGCACACGCACACACACACTCTCCCGTAATGTATTCCTACTGGCAGCAATTGCTGGTGGGCCACAGCTGCCTCATACACACATACACACACACACACACACAAATGCATATGCACCAACATTGCCAGTGTGTGCGTTTGTGTGCATACATGCATGTTATATGTTGTTTTTATTATCTATTATTTGTCATGTGCTTGCTTATTTATGTGTGTATCTATGATCATGTGTGTGCCAGTTGTGTGCGTTCGCCTTGCGTGCAGTGATGGCGGCGATGCGTTGCTGATGTGTGTGTGCTAGGTGATGTGTGTTTATGTTAATGTTCTGTATATAAAGTGTAGATATATGTGTGCCTATAGTATGGGCTCATGACTGATTCTTGCGTACAGGGCGGCGGCGGCTACAAACGTGTCTCTTGTTGTCTGCACGCAACAGCGTACTTAAGGTTGTCATGGCGACCAAGGCATTAAATATTAAGTGGTTGAAACGAAGCTCGGCTGCGCATTGTTGCTATAAATAGTCGCTGTAGATACAAATTAGCATTTTGTTTGGATTCCTACGCTTTACATTTTGGTTCAACTCTAGGGATGGTTTTGCATGCGGCATGTCGGTGAAAAGGGTTGCAGCTCTGTACATAGATCGGACGTCGGGTTCCATGGCATGTCTGAATTATTCTGGGCACCATGGGGCTGGTTTGATTGAATCCTGAGTTCAGTCGAAGTTATTATTAATTATTAATTATTAACATAGTTTCAATAATTATAAGACTTATCTCTCCCAACTGAGCATTCTAGCCAAAAGTCAAAGAAGTCACACTTATTTTACGCAAAATGATGTCTACAGCTATAGCTTGCTCGGTGGATGGGGTTGGCTGGGGCATGTCAGGTGAGTGACTGTGTTCGGCGCACCCTGTGTTGGGGAGATGTATTTTTGATTGGTTGAGTTGTTTTGGGTGTTTGGTGCATGTGGTCGATGTGGAGGGATCTTGTCCTGTGCAATGCGTATTGACGCAGGTGGAACTGATCAGCGGTGGTTGGGTGAGTGGCCTCTAGATATCATTTAGGACGTGCAGACGTTTAGTCCTACTTTTTTTATGCCCCCCTCCGTCCACCCGGGATGATGTCATTAGTGAGGTTCTGATCAGCGAGGCCTCTGAGCGTCATCCCTAGGCACGCAGAATTCTCCTGACTTGCAAGGCGGGTTTGCTCAGGGTTTTGTGTCCGTTGCTCAGTGATAACAAAACAAGCGTCTTAGCTTCCCTCTCTCCCTCTGAAAGATCAAGTTGGATGTTTGCTGGCTTCATGTACAGCAAAATCCCTCTAAGCTACAAACACTTGGACAAAGGGTTCAAATGCTCAGCTCTCGCTCAGCATTCGTACCCAACTAGACAAATTTAGTCTTTTGGATCAAGTCTGCACGCCGTACCGCGTACTGTCACTGATGTGTGGCAGTGTATGCTACACTTGACTAACCTTAACTTATTGCTGTAGCTATATGTCTTGCTCTGCCTGGCAAACATTTTTTTGTTCCTCCCTTCACAAAATATTGACAACCGGATGCAAAATGGTTGGCTCATGATTAGAAAGTGTGGTGTAAATGATAAATGAACTAGTTGTGGGCCTGGCAATTGTATTCTTAAAGGTCTGGCTACAATAGCTGTGCAAATAAACTAGTCTCAACATTGTTTCCAGGAGAGCAGACTATTTATTGTAATTCAACCAAAGACAACAACCAGATGGGATGCAAACCTTGCCCTGGGCCGTATTCTAGAGTAGGGCCATTTAGCTGATCGCTAATGTTTAATCTAACACCTGGGATGTTCCCCCAAGCAGATCACAGGTTTAACTAGAGCACTGCCATTTTGGACCTAGGAAGCGTTCCGCCGCTGCAGCCACACCACGCACAACACACGCTCTGTTCTTCGTCGCTGCCTACCGTATGGATGCGGTCGCCGCACATTCGGCCCATGGAGTGTCCCTGTAGTGTCCTGGTGTGGTGCTGGACACCCCGCTCGACAGCCCGCGGGCCGCACCTCATTAGTCTGGGCTCCAGCAGTCCGGCTGCTAGAGCAGAACTTCTGGAGGGAGACGGCACTGAGCCTGGGCCAGAGAGCAACAGCTGCACGGGGCGGACGTTACAGAGTTATTCAACGGAAGAAAAAGTCGGATTCAGAAACCCTTGTGTTCCTTTAGTGGCCTGGCCAGCCTAAATAGTGGTGATTTGAAACCTTAATTGACGCTTGTTACCGTTAAGCAGTCGGCCCAACGAGTTGTTTTTGAGCTTGTCAGCCATCAGACATCAGAATAAACTAAAGTATTGTTTCCACAATTGTATCTTCTGTCTGTGTGTCTGTCTGTCCGACCGTCACTCCCTCCTCTCGCTGACAACCGCCTCGCTGATACGACACAACAGAAAAAAAAAAAAAGAAACGCCGGCGGGGGCGGAGGATGATGAATTTCCGTTAATTTTCATACCTCGACACACCGGCGGTTCGCAGAGCAGCAGGTGTTTAAAATAACAGAACAGCTGTCTGCAATTAGGGACAGGCAGTTGAGTAAAGTACACAGCAGATTTACGATGGGCTCTGTCACCCTCGTCCCTCTAAAATGAGTGGGAATCCGTCAATAGGCTTACCTCGTAGGTAGAGACTAGTACAAAGAAGTGTGTGTGTGTGTGTGTGTGTGTGTGTGTGTGTGACCAAAATGTGTGTTTAAGAATGATTGATGGGTGACTTTCAGTTCATGTGACCAGAATGACCAGCTAGTCACGCACAAATAAATATACAACAATTTGCATAACATGCTAATATTTTAGCAGTCATGCACACACCCTCTCCCTCTCACGTACAGAAGTCCACGCAGGCTTTCTGGACGCTGTGTGTGTATGTGTGTGTGTTTGTGTGGGCAGCCTGTTCCATTTTATCTGGACATTATTCACTGTTGACCAGTTGGGATGAATGATTTGTCAACAGATTTGTGTTCCGGTGCGTCTCTGAACACTGCTTTGGGGAAACACATACATACACACAAACGCACGCAAAGCCAACAAGTAAACACTGCTTTTCTGAATTTACATCCTCCTCAAAATCATTATGGACATAATCCCCAACGCTGTTGACCATCAATCATCAATAATCCTTGGTGGCCGAATTTAGACCTGCCGGGATAGTGACCTTCTTTCCTTTTTATCACTATTTTGTGCTTTCTTTCTGCCTATTTTTCTCCTTTTCTCTGTCATTCTTTCCAGTCGCCAGATTGGTGCTCTATTGCTAATTCTTATTCTTTGGAGCCAACATGAGAATATTCTGGAGGATATTATTCGTCATTGCATAGTGGACATGTGTGCAAGCAAATCAGTGTTTACTTGTTGGCTTTGTGTGTATGTATGTGTGTGTGTGTGTGTGTGTGTGTGTGTGTGCATGTGGGCGTGCGTCCACCATCTGTGTGCTGTACATTTTAGATTTTTGAACTGACTCAGCAGTGTTCATGTGTGTCACAACTGCTGTCAGCTTGGCACCCTGCGATAATAGTGATTTGGCTAAGGCCACACGCACGCAACGAAGGCACACACACCTCCCTCTCTCTCTGTCTCTCTCTCTCTCGCCCTCTCTCTCTCTCTCTCTCTCTCAACATGGAAGAACCATGCCTAACAAGCGTGTGTGTGTGTGTGAAGGAGGTATACTTGAGGGGATTTTGATCTTCTTTCGCAAGATGTGGTGGGTGGATCTGAAGCGTAGGGGAGGAGGCAGAGAGAGGAGGAGGGAGAGAGAAGGGTGTAGCAGCCGTCTGAGAGAGGCAGCCATCAGTGTGATGCAGGGGTAGAGAACATGAGCAGGGGACCGGGAGTGTGTAAAACTGGTGATAAAAAGAAAAGGAAAAAGCAGAATGGTGCAGTGGAGAGGCAGGAAGATGGGGCGAGAATCAAAACGGTTTAAAAAGAATGAAAAGAAAGCAACATGTATCCGTCATATGTTAAAAAATCTGCAAGCGCCATTCCGCTATTAAGGATTCTGCCGCAGAAGGTTCTCTTCGTGCCGCTCGCAAACCAATGTGGCCACCCCCCTTTGGTTTCCGTGACAACTGGTAACAAGCGGTTGTTTGCAACAGTGTTTTTTTTTACGTGCACCGGTTGTGTTCATCAAAACTGGCGTGGAGCTAACGAAAGGCGCGGACTCCGTCGAGCTCCGAGTGGGGGCATTGAAGCAGCAGGGACAGGGGCTTCATTAGTGCACAGACAGGCAGCCGCCCTCCACCCGAGTCAACAGGGCCGCTCGGTTGGGCCGTTTTAAGGGGAATAAAGACACGTGTTTTGTTAAACATACAGCCCACGGGCCAAGAGAATAAACGCTACTCTGTGAGATGACAAACACGGCTTCCCGTGTGAAGCTGCACTTGGGAGCTGAATGACGACAGACACTGAGCCCGTGGAGGTGGTCGACGGCGGTATACATTGAACTTAAACCATGGCTGTCCATTTAAGAAGCTGGGCTTTCAATGGAAGAAAGGATTGTTCATATATTTAGTATAGCCTTAACCTCCACTGTAACTCTATAGTAGTTTTAGCATATATTGTAGTGTGTTAACCTGTGCTGTGGTTATATTTGATGAGTCACCTGTATTATAGTTATTCCAGAGGAATCACCTGTGCTATTTCACCTGGAGTCGTCACCTGTACGGTAGTTCTAAGATTTAGTTGTACCTGCATTGTAGTTCGTGACCTGTGCTGTGGTTATATGATAGTTAGCCTGTATTGTAGTTCTACTGGATAAGTAACATGTGCTGAAGCTCTATTCGGGTAATATGATTAGATTTAGTAAGAGGGTCAGGGTTAGAGTCGTAGGGTACTATAGGGGGATGTACCTGTGCTGTAGTTCTTCTGGACTGAGGTGGGGGTCAAGGTGGATACAGAGCATGGGGCGAGAGGGCCTTAACAGAAGTCTTTACAGGAGGAGCAACACTGCTTCATACGTAATGAGATCCACACACAGATTAAATATGGCCATGCATGCATGAGCTCCACTCATTTAAATGCGCACACACATACGCAGTCATTAAGATGCATGGGCCGCGCACGCACACACACACAACTAATCCATGCTTTATGAAACCCTAAAGTGTCCCTTAGTCCTCTGGGAAATATACTGCTTCCCCATGGGAACACACAAACACACACAAATTCATAACATAAACTCCCATTAACTTGCATTCTCATACCTCTCTGACACACACGTGCACACCTCATAATAACATCCTCTCTTTTATCCGTCTGTCTGTCTGTCTGTCCTTCAGACACACACTCAAGTCAGGGACTTACCTTATTATTCCATTACAGACGTAAGACACCTGAGCCAGAACCAGTCAGTTCAACACTAATCATAACCTCTATACACGAGAACATGTGATTAACTCCTGACGCATGACAACCATATTAATTGATTCCATGGACGGCCGTATACGTGCATTAGGTCTTTGCTTTGAGTGATTGAATGTCTTCTAATGGCCGTCCTCCAAAGTCTAACTAACATCCATCACACACATGACCACTGCCATGACATTTTTAATAAAGAAGGCATTAACGAAACAAGCCCACATGCTTAAGCCTCATTGTATATGCACCAGCACACGTATAAATACTAGCCCTCCCCTTATTGCTAAGAGATCTAAAAGTATCAAATCGTACCGCACACATTTCTGTTAAATTATCTCGCTGTCTCATACAAGTATTTTTCTAACTACAACCGCCATTTTAGTTAAGTATCTACTAAAGTAGTATCTATTTTTTTTTATTGTGTGACAATTCCTTATCTTAACACATAATAATCATTTAGCTTTGAGGAAATATTTTCTTAATGTATTTTATGAACAATCTACCGTCCAACCTCTAAGTTTTCACGTAGTTGTAATTATTGTTCAAACAGATAGTTCCCAGCACACTAGACACGGCAGAGAAGCTTTTGCCTATCTCTACTGGTAGAGCAAGGGTTAGGGGTTCGAGTTCCACTGAGGCCCATCCTGCTTGGTCTAATTAAACGCTTTGGACCAATTATTATTCTAGATATAGATCATAATATTCGGTGGGTCGCTCAGAGGCAGCGCCAGACGGTACGCGGCGTTGTATCAAATCCTCCTTCTGCCGCCGGCGCCGCCTCGGTTAAGAGGCTGAGCGTGCCGACGCCATAGTAACCACAAGGACTCCGTACCATCAGATTAATGACATCACAACTCTCAGCGCCCCTCTGCCTCACTGCTCCCGAAACACTCCAGAGCCCCAGACTAGAGACAAGGGGTTTTTCTTTAACGTGGGGGTCTTTTGATACCGCCTACGCTCGCCGGTTTTGATTCTTTTTTTTTTATCCTCGGTGTGAAGGCTAGGACACCAGAATGTTCTGCTTCTGCTCGCGCTCCAGGCCTGAACTTTGATGTGTTGAGGCCTTTGCAGTGGCAGTATGAGGGCTGGATCCCCGCTAACACCCGCAGTGAGAACACAACGCAACACAACGCAATGGTACACGACGACAGCAGCACACGAGACACCGCGCCGCCACAATACAGCACAGCGCAACGCAACCCGCATTCATAAGCCTCATGTTAAAAGGTGACATTTTTTTACACAAGATGCGTTTGTTGTACAGAATTTTGAACAGCGGTCCTGTTCGATTTTTTCGGGGAACGACTGGACCCCAGTGCTGTGAAGGTTGACCGAGGCCGACACAAAAGTCTCGCCAGGAGGGTGGAACAACCAGTTCATGTATTAACAATTACCGAGTGTGGTTCTGCTCGTGGTCTTGCTTCTCTTCCCGTATCTTTTGTGGTGAAGTGGTATTCTGTTGACTCGATCCCTGCGGTCTCACCCCCCCCCCCCCCCCCCCCACCTCCTTCACGCTCCCACTGTTTTGCGGTTCTTTCAACTTTAGCACAACGCCACACGGTCCGCCGTTTAAATCAAGGTCGATTTTAGTATTTGTGTGTGTGTGCGTGTGTGTGTGCGTGTGTGTGTGTGCCTGTGTGATCGTTTTAATGAGCACACTCAATGTTGTGCGTGTGTTGCCCCTGGCTGCTTACCCCGCAGTTAGCGCGGCCATTAAAGCCAAACCGCAGGGCTGGAGCCACAGCCCGTCCCAGCTGGTCTTCCCTCCTCAAGACCCCCTCCCCCCCCTTATGGTCTCTCTCTTGATTAAACCATGCAAAGGAGGGAAGGGGCGGGAGCCTTCCGGGTTCATAGCCGTGTGTAGACATCAGCTATATCAGGGTTACCGTCACTCGCCGGTGTTCCCACATAGACATCTGCACTTTGCCTAACTTTGGGATCACATAAGATGAACTTTATTGCATCGGATGCGGTAGTGTAAGCTTTTGTCGCAGCCGAGGAATTGGAGTCCCAGAGAAACAAGAAGCAGATAAAAATACAAACTTTGCGAGTTTGAGTTTTGTTGCCTTTTTAAAGGGAAGAATCTCTTTGACAAGTCTGAATGTAAAAAAACAACAACATACAAACACACACAAAAAAAAAAGAAGGAACAAGATAAATTGAGTCGGACATGACGCTTGGTGGAGACCACGACCTCAGCATCAACTGAAGAGAGGGATGTCTACTTGGTATCATAAAGTTCCTTCCAACTACAAATTAAATATAAGGTGTGAAATCAGTTTTTGTAATGACAGAGCGTCAACATTAATCATCATTATAGCAAACACTTGCCCACAACCACTTGTTACCACTTAAATACTACTAATTCTGTGTTTGTTGGGGATAAAATATAGTAGTCAGTGACTATGGTGTTTGGCTCCCAGCTGAAATGTACTGAGTTCGATCCCCAACAACCAACCTCTAAGCATCCTTGAACAAGAATCCTAAACCCTACCTGCTCCTCAATGACATTTATCTGTATTCCCTTTTTTCACTTTTGATGAAAGCGTTTCTCAATTATGAAATAGTACATTTGTGTTTTTGTTATTTGTTACGTGGATCAGAGAGACCCATATTTTACGCTGTGCGGTCAAACGCTTCTGAGTCACCGGTTGAAGAAAGAGCCGGTTGCTCTCTGTGGTCCCAGAATGCACCTGGGATTTTACCATTGAATGAGTATGCTAGATTCGTTCTATATTTCAGCCACAAGGGAGAGAGCACTGATTTCCATTTTTTCCCATTCATACCTTTTCCCTCAAGTCCCTGTGGTTTGGATTGTTACATTTTATACCTCCCTTCAGGTTTTAATCTTTTTAATTATGTCTTCATTCCTTTCTCATCTCTCCCTCGCTCTCGAGCTTCCTTATTCTCTGTTTCCGCCAAAAACCGTCATGAGCCGGTGTTGGGAGAAATTGTTTTCCCGATCAATTACCAGCCAAGCAGTACTCTTACAGAGGGTGCAAAAAATCTATTATGTTATTATTTGCCACTTCAGTGGTAATACAGCTAGTGTTTCATATTTAGAAGGTCCTGAATCAATTACTGTTAAATATTAATAGACAAACAAAGAACTCTGAAAGCATGCCTGACTGAACATTACACCTCATTTTCTGTTTGTTTTATTCTTATTCCGCTTGTTATGCTCTGGGCAAACGGTGCGATCAACCGAGTGGATGTAACAAAGTAAAAATGTTTCAAACTGCAGACAGGAAAACACTCCTGAATGCCGTGATGCTAAGTTATGCGGTCGATATCCCTCAACCTCGTAGTAAATCTGTGGTTATTGCGGCTGCAGATTCTACACCAGCAGCAGGAACACATCCTCTTTTCACCGTGCTAATATGATTTTATGGGCTACCAGAACAAAAGCCAGTGGATGTCTTGGGGAGCAGAACCCTGACAGTGCTGAGGCTGTCTGGACCTTTCAATAGTGTTTTCTGCGCTGCGCCGTAGCAGAACTGCTTTGGTCCGACACATGGCGATTGATGTTATTTAGACACAGCCCAAGCTTCAAAACAAGTCGCAACGACACCAAATTTGTGCGAACGAAAGTCGGAGCTCACAGAGAGAAAGTTGTGGAAAGCATTTTGTTCATTAATACTATTTCTTGTTATAATCTTTTATTTCTCACCTAAACATGGACACCAGAACTGCATTGCTTCTTTTTATCATCTTGGCATAAGATTGGATTCGCCTAACTTTATTGCTAACAAGAGTGTCGACGGTTCAGGGAACAGAGCAGTTCTACAGGATGGTCACTGGGGGTCTGTCTCAAACATGAGAGAGCTTTCCCCTTAGGGGGCGCAGTGTACGAAGTCTGTTCGCCGTTTAGTCTCGTCTTTCCTCTGCAGTTGGTTGAGTTCTAGTCAAGACGAGGATTCAATATGCATTGTAATGTCCTGGCTCTTGGCTAAAGCTTCAGCTTTAATGATCTTATTAATGAATGAATACACGATGAGCTCTCTGAGCCATGCTCGGCATTAGGAACGTCCTGAGAGCTCAAACCGAGGCACCAAGAGCTCTGCTTCAGTCCATTCCTAATTGGTACTGCGGTGCTGTAGTTGGGCTCGCTTTTTGTAAACAGCAGTTTAAGAAAATTCTCCCTCAAACATATTCACCATCAAATTGATGTTGCTGCTTTGGCAATTATGCCACTAAACTGCGGAATAACTTGCCTCAAGAATCATGAAGCAATGTCCGTTAACATCTTAAGGCGCCACCTTTACACATACCTCGTCTATTTAGCGTTCAAGCACCTAATATGCTGATTCAAATGCAATTCATTTGTATTTAGATGTTTTCTTTCTTCTAACCAAACGTTCCCTTATTTTCTTATCTGTATTTTACGGCACCTTGAGCTGCATTTCTAGTATATAAATAACCCTATCATTATTGTTATTACCTTGCACTATTTTTAGGCCCGCTAGGCTTCTGACTAGACTGGCAATCAACCTTGAAACACTTCCAGATCCTCGGATGAATTACTGCTGTTTGTGTCCATTAACGTCAAGCACATCAGGCTATTTAAGTTGTTGAAGTCGTCAAAATTCAATTTAAATTGCAACCTACAAACGGAGCCTCTTCTCACGGTCAAACAATCTTGTGAAAGCAGCCTCTGTGAGCAAGACAATCAAACATCCTTTGATGCAAACCCTCTAACGACCGACCCTAAAAATAATTGTTTGACATGGTCCTTGACATTCAAATCTTGGAGAACCCTGAACAGCTTTGCATCTGGAAATGTTAAGGGGGGTTCTCCCCGGAAACTGACATTGAGGTGCAGTGTATAGAACTGAGTGGCATCTAGTGTAATGGACTCAGCAGAAATGGAATATAATATTTCTAAATATGTTTATATATCCAGTTGTTGGATGCAACCCCATTGCTAGATGCCAATAAATCCTACACACTCCACCTTTTAAACACATTTACATCATGTAAATCCACTAAAGAGTTCACAACAACATCGCCGTCCATTGTTAGTCATAACTTCCATCCCTCCCTGATCTCCAGCATTCACTGCCAGGTGCCCTATTGGGTTGAACATTACCTTACCAACATGACTACCTATTGAAGCAAGAATGTAAAAATATATTGTGGACTTTAGAGCGCTAGAAATGAAAGCTTTTTAGACACCTTGTTTTGACACCCTGCTTCTTGTGTGTTTTTTTTCTGGTCGGCACAACAGTCCACGTATTTTTTATTGCTCACGAAGAACATGAAAGTTAGATTTAATTCAGCACCCAGTGTACCCACTGTGAAAGGATAGGGATACACTGGGCAGCTCCTGACATGTCACTGCATGGACACTGCATATTGAGCAGGGCTGGGACCCCCCCCCCCCCCCCCGGTGTAGCAGGAGGTCACTCCTGTCTGCTGCCATGGCAACGGAGGATAGGACCGAAGAAGGGCCCGGTGTACGGCGTGTAAGGATGGGGTTGTAAGAGCGGAAGGTCACAGATGTACCTGTCCCTGTATACCTGTGTCCAGCAGAGCTCAATTAGAGCCGGAGAAGGCCCGAGAGGGAGAGAGGGAAAGTCTGGATGCACGTGATTCTATTACAATATCGATGCATGTCTTTTCGGAGCTTTCATGTAGTTCTTCAGCAAACCCTGCTGAAGAATATATTGGCTGATTGATGGATTAACTGCTGTACATTTTATAATTATAATATGCTAACGAGTTATGGAACAATCAATTTCAACTAGTTATGAAGGAAGAAAGGCGACTTCAAGACAATAATCAGATATCTCCTTGCCTACCATGCAGAGCTCTGAAAGCAACACTTGGACATTGCTGTCATAGCGCCTACGCCAAAAATCAAAACATTTCTAGTTTTAAGACCCACAATGCCTCCTGATTTTGAACACTAATTACGCGGTGTCCTTTCATGACCTCTTGTTACAGCTTTAAAGACAAACAGCATCTCCAGTATGCAAATCCACGCATCTATCGATTACTCGAGCGTCGTCGAGTGCTGCGTTGTTTCCAAGACAACGTAGGCTCGCCATACAACCGGCAAGCGGCAAACACATAGTACCATTTCCTTGAGTCCATAATCCGTGGATCTCTCCGGATGGTCTCGACATCCTGGCCAGGCTGTGGCTCTCCGGTTCTCAGCTGTGCGTTTAGCCGTCTGGCTGTGCTCGGATCACCCCAGAGATGTGTTTCAAACCCCACTGTAAACAAGGCCCTGAAGACAGCCGGGGCAGACGGTGGAGTCAGGGAGACGACCGGGGAACCAAGCCCGAGAAACATGTTCAGGTCAAAAGGGAAGAGAGAGAGAGAGAGAGAGAGAGAGAGAGAGAGAGAGAGAGAGAGAGAGAGAGAGAGAGAGAGAGAGAGAGAGAGAGAGAGAGAGAGAGAGAGAGAGAGAGAGAGAGAGAGAGAGAGAGAGAGAGAGAGAGAGAGAGAGAGAGAGAGAGAGAGAGAGAGACATTGAAGAGAGAGACAAGAGATAGGCATCGAAGAGAGAGAGAGCGAGATAGACATCAAAGAGAGAGAGAAATAGACATCCATTAGAGAGAGGGAGAGAGAGAGAAGAGATAGACAGAGAGGGAGACAAGAGATGGGGAGTTGGACAGAGACTCAATGGTAGTGGTGGCTGGGTATCAGTTGTTGAGCCGGCTGGAGCGAGCGATGGAGGGGATCGATTGCGTTTTGTTGTAAATGGGTAGAGGAGAAGTGGAGCAGCAGCTTGCGAGAGGCCATCAGGTGTCCAACAGTAAGTCGTCACCGTAATAGGAGCTGAAGTCGTCTGTTCTGCAGCTGTCTGCACTTCAGTCCGCGACCGAGGCCCCAGATCCGATCACTGTCGACGCGGCAGTTCAGGATTAAAGCTGCGCACTTAGTTTCACTGTACACAGAGCACTGAGACAGCTTCGGCCCTCATGCTACGATTGCTATATTTTTGCATTCAGGCCTCCATTTTTCATTAGTCGTTGCTTTGATTGGTTTCTACATAAAACATAATCACCAAAATGCTCTTGGATTTAGTTGTAAATAGTTTGAGAGAGTTTCATGCATTTACAAACTTTTGTTTGTCACAGACAAATGTTACTCAAAGCAATCATGTCAATAAGAATATAGAACTGTTCTTCCAACATTTGTCTCTTTTGACCTACAGATATGGTTATAGTGTAGTATATAGGAGAGAGGAGAGGAGAGATGGAGAGAGGGGAGGAGAGATGGAGAGAGGGGAGGAGAGATGGAGATAGGGGAGGAGAGATGGCGATAGGGGAGGAGAGATGGAGATAGAGGAGGAGAGAGTTCATGAATCAGAACATAGATTCTGACAGAGATTCACCAGAATGATTTATCTTCCTGAGCAGCAGTTAAACTGATCTGAGGATGTTGGCTGAGCTGATAATAGCAACATGGACAGCGAACATTGAAAGAAAATCATTTTTTAGTCCTCAAAGTCCACACGGCCGACGCCAAAGTTGGGCTTTTGCTCTTCATTAAAGCTGGCTGAAACAATTGTCAACTGTCACTTGCCGGAGGAACCATGCTCCGTCTTTGAAATGAAACGGGGCTTTCAAGAATTCACATTGGCTTATTTTTCCCTTTCGCATATTGTGTTCCTTTTCCATTTTTCATTATCTGGCTTTTCTCGCCTCAACTTCTTTCTTTCGTTCCCTTTACCGCAGTAGCTGTCATTTTCTCTAGTCTTTCATAACAGAAACATTGTCACAAGAATGCAGTACATCTGTCCAACAAAATCTGTTTTCACGCTCCACTCAATTCCCAGCGCTAAAGTGCTAAGTTGTAACCAGGTGTTAAAGAGGCTGACGCTTGTTCCAGAAGCATCTCTGGTGTACTGGGCGGGCTGGGATGGATTCAGCGCTTTATGTGGTCACACAATAGTCACAAAATAAATGGTATTGACTAACCAGGTCTGTCTTCGAAATGCCCTTATTTATAACGTAAATGTATGCATTTAGAATGATCTATTCTAGAGATAAGGTTTGGAATTAAAAATAGAAAGGAAATTCCATTGTCAATTAACTATGTATTATACCATGGTCTGGGGGAATACTCGATTCTGATTGGCTGCAGGGTGTGCATTAACCCCTGATATATGGACACCTGCTAAGTAATTCCAGTCAAATTGTCTGTTCAGCCTTCAAAACGAGAGCTTCTAAATTGTGAAAAATGCATTAAACTGTAATCAGAAAACGTGGCTATATGCTATAGACCCTTTACTATAGGGTCTATAGCATAGAGCCGCGTAGGGCCTATAGTAACTGTGGTATAAAGCCTGGGACGAATTTCAAATTATAAATATGTACACTTTATGTTGAAAGTGTAGACCGTTGCGATTCCCATTGGAACGAATGGCGCGGTGGGCGCGGTCTTCAAATTGAGAGCTGGTAAATCTTGAAAAATTAATTAAACTGTAATCAGACAACGCGGTTATATGCTCTAGGCCCTAGAGTATCTGTGGTATAAAGGCGGTGACGAATTTCGAATTATAAATATGTACAATGCATAACGTTAGCTCTCTGGCTCATAGCTGAGCGGACTATAATACGTCCCTTTGCCAAGTCGTAGCTAAGGTCCGTCCTATTTACTGGAGGAGTGAACAACGTTTCCGTTGCATAAGAACCTTACGGGAGGGTAATGATTTTTCCAGGTATTAGTCAAACCCTCAGGCGTTACCAGGGAAACAAAGTTATAGCTTGTGAAAAACTGAAAATATAAACGAATAGTCTTAATTTATTTTCTTTGGCAAGTGACCAGTGTATAAGCGGGATAATGCCCTTCGAGGTGTCCATTATCAGGAATTAATGGACGCGCGTCGGACGGTGTTAAGGCATCCGCGTCGTCCATTAATTCCTGATAATGGACAACTCGTCGGGCATTATCCCTTACATATATACTTGCACATACTTCCTAAAATGACCTTCAGGTTGGCCTGTTCATAAGCATGATCTTTTGTAAACTTCCCCATGATACGCATGATAATCCATATGGTCCAGCCACAGTAGAGGGTCACCTCACTTTCCTGCATCGGTTCTCGCCTAAGGCTTTTGAGACAGAAAGCGGTACTGTTTAATGAGCTACCTGTTCATGGATTGTTTTCAGTTTTCAGACGGTATGGAACAAACGATAAACAGTTAGCGATGGGGCCAGTACAAGCTATCTGAATCCTTCACAGCAGTTTGACAGCATTGTTGCCATGGTAACGCCACTGACGTTAACAAATGCCAATGAGTAAGGACTGAAATATGTTGGATTTGAGAGGTGGAGCCGCATCTCCCCCCCACTGACCCCGCCCTGCCACACAGAGCGGATTGAATGGTGATCACCTATGACATTACCCTTGTGAGCCACCCAGCATATTCAAAATCAGATGTTGCAAAATTATCGGTTGCCTAGCAACTGCTGTGGCACCAATATGGCCTCCGGTGGAAGGCATCAGAACTGCGGCGTGATTCCAGTGAGAGTTGACCCTAATGGTTGCCGACTCCCACCCTATGAAAACAGTCAATGTTAGCCAACATGCAGGCTTTTGGATTGCTGTACCATACTGAACTGTACGAAAATGTCGTTTGTTAAACGTTATTTCCTAGTAATGGGAATTTTATATGATTTAAACAAATTCTGGAACTGATTTCATTTTGCCTATTTTTTGGCCTCCTGGCTGGTGCCAAGATGCCATCTTTTTGGTTATTTATTGGTTATATATTGTATTGTTCACAGTGAGATTAGAACAGCTTGATACTTCCCATACACACGGTAAACTGTAGACTGAAATGTCAGCAGAACATCGCTTTGATAAATTGTGGCTAAATCAATATGTCTCAAAGTGTAACGATCATGGAGCTTGTCCACAACTTTAACTGAATAACTTAACAAGCCTATGCTTTCACTTTTGGAACCTATTCCTCAAAGAATGACAATCTAAGCATATAACCTGGGGTGAAATCTCCACCACTTCAGCCGTTACATGAGGCAACAAGTTGATTAAAAGTTAATCAAGGTGTTATTCTTTGTGAATGTTACACAGGGGGTGTTAGCTGCAGTGCTCCGTGCTGTGGAGTTAAACCAACTATAAATTGTTTCTAATATCGCATAGACAGGGTATAGGGACGATTATAATATAGATTGGTGTCCACCAAGGGACCTTAGCAGAGCCCTGCTGGCTCTCTCTGGTCCTCTTTAGCTCGTTAGCGGTGGTAGGCTGTGCTAGCTGTCATGCACACGATAAATGATTGAACTTGTTATTTTGTTTGTGTGTGTGTATGTGTGTTTGTATATGAGTAGCAGGTAGAAGGAGTAGCAGATATAATCTATTTTTAAAATACATGCAAAAACATATATATATACCTCTGAAACACGCACACACAAACACCACACACTTACTTTGACCTTTGATTTATTCGGCTTCACATATGGAACCTCTCTCCATCTCTAGTTCACATGTTATCTTGGATACACAAAGTCTCACACACATGTCCTCATTGTTACACGCTGGGACACCTTTTCAGTGGACTACCACGCACACACAGCCGTGCAAAGATGCAGGCACACTCACACACACACACACACTCAAACACACACACAAACACACACACACACAAAGAAACCTTCATTCTAACTAAACAGAAATGTTCCTATTAAGGTGAAAGCGATAGTCTGCCATCAGTTCTCTTATTAAGTCATTGCATTTCAATTTGCCTCTCTGTGTGTGATTGATCTCCCCTGATGAAAAAGAACTAATTCTTCTTCTACACTTGATGCCCCATCTGCTACCCATTGAGGATGAGTTAAATTTGAGTAAAAGGCTGGTTCACATCCGGTGAGGCAATATTTCTGAACGCGGTTTCCTCCATGTAATGAACAAACCAGATTGTGCAACTGGATAGGGGAACCTTTGAGGGGAGGATAGGGAATTCCCGCTATTAGTTCAATCATAAACCATTGAGGTCTGAGGAAAGTGTTTGAAGTTCAGGTGAACCCCTGTTTCGGCTCGAATTTCGAGAACACAATGATGTAAAAAAAATAAGTATTTGGTCTGAGAGTTTGAGGAAGGATGGGTACATTTTATCCCCATGGTAACGACCCACTGCAACTTTTTCCTTAAGCAGGTTCTGTCGTTGGGTGTGAACACTATAATGAGTGTCGTCGTATGTGATGCACCACACACTGCGGCAGCTTACTATTAGAGTGTGAGAAGCTAACCTCTCGGACGCGGCCATTAACATCAACCGCTGGTCAGATGGGCCCCCCTCAATCCACACACAGTGGCGTTAACGTACCCTTCCTCCATCAGGGGCCCCTTGCTGGGGCAATGAAGGGCCTTCAGAATAGCCCTTCAACTTCATCAAAGGAAACAGGACTTGGGTCCGGAGCAGGGTGGAAGGTTCATGCATTTCTATTTTGAAGATCATTTAAGACACATGGCGATGTTTAAAACCAAAAAAATTAACCGATTTGGGTTCACTGGCCCTATAAACATACCAACCTAAGACCAACATGACGAGGTGTTTTCATCAAGGCGTCCCAGGCCGGGTTGTCTTCTCTTTCTGAGACTCCTTCCCGGCCAGGAGCCTCAGCTTCCCATCCTGCCAGATGAATAAAATATCTCCATTACCCGTTCTGAGTGACAGGAGAAGAGGGAGAGAGAACACGGGGCATGCCTGCGCTAATGCGACACTGTACTCCTCTCTCTCTGCTGCTTGCTGAAGTCGCAGAATGCTAATATTTCGTTTTAGGCAGTGATTTGGGGGACACGGAAGGTCAGAATGTTTACCTGATACAAACAGGGATTTGTGCTGCCATGAATTGACACTTTCAGGAAACTAGGCAGCTGGGCTTTGGAGCCTGGATCCTCTATGATTGGATATTTAGATTTAGGGGTGGCAGGCCTAGAAGATGTGCACATGCTCACATTCACATGCGCAAGCACTCACACACACACACACACACACACACACACACACACTCGGCAAACACTATTCGTTGAATTCTCCCTAAAAAAATTGAGTCATGCATACAGAGCAGAGACTATGAAATAGATGCAGAGAGGCAGCTTCAGAAGCCCATACTAAACGTGTGTGTGTTCGGTGTAACCCGTACTACACTTGCACACACCGTTCAGTTTTCCGACGATATTCTGAAGAAAGGGGGCACCCCCCCACCGCACACATACCCACACACAGATATACCCACGCTTATACATGGACACACACATACACACCCGCAGCCATTCACACACACACACACACACACACACACACACACACACACACAGACATACCCACAAACACATACAGAGACATACACGCACACAGACATACCCACAAACACATACAGAGACATACCCACACACACAGACATACCCACAAACACATACAGAGACATACCCACACACACAGACATACCCACACACTCACTCCTTCTGAGCCAGCCTTAGGGTACTAAGCTCACCTGGAATCTATGGGTCCCTGGGGCACCGTGGCAACCACAAGCCAATGGCTGCCGAGTATCTGATGGTTCAGCATGTTGTCTGGGAACACCCAGAGACGGGAGGAACAGTCGGTTAACTCGCCACTCAGGAATTCCAGGAAAAGTTTCCGGGGGTCCTTCCGCCCTAGTTTAAATGATGCTTAAGGAAAGAATATTCAAATCTGGAGTTTTTCTTGGGAGCCCTTCAGGCGAGCAGAGAAGTAGGTCATTATTCTCTGTGGCACCCGGATGCTGAGTTGATGCATAGGAGGTCATGTTGTTGTAAACATTTATGTCTTTTTAAGAGTTGTTCATCTTAAATGGAGAGCTTTGTGTTTGCACAAAGTGCTATCTTATAGCTTTTGTGCTTACAAAGCCATAAGATAAATGTGTGTATACTAGGGCGCTCTTCTGATGATATGGTATTGTTCACCGTTTGGTTAAGTTTCATTTTGAATGCACACTAGATGAATGGATTTTGGAGAATGTATCCACCCCAGTTACTCTTAATTCACTCTTCTCTGTGTGAGACCCCTCCACTCCTAAAACACGTTTACAGACTCATGTTTCCATCGAGGTGTTCCCAAAGGAACATTGACCCCTGACCTTTTTACTGCCCACTTTCTCATAAATTCCAAATGACTCTTGTTTATGATTTAAGATAAAAGCTAATGCCTTTGGGTGGCTAATGTTGAATTAATTATTAAGTGCAATTCATAATGAACATAGCCTTTCACTCTGGTTAATTCCTACAGCTCTATGCTGGTGTGAAATAGACTTAAATAGATTTAATAAATGGTTTCAGGTTAGTCATCTGCGCACACAGACAAACGCACACACACACACACGCACACACACACACACACACACACACACACACACACACACACACACACACACACACACACACACTCACAGAAATATATGTATAGTCTTAAATATGTCTTGCACATATACACAGATAAATACAACTATGTAAAGCACAAATGAGTTCAATTGAGAACACACACACATCACACCCATAGTACACCCATTAAAACAACTCTAAATGTCTCTTAAAAACCGAACCTCAGCCTTTTCGACTACAAACACACACAGACACTCACACACAATACCCACATTCTTGAACTCACACACACACAGGTACACACCCACACACCTAGCATACCGGTCAGGAGCCTCAGAGATCGGTGTTTAATTACGGGGGGATTAGCAGGAAGCGGCGGGCGAGTGCAGGGAGCCAGGGTCAGGTTAGCCCGGGCTGTGTTTGAACCCCACACTGCTTAGCGGCCTTATCCTCCACTTAGAGAAGGTTAAGACACCCCGTCTACCGCAGTGGTAATTACTGTTCCCCAGCCGCCACCCACAGAGGAGCGAGAGAGAGAGAGAGAGAGAGAGAGAGAGAGAGAGAGAGAGAGAGAGAGAGAGAGAGAGAGAGAGAGAGAGAGAGAGAGAGAGAGAGAGAGAGAGAGAGAGAGAGAGAGAGAGAGAGAGAGAGAGAGAGAGAGAGAGAGAGAGCAGAGAACACTGTGACACAACTTGGACAGCGGGAATCAAAATGTCATCGGCGCTCGCTCGCCATGGCAACGAAGAGGGGTCGGGTTCCGCCAACGGGCACCGGGGGATGAACCTGTCCTTTTTCGACTCTCAACGCTCGACCAGCTGCTGCTCATCGCCACGCTGCCCCTCGAACGTGATCTTAGACCGGCGGGGGCCGTGGCGTGAATGGCTGTGATGGCGAGTGGACATTGGCGGTACCATTGCTGCCCGCTGACCTGGCCAAAGGGCACGGGGTCAAGAAGTCCTGAGAGTGAAAGAAAAGGCGTTGTTTTGCTTGAACAAGAAATGCTTGACAAACCGCCGTGACTCCACCCACACCTGGGCTTCCCTGTCTCGTACTCTCTGTTGCTCTCTCTTGCTCTTTCACTTTCACACACACACACACACACATAGTCACTCACTCACTCACTCACTCACTCACTCACTCACTCACTCACTCACTCACCCACTCACTCACTCACTCACTCACTCACTCACTCACTCACACACCAAACTCTTACACACCCACAAACACTCAATCTCTTCCACTTCCACACTCACAGCGTTAGTCACTCTATAGCGATTGCCCCCCCCCCCTCCTTCCCTATATCTGGAAGTGCTCTCCTCAGTGGTGTCTGTACCCACCTCCCAATCCAAACATGCTACCAAGTCAACCAGCCTCTGAACCAAGGATGAATCTGTGTTTCCCCTCAGAGGGTCACTTTTTCAACCATGTTAGACACACAGAGAGAAAGTCTGAAGACTTTGAATGGCCCAGGTCATCCACAGATGACACCGTCGTTAATGATGCTGAAGCATGGCGGCTCCGGCCACACTCCTGCTTAACCGTTAAATACTGCCGCCGCTCCTCTGCTGGAAGCCGTAATGAGGCGCTGGCAGACGCAGGAAGGAGGGAAAGGGCTTTTGAACTGCGCCTGGGTCACAGAGACGTGATGGTTTGTTTTGTGTCGGGTGATAATGATCCTTGGCCCGCTGAATGGTTGCGGTGGTTAACAGTACAAGCATGGTAATTGGTGTCTCACTATGTCAACATCTTCCCACCGCGCTGATCCTGTTGTATCCAGAGCTAAACCCTTTTATTTCTGCTTGGAGCGGGAACATGCGAAGCCTGTAGTATTTATTATACAAAGCGCAGAGTATTCAAAGTGCAAACTGAGTATAGGCTACATACAACCTAATATATACATTACCTAGAATATATAGTAGACAGACCAAAGTGACCACAGAATCAAGTCTTTTGAGTATTTAGTACATTATACTCAATAGATACTTGTGCACATAAGTACATTCAATGTACACAATATATATGGTGAATATAGTACATAGTATAGGTACTACGTAGTGCATGTTATACATTGTGTATGTAGTACATGGTGTTAATAATATTCTGTATATATACTTCATTGTCATATATATTTACTGTAATGCAGAGTATATTGCTAATATACAGTATTTACTGTATATGGTACACATGGATTAAGTATTTTTTTTGCAGTATATTAGTACAAATGTATTTAAACAGTCCTGACCCAGAAGGCAACAGCTATCTCACAGAGGGAAGAAGAGGAGTTTCAAAATATGTAAAAAAGTAAATTTCTCTTTGTTTACCTTTGGGCAATGTTCCCGCTCCGCAGAGAGTCTTCACGGGAATTACAGTTTGAGTTGAAGCATTATGTAATCATTTTAAGAGGCAATAGAAGAACTGACACATTATTTCCTATTCAGCAACCATAATGATTCTACACTGATTAGATCTCTATCTGCTACCTGCGACATAGGCACATCTTTGAAACATTAACCTAATCTGTAATCAAAGCCCCAAATATTCCCTCTCTCTCTCTCTCCCTCTCTCATCCTCCCTCCAGCCACCATATTGATCTCCAAAGGTAAATGCTGTTGCCTGGTTACTAATCAACCTGCATAATTTAGGTGTTCTCCATCACTTATTAAACATGTTGGTTGAATAACAGGCAGCCGGGGCAGACCGTTTCTCCACGCATTGTCTCGATAATCTATATGAACTAATGAGGCGCCCTGACGCCAAAGTGCCCCGAGCAACACATGCGCTGCAGCTCACAGTCACATGGTTGTGGGGCAGGGAGCGTGTTGTTGTTGAGATCCAGAAGCCCATATGCTGTCGGCAGCAAGGAGACCAACAGGAAATCACAAGGCAATTGGCACTCAGGACCTGTGTTTGTGAGGGTCCGTAGGCGAGGTGTGATCATCGTGTCTCGGTACCTGTGGTGGAAAAGGTACCTGAATAATGAGTAGATTAGAGTTGCCTTCATCTTTGAACTAAAGTTAAACATTTGTCATAGGGTTGACTCCTCTTCCTTCAGGCTCTGGCGTCTGGAACATGAAGATCTAACGGTGATTACTTCTTGGTGACCAGTGACAACAACCCACTATCACATCCCATCAGACCCCAATTGAAAATGGATACACTTGGCGCTTATCGACCGATTGATCCTACCCGGCCATACCTCTGGTCGAGGCTGCCTTCCCCTGGGAACATACAGTTTGACAGAACCGAGGGACTGTTCCTCTGTCCCAGCTAGCTTCCGGAGTGGGTCATGCTGTCGGGACCAACGAAAGTAGCGACTTAATATTGAACCAATACTGGTACCGCAGACATTCAAGATGTCCAGAAAGAAAATCTGTTATTGTTGGTTTCGTTTAGTTTAACTCTAAAGATGTTTTTTAATTTCATCTTCTGCTCTTGACAGACAACAATCAAAAGATGGGAACAAACTAACTCATGCACACGCACGCAAAGCGATAAATTCCTGATTGTTTGATCCATTGCTTATTTATAGAGCTGGGGTATTCAGGATAGCTGTACCCCATGATATCATTTTTGTGCAGGTCTTTAGATGGCGGTTTCATTTCGTAATGTATCCTTGAGCAACAACCTGCCGACACAGTTTCCCTTATCTAGTTATTCAGCTTTGCGACGCATACTTGAGTCTAAACAGACCCAGATTACCGTAATGGGCTGCAGGCTCTGTTTTCTGTGCTTTGTTTGCGGTGCTCCAACGGCCTCCAAATCACTCTCCGTTCTGTGGAGCGGTGAGTGGATGCTTCCTATAAATCACTGTTGTTCAGCGAACACGACCATCGGTCAATACCCCCTTTAGCAGCGCTGACAGTGAGGGATGAAGCCCTGAATATAAGCAATATTGACAAAGTGTCGCAGTGAAACATACCTGATATCTCTAATGGACACAAGTTTATTAGAGATATAGACCAATTATGGGCAGTTAAGTTGTTTAAATTGTACAACAGCCAATTTTTCAATTTTTTTTCAAAAATCCATACAGCAGATGTAATATTCAAATGATCACATTTATTAAACAAAGTCTGATAAACCTACCATAGGTAATATTCAACAGATTAAAACACTAAAGAGAGAGCAGAAGAGAGCAACAGTGTGAAACTTAACAACCAATCAACCTTCTCTGCCCACTTCCTCCCTTCCTCTGAACCAATCAGGATAGACACGCCCTGATTGTTCAGCAATGAGCCGTGGGATTGGTCTAAAATCGGAATCGCTTGTAGTCTGTAAACCCAAACCCCGGGCTTCTGCTGGGTAGACACCTACTTCACCTTCAGGAATCCAGGATCCCGAGGGAACTGAGTTTCCTAAGGCAAATTGCGACCAAGACTTAACCATTGTCTGCAATTCCAAGGGGTGGGCGACCAGATGATTATCCTGAGACACGGGGTTGCACAGGGCTAGACCCCGGTACAGGGATCGACTGCGGCACTACAGGGCTAGGACATTGACATTCGAAATGAAGATGTGGGATTAATCTCCCTACCATTCCCAAAACACACCCAGGTTGTGTAAATAATTCAAAATGCCACATGGTGAACTCAGCACGCCAATCAATAGCTGACATTTTCACTGCAGTGCACCGTGGGCTCCAGAACATGAACCGTGTACGCTAAACACACACATGCACACACTCAACACACACTGCACACACCGCACACAACTCTCTACTGGTGTGGGTCCGGAGACACCGGTTGCGCTCTACTCCGAGGGCATGGTCCCGCGGTCAGGGGGGCATGCTGCATTTGATTCCAGCTAACTTTACTGGGGCTGCTGAGACCTGGAGTACGGCTGGTCTGCTGGGCGATCTCGCTGTCTGCCAGACACTATTGTTATTGTATAGTTTACAATACTAACGTCAAATTTCCGGCTTAAATCTCCTTAATGGACGACGGGGGCCGGGGGGATGAATCCGTTCCCATTGGCTGACGGCCGTATTGAGCTTGTTTATGTGCCGATGTGATGGAACGAGAGGGTGTGTTTACACTAGGTGTGATCGTAACACTAATGCATATTGTGTTGAAACCAGGACGAGGGAATAACAAGTATGAGAATAACAAAAAGAAGAAGGTACAACTCTGAGAGGAGGGAGGGAAGGAGGAGGGAGGAGGGAGGGAGCGGAGAGACAGAGGACGGAGGGAGGAGAGAGGGAGGGAGAAGAGGAGGGAGGGAAGGAGGGAGCAGAGGATGAAGGTAGCAGAAGATGGAGGGAGGGAGTAGAGGATTGAGAGAGGGAGGGAGGAGAGGATGAAGGTAGCAGAAGATGAAGGGAGGGAGTAGAGGATTTGAGAGAGGGAGGGAGGGAGGGAGTAGAGAATGGAGAGAGGGAGGGAGGAGAGGATGAAGGTAGCAGAGGATGGAGGGAGGGAGGAGGGAGGGACCGGGGAGGATGGAGGGAGGGAGAGGGGAGCAGAGGACGGAGGGAGGGAGGGGGGGGGGGCCGCAGTCAGAGGATGGATGAACACAGGGAGCATGAATGAGTGCAGGAGAAATGAAAAGCGACAAAACGAGTGATTGTGGAAGTGGAGCCCCGGCGAGAGGCGGAAGATGAGGTAAAAACGACAGATGAGCGGGAGTGCAGAGGGGGGAGGAGGAGGAGGAACGCCGTGATGGAGAGAGCGAGAGGGGGAGACGGAGACATCAGAAGAGGCGGGGAAATTAAAGGAGGGAGGCACTGAGAGAGATTGAGAAGGGGGTTGGAATTAAGATTGAGGCTGGGAGGAGTGGCGATGGCGAGTGGGAAGGAAATGCAGAAAATAAGTTGAGAGAGAACGGGAGAGATGTGGGAGGTTTGAGAAGGAGAATGTGAAATGAAAACTAGAAACGGAATAGAGAGCGGAAAGAAGGCATTATTGAGAAAGAAATGAAACAGGGAGAAAATTCAAAGTTATGGGGATGTTTGAATGTATGTGTGACGACACATACATATAGATGTCTTAGGATGAAATCCAGCGTTGATCCCTGCCAATAGTGGTCCCCAATGATCTCTCCTCTCTCTCTCTCTCTCTCCTCTCGCTCTCTCTCTCTCTCGCTCTCTCTCTCTCTCTCTCGTCTCTCTCTCTCTCTCTCCTCTCTCTCTCTCTCTCTCTCTCTCTCTCTCTCTCTCATCTCGGGGACGTTTGATCACGATTCCTCTTGTACCATACGTGGTGACTCACATGCCCACAGTTTTTGGATTAATTTAGAATAACACTGTTTAACTGTTGCCACGACTGATGAGGGGGAAACATGTAGCAGGGGAGGGATATAGGAAGGGTGGGGGGCGGGATGGAGAGAGAGACAGACGGACAGAGAGGGGCTAGAGAGACAAAGGGAGATGGGCGGGAAAGTTGGAGATGAGAGAGACATGGAGAAAGAGAATGGGGGGAGGGACAGACAGAGGAAGAGAGACTGAGAGGGGGAAGGAAGAGTAGAGGAGAAGAGGAGCGAGGGAGAGAAAGAGAGGGAGATGGTTGGAGCAGTCCTTGGCATCACCGGTGGCGTCATATCAGGCGTCGGCCAAGCGCAATGAGCAGCAGCGATGATGTCATCGACAGACTGATATGTCGCTTCTCCATCTCACTCACGCTCACGACTCTGCGCAACATGTCCCCCTGCGAGGCCTCCTATTGGCTGAGGAGAGAGGGGGAGTTGGCTTTAAAGTGTGTGTGTGGGTGGAGGGTCGGGGGGGGGGATTCTGGCACTCAAGGCGTTCTCTCTCTTTCCTCACTCTCTCGCTCCTTTTATGTCCGTTTTTCCTCCCTGTCTCTCCCCCCGTTTTGGCTGACGTCTATGGCACGCACACACACGCATGCACGCGCACAAATATGGGCCCGCATTTGCACACACGCACACACCCATGCATTACATTACATTTATTCATAACGAAATCATGAACATTGTTGACTTTGCTTTGGCAGTAGTCATTATTGCGGACATTGAAACATATACGCCCATAAACCACCGTGTGTGAGTGTGTGTTTGTATGTGTGTATTTATGTGTGTGAATTTGTGCGTGTCACTGTGTCACACCTCACGTCATGAATCTGGTATACCTCCAGATTAGTGGCTCGGGGAGAGGTGTTGTGATTGGCCGTTCTGACTCATCACAGGAGCTGACAGGCACTTCCTCATCCCCGATGATCTGGCTGAGGCCCCGCCCATACCTGTAGTACACATGCCGCAACCTGTAATGCACCCAACCCTGCCTGTAATACGCACAACCCTACCTGTAATCCACACACCCTGCCTGTAATCCACACACCCTGCCTGTAATACGCACAACCCCTACCTGTAATCCACACACCCTGCCTGTAATACGCACAACCCTACCTGTAATCCACACACCCTGCCTGTAATCCACACACCCTGCCTGTAATACGCACAACCCTACCTGTAATCCACACACCCTGCCTGTAATCCACACACCCTGCCTGTAATTACGCACAACCCTACCTGTAATCCACACACCCTGCCTGTAATACGCACAACCCTACCTGTAATCCACACACCCTGCCTGTAATCCACACACCCTGCCTGTAATACGCACAACCCTGCCTGTAATCCACACACCCTGCCTGTAATACGCACAACCCTACCTGTAATCCTAAAACCCTGCCTGTAATCCACACACCCTGCCTGTAATACGCACAACCCTACCTGTAATCCACACACCCTGCCTGTAATATGCACAACCCTACCTGTAATCCACACACCCTGCCTGTAATACGCACAACCCTACCTGTAATCCACACACCCTGCCTGTAATACGCACAACCCTACCTGTAATCCACACACCCTACCTCTAATCCACACACCCTACCTGTAATCCACACACCCTGCCTGTAATCCACACACCCCTCTGTCTGTCCTCCCGTGGCTCTGAAGTGTGAGTGTGTGTCTGCGGAGAGCCTCAGACGCGGGGGCTGGGAGCGAAGCCCCTCTAAGGCGTCAGGGTAGACGCCCCCGCACCGCTGAAACATTTACGCGCTTGCCTCACGCCGTTGCATCACGCCTCAAGGTTTCCGTGGACCGCTGCGGCTCGTGTTCTGGACGGCTTGTCCGTCTGCTCAGCAACAACCGCTCAGCGTCCCAGACTCTGAAGACGCTGAACGCCCCCGCTCAATCAGTGCGCCCACCGTGTTCCCCCCCGTCAACGCCGCGGACCGGCGCTGTAAGCCGCTAACTGTCATAAGACCCGTCGTCTCGCTCGTGACACGGACAGGTCATTTGAAGCGCTGCGTTGGCTGCGTCACACACACACATGTGCGTCCCCCCCCCCCTCCGTTTGCCGCCGCCGCGCCGCATCTCGGTGTTATGCAAGCGCCTGGCTGCGGCCCGCCGCCGTCTCCAGGTTGTGTAACCGGGATTCCAGACCCACGCGTCAGGAACGTCGTCATCAGCTGCTTTGAGCTCCTCCACATGAGCGGGAGAGACAGGGCAGGGGCGGGGAGAGGAGGGGGGGAGGGGGAGGGAGAGGGAGGAGAAGGAGGAGAGAAATTAGGTAAGGTTGAGATGGAAGTGGAGGGAAATAGATGGAGGTGGAGAGGAGATTTAATTCAGAGCATACTAAAGTGTACTTAAGATGTGTTTCTGCATGCGGGGGGGGTGAGAGGCACCAATGCGGGAGGAAGAGAGGGAGAGACGTGGTGGGGGGGGGGGGAGGAAAAGCTGCATGTAAAGTAAGGGAGGGAACACGTAGGAGCAGAAACCGGGGAAAGCCAATAAAAAGGAGATTTGATTCAGAGACACGAAGACGCAGGACAGTCGGAGGCGGTGAGCGATCGGTTGTACGTTATCATGAGGTAAAGATTTATTCAGGTGTGTTCTCTCATCTCCCTCAACCCCGCGACCTCACGCTCATTAGCATAGATACCACATTCCCCGATTTGTGATTGGAGCGGGAGTCCAGGATGTGAAAAACTAGGAAGTGTGTGTGAGTGTGTGTGTGCCTGAATGTGTCTGTCTTTGTGTGTGTGTGTTTGTGCGTGTGTTTGTGCGTGTGCTTGTATGGTGGGTACACACACACACACATCAACTCAGAGGCCAGAAAGGTTACACATCATCATAATAAGCAGAAGCATTCTAATCAAACTAGGTAATTCATCCTCCCACACTGAGTGTGTGTGTGTGTGTGTGTGTGTGTGTGCGTGTGCGAGTGTCCATTCAATAAGCTCCTGCCTCAAATACCTGGAAATGCTTTGAATTCGTCCTCTCAGTTCAGACCCTGGAGACAAGCCGATGAATATTACCCTGAATATTTCCCACCTAATGCTGGGGAAATTACTCTGAATATTACCCCATTACGAACGAATCTCTGCTGAGCCGAACCCCGTCGGATACACACCGCATAGAAATGATCCTGCTGCAGTTCGGGGCCTATATAATCCATCTGTGAAAGTACAACATGGTCTTCGTCGTTAGGCCCCCCCTGGTATGAATCCAGTCAGGGTACAGCATGCTATTGGTCATGTACAATAGCCTCATAAGTCTCTGGATGTGGATACAGTAGCATATTGAATGCAAGATGCATGGACGCCCGACAAGTTTTTTAAAAAAGCGGTACCCGATCGCCTTGGCCCTTCATCTCCTCTGCCTCAGGGTAGTCATGGTAACGCCCGGACCACCCGCTCCCGTATGGATCGTCACGGTTGCGGAAAAAGTTAAACGCGGTTTAACGTCTTAAGCACTACACAGCATTTACAGGCATGCTGGCTTCCTGACTGCGGTGTCATTACCCATAATCCTCCTCAGTGTGTGTGTGTGTGTGTGTGTGTGTGTGTGTGAACCTGTTGGCGGTGAAGCCGCACATCATAGGAAGTGTGCGGACATCTTAAGTCTACATCTCTCAGGCGAGTCCCTGGCTAAAACCTGGGGATTACCCACAATCCCTTTCTTACAAATTAACATTTGGCCTTTGCTTCATCTTGCCTGAGGTAAGATGGAGGAGGATTCTTTCCTCATAAAAACATCAAACAAATAAACTCCCAACGGTGAATTTAAAAGATGTCTATGTAATGTTATTTTATAGATTTTTGTATTTTCTTTTGTTGTATCACAACGTGGGTGTTACCAGTTAGAAGTCTGTGTCTGAAGTCTGTGTCTGAAGTCTAACTGTGACTGCAGATGGCTTTGACGGTTTCTGGGTTTGAGGTCAAGGTCACGTTGGGAGAGAGGGGGGTGAAAAATAAGTTGTTTATTTTGGGGTCGGCGCTGGGGCTGACCCCAGCATAGAGATTTTTATCTGGTTCCAGGTACCACAGCGGCCTCCTCGATTTCTGTGTGTTTGTGTCTCTCTCTCCCTCTCTCTCTGCACCTCTCAGTGCTGAAAGCCCGTCACGCCAGGGTAGAGAGAGCCCTCACACTCACCCTTTTTACCCACATCTGCTTCTTGTCTTCGGTCAATTCTGTGGTATTTTCATGGAGAGTTTCTATCGTCACATTACCGTATAAATGGGCGGTATACGGTCGTGTGAATGGATCAAAATTTATTTCTGGGAAAAAAGTTTTTCAATTAAGCATGTATTTTCAACCCAAATATAGAAAACATCTAAAAACCTGTGCCGTCCGAAAATGTACTCGCAAGGCGGTCATAGGTTACGGATGAAAATATGTAATCAGTCAACTTTTTTTTTATACACTCAAATGTCTCGATTGTATCAGGTCTTCATTTTGCTTTCAATGGTAACACCTTTATGTTTCATGACCTAAAACACACACACACACTCACATTCGATCATTTCCCCCTCTCTCTCTCTCTCTCTCTCTCTCTCTCTCTCTCTCTCTCTCTCTCTCTCTCTCTCTCTCTCTCTCTCTCTCTCTCTGTGTGTGACAAAACGATGATACACCGTCGTCGGTATACAGGAAAGAAACATCAATCCTCAATCCTAACAATCCTCAAGTGAGGCACACTCACTTGAGGTAGGGTGCGCAGCCAATAGAAAACCACCACTTGTTAAAGCGTTTACTGCAGGAAGAAGCACCCTTATTGTATTTCACAAAGCATCCCCCATTGAACAACTTTATTAATTCAGTTAACAAAGAACAATGTTCACCAACGCCCGGCGAGACCCAAATGGAGCCGGTTTCAACTGGAAAAAAGGTGGTTGGGGGGGTTTCCCTTTAATAAAGCCTGTGTGTGTCTCTGTGTGTGTCCGTGCAGCGGGGGCAGGCAATAAGCTGGGCTGGGCGTTCGGCCTTGGCCTAGAGCGGCTGGCCATGGTGCTGTACAGTATACCAGACATCAGGCTCTTCTGGAGCCAGGACCCACGCTTCCTCCAGCAGTTTGTCCTGTCTGACATCCACCAGCCAGTCAGCTTCCAGGTAGGACACACACCTGCATGCACACCACGCACGCATACATATAAACGTGCACGCACACATACATGCATGTACATATGTTGGCACGCACAGTGTACATGTGTACGCATGCACACACCTACAAATACATGCGGATAACTACTATATCGCTATTACTATATCCTTAATACATAATGGGGTGCAGTAAGAATTAAATGGCATCTTCCAAGTAGCGCTAATAAGCAGTGAAGCAGGTTAGCAACTAGACCAAACGAGACTCGTAATGGTAGGTAAAAACAATACTTTATTAAATCATGCAATTGTGATGTAGAACAAAATAAAAAGAAAACATAAAGTGATTGCATGATATTGAAGCCTACAGCGATCGTTAGTTAACTTGTGTGGTGGTGCCTGTGTTGATAAGGTTTATTGGACTACGTTACCCATAAGCCTTAGCGCCAGTTAGAGGCGGGAGATAGCCTACGTGAGAGAGCTATTAGCGTGTACATGTGTTGGACCGCTAATGCAATAAAGAGTGCTAGGAACTAAATATGCTGCTGCGCCCGGTTTGTCATATATAAGGAACAAACATAACAGTGCCTTATCATTTGTTTACCCATGGGCCATGGCGATATGAATGTTTTAGACGCAATCAATGTAAGGTCGCGGGGAGACGAAGCTCTGTTCGTTTGTATATTTTATTTACATGACCATTTTTTTGTTCTGTTGTTTAAAAAAAAAGAAAAAAGAATCAGTTCTCTTGTTTTGGGATTCAGTTCTCGTCGTTCACCTTCGGGATTCGTTCGTTCTGACCGAAAAGTTTGCGACCGACCCATCACTAGCAAGCACACACATACACACATGGTTGCACACACACACACACACACACACACACACACACACACACACACACACACACACACACACAGATGTCGTAGGTTCATACACATTCACACGCACACACAGTCTCTGACACACACACTAACACATACACACACATACACAAACCTACCATCACATCTACACACAGTAATGGTCACATACATGCATGCCATGTACACAGTAACACAAACACAGACAGTTAGAATGAAGAATCCACCGTGCTACAGCAATGCAACTGAGATGACATTGTATGTCTGCATACAACACGTGTTCTTACATAGAATACTAAGATGTGTAACATCTCGCACAGTACACTCACACTTGTACATGTGCACACAGACAGACTTGTGCAAACAGACCTATACATTCAGACATGTACACAAAGACATGTGCACACATGACCAGATGTTTTCACAGGCTGTCCAATTGATTTTCCTATCTTCACCAATTCTCCCCGTTCATCTCCTCCTCTCGCCTCTGCAGTACCTTGTCTCCTTCCTCTCTTCCCTACCTCCCTCTCCTCTCGTTTATCTTCCCCGCCATCCTCTCCTCTCCTCCCTTCCTCTCCCTCCCTTCCCTCTCCTCCCTCCCTCTCCTCCCCTCTCCCTCCCTCCTCTCCTCCCTTCCTCTCCCTCCCTTCCCTATCCCTTCTCCTCTCCTCCCTTCCTCTCCCTCCCTTCCCTATCCCCTCTCCTCTCCTCTCCACCCCTCTCCTCTCCTCCCTCTCCTCTCCTCCCGTCCTCCCCTCTCCCTCCCTCCTCCCCTCTCCTCCCTTCCTCTCTCTCCCTTCCCTAGCCCTTCTCCTCTGCTCTCCTCCCTTCCTCTCCCTCCCTCCCCTTTCCCCTCTCCTCTCCTCTTCTCTCCTCCCTCTCCTCTTCTCCCTTCCTCCCCTCTCCCTCCCTCCTCTCCTCTCCTCCCTCCCTCTCCTCTCCACCCCTCTCCTCCTCCCTCTCCTCCCCTCTCCTCTCCCGTCCTCCCCTCTCCCTCCCTCCTCTCCTCCCTCTCCTCTCCTCCCTTCTTCTCCCTCCCTCCCCTATCCCCTCTCCTCTCCTCTCCACCCCTCTCCTCCCTCCCTCTCCTCTCCTCCCTCTCCTCCCGTCCTCCCCTCTCCCTCCCTCCTCTCCTCCCCTCCCTCTCCTCTCCTCCCTTCTCCTCCCTCCCTCCCCTATCCCCTCTCCTCTCCTCCCTCCCTCTCCTCTCCACCCCTCTCCTCCCTCTCCTATTCTCCCTTCCTCCCCTCTCCCTCCCTCCTCTCCTCTCCTCCCTCTCCTCCCTTCTCCTCCCTCCCTCCCCTATCCCCTCTCCTCTCCTCCCTCCCTCTCCTCCCTCCCATCTCCGTCCCGCGGGCTGTGATGACACCGCTGCTTAGCGTATTTTAACATTTATTGCAATCATCCTACCACATGTTGTCATTACACGTCAGACTGCCGTGTCCATGATCCATGTTCACACGAGTCCCGGTAACGGCCTACCGGTACTTATCTCTAAAACACTTCACTTAACATTCCAGTCCATCATACGCTACTCACAGGAACCGCTGACGCATCACAGCTCCGCTTTATTTAAGTTTATTGATATTTCTTTGTTTGTACATGAATGATAATACATAACTACTGAAGTTAATCTGGCACTGGCGCTACGGTTTCTCCCTCGTAGAGGGGCAACGGGAGGGACTGGGGGGAGTGTAGCAGTGCATTATGGGAGTGCATTAAGGGCTGGATGTTTATCCGTGGGTTAAAAGCTCATTTGGATACTTTCTACGGGTTTGTATTGGGTAATGAGGAATATATAAGGAATATTATTCAGTGGCATCGTTGTAATGTTCAAAGTTTCAAGTATTTATATATCAGATATATATCAGATTTTTACTTATTTTTTATGTTCTTCATTTCTGTTAAATGGATTGGGCTAATAGGAGGAGCCGGATTATAAATAGACCTCACTTAAAACAGTCCAGGTTCCAGTTGACCAGGGAATGTCTAGGTAACGCCCCCTGTGTCCCTGTGGAGACCCAGAGGGCTTCAGCCGGCCACAGGGCATGATTTAGTCTGTTTGGTACAGAACCTTTTTAGCTGATTTTCAACCAATCCTTCCTTGTTGCTCTTTTACACATCGTCGCTAGTCAAACCTTAGCTCTTCTACCTCTCCTCCCTTCCCTCCCTCCTGTTACTCTTCCCCTTTTCCCCTCCCCTCTCCTCCCTCCCTCCCTCCCTCCCTCCCTCCCCTCTTGTTCCTCATCCTCTCCTTCCTCCTCTCCTCCCTCCTTTCCTCCCCTCCTGTTTCTCTTCCTCTCCTTCCTCCCCTCTCCTCCCTCCCTTCTTCACTTCCTCCCCTCTCCTCCCTCCCTTCCTCCACTTCTGATCCTCTTCCTCTCCTACCTCCCCTCTCCTCCCTCCCTTCCTCCCCTTCTGATCCTCTTCCTCTCCTACCTCCCCTCTCCTCCCTCCCTTCCTCCCCTCCTGATTCTCTTCCTAACCTTCTCCTCCTCTCATTTCCCTTCCTCCCCTTCCTCTCTTCCCTCCGTTCCTCTGCTCTTGTTTATCCCTGCTGCCTCCCCTCCTCCTACAGGGAGGCCATTGTTATTCAGGGTCACGGCTGTAATTATTATTCCATGTGTTCTGTCTTCGCCTGGTCTCCCCGCCTGACTGAGGAGCCAGGCAACATTTACCCCGACTCACCCCTGGCTTCAAACTTGTCAGTCTTTCCACATTATGCTCCTGCTGTGTTTGTGCGTGTGTTGTTGTGTGTGTGGTCTGTGTGTGCCCGCAAGTGTGACTGTGTGTGTGTGTGTGTGTGTGTGTGTGTGTGTGTGTGTGTGTGTGTGTGTGTGTGTGTGTGTGTGTTAAATGTGCTTCGTCAGTTCCCTCTCACTTTAACTGCTCATAGTGCAGTTTCTGCACGGCGGCTGGATTCAACGCCACCGCTGAATCCCGACTCCACCGCCGCGGTTTCCAGCTCGCTTTGAAGTGTACGGTCCAGAGTGTGGTGCTCTCGTACTTGAACCTGAACGAACGCGACTTCCAGTTACCACGACTACTCGCCCTGACGCTGACCATATGGCCATAAAGATGATATCTTCTCAGAATTGGTGTTGACAACGTATATGATCGTTTCTCCGTTTCACAGCCTGGGGAGGACTTATGGGGACGAAGCGCGGTGCCGCTCGGTTGTGTCACACGCTATTCGCTTGCCAAATCTCCCGTTTGACCTTTCCCAGCTGAGTCACAAATGTTAACGAGTCATCGCTGAGAAGGTCAAAGGTCACACCGTTTACACAACCACAGCCGTATTATGCTACAGGCCATTCCTTAGCCGTCAATTAGCAGCTCAATGTAATATGAATAATGAAGCGTAAGCCTGATCCACTCCTGCTGGCCGCCGGCTGTTAGCCACGTCTTTGGTTGTGTAGGTGGGCCCATCAAAGGGGGCCGCCGCTCCTCTCTCTCTGCCGTCCTCCCCGGTGGGAGCTACGTGGTCTGGCTGCTAGCGGTTAGCCGAGCTAGCGTTAGCCTCTGACTGTGCACCATTAGTGTCGGCTCTGCGGGTAGCAGTATGCAAATGTTCGGCTGGCGCAATTGAAGGACATGACATCCTTTACATCCTCTCTGTCAATACCGCACCCCATCTGCGTTTGTGTGTGTAAGTGTGTGTGTATGTGTGTGTTTGAGTGTGTGTGTGTTTGGGAAGGGGTTCATGGATGTGCTGACTGTTATGAACACCCACTGTCCCTATGTTTTATACATAAGGGCAGAAGTGCACACACACACTTATGGGCCGAGAGAAGAGCTGGAATTAAAGAAATGGATAAAAAGTGTTAATCTAGCGCCTTCGCTCCATCGGGGGTCTCATTTCAGGGGTCACTGCGCTATAAGCTTAGAGGTGTGTGTGTGTGTCTGTGTGAATGTGAGTGTGTGTGCCTGTGTGAAATTGAGTGTGTGTGTCTGTGAGAGTGCAGGCGCCCAATCCCAAAAAGAAAACAAAGCAGATTGAAAATTAAAGCAAAAAGTGTACGCGTGAAGAAGACCTGAGAGGAAGACATAGAGCTATGATTTAAGACATAGAGTGGTGAGGTAGACAGAGAGGTATGGCTCCTTTAACAGAAGAGACAGAAAGATGGATAAAGAGAGAGGGATAGATGGATGAGGAGAGAAGGATGGATCTATCAAGAGAAGGAGGGATGGACAAGGAGAGAAGGATGGATCTATCAAGAGAAGGAGGGATAGACAAGGAGAGAAGGATGGATCTATCAAGAGAAGGAGGGATGGACAAGGAGAGAAGGATAGATCTATCAAGAGAAGGAGGGATGGACAAGGAGAGAAGGAGGGATCTATCAAGAGAAGGAGGGATGGACAAGGAGAGAAGGAGGGATCTATCAAGAGAAGGAGGGATGGACAAGGAGAGAAGGAGGGATGGATCAAGAGAGAAGGAGGGATGGATGAAGAGACAAGAAGGGATGGATGAGGAGACAAGAAGGGATGGATGATCAGACAAGAAGGGATGGATGAGGAGAGGAGGAGGGATGGATGAGGAAGGAGGAAAACACCTGTATTGACCCACGCTGTCACTCGTCCGTCCAGCTAATACCCCTGTCCCCTTTATTGATGACCCTTGTTCCTCCGCCGGGGACCAGGGGAAGCACGGCTGGTCGCCCAGCCAGGGTCGCTGCGCCTCCCCTGGGCGAGGACACACCATCCAGCCCCCACACCCCTCTGCAACACACACCGCTACGCCAGCATGTCCAGAATCCACCATAATGATCTGTGACTGCCTGCACCTCGGGGGAGAACATGGTATCCCCTCTTATAACCAGTCTCAGACACGCACGCACGTACGCAAGCACGCACACACAATAACACAGCCACTAACAGCCACGCAAACACACATGCGCACACACAATAACAGACATACACTCACACACACAGCCACTAACAGAAACACACACACACACACACACACAAACATGTACCCACACACAAACAGAAACACACATCACACACACGCATGCACGCACGCAGGCACATGCACGCACACTTATTCACGCATAAACACACACACACAAACACAAAACATTCAACTAATGAAGAAAACAAACAACTAACACACCTGTTGTGCGAAACACACGCAAGCGTAAACACACGTTCCCCCCTGTCTTTCCCCCACACTCAAACACACACATGCACACAGCACAAATATACGCATATTCAACACAGAAAATGACTCTTCAAAAGAGCTTAACACGTATACATAGTACTTTCACTTGCATTAATACAATTCTCATATCCACAAAGACCACTACCATAGACATACACAGACACACCGAAATGTATGTGCACAAGAACAAAAACGCACACACACAGACACACACACATACCCTCACTCAGACACACACACACACTCAGCTGCATGGTAGCAGCCAACAGAAAGTCGAATGCAGATTCCTATCTTCTTCCCAGCAGGGAGGCTCTGCCCATTGGGCAAGACTTTAACTTTAGTCTCTGGCTTCAAAGCAGGCCTTCGCGCCCTTGGAGTTTGGTATCCAAATTTTCTCAAGGTTCCCCAGCTTTTCTGATGTGGTTTCCTCTTTGTTTGGGGGATTTTGTGAAAGAACAGGGAGATTACTCTCTGAAGATTGACTCTGGAAAATAATTTATCCCCTGCGATTTAAAGTTTGGTTTCATTCTCTTGTTAAACCTCTCTCTCGCTCTCGCTTGCTCTCTTTTTCCAATCTTTCCTATCTTCCCTATCTTCCCTCCTCAGTCTTTACTGCTAATAGGGAAGCAAAGACACCTCCTGGATTCCCATCTTTCTCATTAGCATTCTATCCATCTACAGGCAAATAAAACAGACAGTGAATCTGGTTTCATATCCCTCCTGCAATCAATCTCTCTCTCTCTCTCTCTCTCTCTCTCTCTCTCTCTCTCTCTCTCTCTCTCTCTCTCTCTATCACCTGTTTAAATGTTTCCTCGGCCATCTGAGGCTGCTGTCTGTGCTGTCAACACATCTTACACACTTAAATGCTGAACAATGTTGTATGACGACATGCAATTATTATTTATCGTTATCCCGGGAGTTAACCGGCGAAAACATGGATGACATGCGGAAGACCAGGTTATTAAATCAATATTACAAGGTCATTAGTTCTTATGGTCCGGGTGTCCTGGAGGGAGTTGAATCGGGACGCCCTGGAAACTTTTGGCTTTGTGCATTTGTGATCAGGATTCTGGCCGTCACTACGTGTCATCTGAATATTAAATTTATAGATCGCCATGGCAACGCACACATCCGGCAACATATGCTCCCAAACAGATGGCAACGATGTCATCAGATTGGACACGCGGTGCGTGGTTTTGGCTGTGAACGTGTTAAAGTTCAAGAAAGGCTTGACTATGAACAAGAGTCAGGTTGACGTTGTTGTTAGGTAGTTCATTATCTCCATATCCAGCAGCCCTACTATGTTTTTTCATGACATTGTGTACATGATAAAAGTTACGCCTTTCATCACGGAAGCATTCGACCGAAGATAAAGTGATTTGTGTGAGTGGATAAAGCTTCAAGCAGGGGATTTTAAGACATTTATATCTTACACATATCTCACACTCACACACACAGATCCCAGCTTCCGGCAACATGATTGGTCGAAACAAATATGAAGTGAAAGAAAGAGAAATGCCCCTCAGAGTGGAGCTAGCCTGCCGTCACACTTTAGACTAGTAATCTAAAGTCTGCTTTATTGCGGGCTGGTTTGTTGCGTGCAGGTTTGATGACTGGCCCAGAGCTGGGTCTGAATGCTGCACACATTATTAACAGCAGCTGCTGTGGAGGCTGAGTGTTGCTTGTCCAGTATCTCTCTCTCTCTCTCTCTCTCTCTCTCTCTCTCTCTCTCTCTCTCTCTCTCTCTCTCTCTCTCTCTCTCTCTCTCTCTCTCTCTCTCTGTCGTGGCAACAGATAAACAGTGTTATTCTAAATTAATCTGCTGTGGGCATGTGAGTCACCACATACAGCAATAGGAGGAATCGTGATCAAACGTCCCTGGAGAGACAGAGTGATGCCTTGCCCAAGGACTTCTAGTGAGGGGTCAGCGATTACTGCAAGGGATCCAATGGCTCATCGCTGGATTTCAACCTCTGACCTCCAGTCAACGCAATCGCTTTTTCTTTCTCTGCCCTTCTCTCTGCCAGCCCCCTCGCTCTCTCTTGTTTCTCTATAACTTACTTTACATGTTCTTT
>NC_136950.1:5203415-5265915 GCF_949987615.1 Pollachius pollachius | reverse complement strand
GAAATAGAGAGACAGCAGGATGGATGGAGAGAGATGGAGAACAAGACCAAAGGGTATCAATGCCACTGAGAGGGGGGGGGGGGACAGGAAGCAGGTCAAATACTAATCTAGTGTGAAAGAAATACATTATTTTTTTAATTTAATTGAATCCCAACTAAAATTACCCAAAAGTGTTTTCAAATGTTGCATCATTTGAAAAAGGAGAGAATGGCAATGGAGTTAAAAGAGCCGACGAGAACAACGCCAGCGAATTAAGAAGGAGTCACTTATCAAGAGAGAACAAGAGACTTTAAATGATAGTGTTATTGTATCAGCTCGTCAAGATGAATTTCTGTAAGTGTGTGTGTGTGTGTGTGTGATTATGTGTGTGATTATGTGTGTGTGTGTGTGTGTGTGCCCTCATGTGCGAGCAGCACACATTTGGCTGCTAGGTAGGAACGTTATTCTCAAATGTCAGGGTAAATGTTACGATTCCAGCAGTCCATATTAATAAAAATTCCATCTGTCAATGCCGTTAAGTGAATTCCCGGTCTCTCCTCCTCTCCCTGGCCTCCACTCCTCTTCCACTCCAGATTGATCGCTGGTGTGGCGCCATTGGGGGTTCGGGGAGGAGAGTAGGTCAGAGTGATGGTTGCTGGTTCGATCCACTGTTCGACCCTGGGGATATAAAGCCCTTGTGCCCTTGAGCCAAACACCTGAGCTGCTTGGTTGAGGCCAGGTGTGTTACGTTGGCACAGTAGTGCGCTATACTCTACTGCTAAGTATGCTGCTCAGTTAAAGCCTGCTCAGCGATTGGCACATACAACGTATGCTACTTCACGCTTCTCTACTACACTGTATGCTACTTCACGATACTCTATAGTCGACTTCACTATTTGCTAGCTATAGGCTACTTCACTATTTGTTAGCTATATGCTACTTAACTATTTGTTATCTATAGGCTTGTGCCTATAGATAGGCTGCGTGCTTGTCTGTGTGTGTGTGTGTGTGTGTGTGTGTGTGTGTGTGTGTGTGTGTGTGTGTGTGTGTGTGTGTGTGTGTGTGTGTGTGTGTGTGTGTGTGTGTGTGTGCTTTCATGGACTGTAAATATAGTCCAGTTATTGCTGGTGTTATTTTCCACAGTCCAGATCCGGGCCTGTGTAGAACTCTCAGTGTCCTGACTCCAGTCGTCCCCTAAGGTTAAAACGTTAGAGATTTATTTTGCTGCAGCCTCCGGAGTAAAAGGGCTTCAGAAGAGCTGACCTACATATGCTGCAAGCGATGGACACACATGCACGCACGCACGTGCACGCACACACACACACACACACACAAGCACACACACAGACACACACGCCAGAACCGACACACACACACACTGAAATATACACCTGCATTTGCAATTACACAATTAAACCCAATTAAACCCACACAAGAAAACACACATGCAGACACATACAGGCACACACACAACGACAGGCGCACACACACAGACTCGGCGACCAGCCTTCTGTCCGGCCCCCATGAATCAGGGTGTCAGCAGAATGCCTGGGGTCACGTGGTGAGGGGGAGGATGCCAGGGAGAGAAATATCATTTTTCAATCTGCATGGGGATGCTGTCCAAACTGCTGGTGTTTGTGTTTGTGTGACTCGCCCTGGGCTTATACACGGTAAGGCAGTTTAAAATAGTTCGGGATGCGTGCTTGGTGCTTAAACGTATCCTCTCATATCATGTAGTCAGCATCCTAGAGAGAGAGAGAGAGAGACAGAGAGAGAGAGAGAGAGACTTTTCCTTGAAGTATAGTATGATAAGAATGATACGGGTCAGGGGTCACCTAGTTTTGGGGTTTTCTTTGACCAGTGGAAAGGTTGGGGGTTCAAAGCCCGCCGTCCAAAGGCTACCTTTACCCGTCCATGAGCAACTCACCCCTTTATGCCTCTTAGTTACCTTTGTGTGTCTGACTGTTCGCTCTACGTCATGGATGAACGCAAACCCCAATGACTCGATTACAGACATGGATAGGTGGAGTCTATTGGGTGGAGGGGGAAGTGAGGGCGGGACTCAGCGTTGTAGAACGTGATGATTTGTCAATGTCCCCTGTTCAACAAAGTCCCGCCGTTCGAGGAAATTAGATTTGCACTGGAAATCCATTGAACATCTAACATGACACAATGTGATGTCCTCGTTGCTTCAGTGATGAATGTGCCTCCTTTGAGTCTGGGTTTCCTGTTTCCAAACATGGTTGTCTGCACGCGCAGACAATGTCTGTTTGTATTGTCAATCTTATATCACTGACTAGAATTGGCCCTCTTGTTATTCTAAGAAAGATTTAGTTAACAGAGATACTCAAAGTGTCATGATTTATCTATTTGGCTCTCATGGTTTGGCTGTTAATTATTGAGCCGGCATGTGGCTTTTAACCAGTCATCTTTACTTACCGTTAAGTATTTGAAGCCATTTTAATAATCGTTACAATTATCTCTAAGTCTTTAAATGAACGATGGTAATCCCGATGCGAGGATATGGTATGCGGCACCATTCCGCAGGTGGCGTGACATCAGTTTGAAGTATCCTTCTACAGCGAATACTGAAATGCGTAGTCCTCACTAATAGGGAAACACTGCCAGATGTTATTCCAAACGTTTAATGGATATTGCGTCGCCCATTTCAAAATGGTCAGCCATTCTATGACCCATAGGATGTCATAGTTTAGGCGTGTCTGAGAGAAAAGCCTGGTGTTTCTTCGAAAGAAAATCTACGTGCATGCAGATCCTAATATTACCACTCAAATGCGCCCTTCTAAAGACTTACCTGTCTGATCTTTACCTGTCTCTTTTGTATCACAGGGAATGAACTCTATGCTACGTAAAAACATGTTTTATCCCTGGCTTTTGGGATTGCGCCGTTAACGGCACAACACATCCTCTTCATGTCCGCGGCCGTCCTGCGTCGCTGATCGTCTCGTGGTGACGTTGATGGACCGCTGAACGAACAGAGCTGGAGGAGCCGGCCCCCCGGGCTCTAAACCGGGATCCACGACTCACACCTCGGAGACATCATGAGCCCCCTACTGCCCCCTACTGCCCCTACTGCCCCCTACTGCCCCCTACTGCCCCTACTGCCCCCACTGCCCCCTACTGCCCCCTACTGCCCCTACTGCCCCCTACTGCCCCTACTGCCCCCACTGCCCCCTACTGCCCCCACTGCCCCCACTGCCCCCTACTGCCCCTACTGCCCCCACTGCCCCCTACTGCCCCCACTGCCCCCACTGCCCCCTACTGCCCCTACTGCCCCTACTGCCCCCACTGCCCCCTACTGCCCCCACTGCCCCCACTGCCCCCTACTGCCCCTACTGCCCCCACTGCCCCCTACTGCCCCTACTGCCCCCACTGCCCCCTACTGCCCCCTACTGCCCCCACTGCCCCCTACTGCCCCCTACTGCCCCCTACTGCCCCTACTGCCCCCTACTGCCCCCTACTGCCCCCTACTGCCCCCACTGCCCCCACTGCTCCCACTGCCCCCTACTGCCCCCTACTGCCCCCACTGCCCCCTACTGCCCCCTACTGCCCCTACTGCCCCCTACTGCCCCCTACTGCCCCCCACTGCCCCCCACTGCCCCCACTGCCCCCTTCTGCCCCCCACTGCCCCTACTGCCCCCTACTGCCCCCTACTGCCCCCTACTGCCCCTACTGCCCCCTACTGCCCCCACTGCCCCCTACTGCCCCCTACTGCCCCTACTGCCCCCCACTGCCCCCCACTGCCCCCTTCTGCCCCCCACTGCCCCTACTGCCCCCTACTGCCCCCTACTGCCCCCTACTGCCCCCCACTGCCCCCTACTGCCCCCCACTGCCCCCACTGCCCCCTTCTGCCCCCCACTGCCCCTACTGCCCCCTACTGCCCCCTACTGCCCCCTACTGCCCCTACTGCCCCCTACTGCCCCCACTGCCCCCCACTGTCCCCCACTGCCCCCACTGCCCCCTACTGCCCCCTACTGCCCCCTACTGCCCCCTACTGCCCCCACTGCCCCCCACTGCCCCCTACTGCCCCCCACTGCCCCCACTGCCCCCTTCTGCCCCCCACTGCCCCTACTGCCCCCTACTGCCCCCTACTGCCCCCACTGCCCCCACTGCCCCCCACTGCCCCCTACTGCCCCTACTGCCCCCACTGCCCCCTACTGCCCCCTACTGCCCCTACTGCCCCCACTGCCCCCTACTGCCCCCCACTGCCCCCTACTGCCCCCCACTGCCCCCTACTGCCCCCTACTGCCCCCTATTGCCCCCACTGCCCCCTACTGCCCCCTACTGCCCCCTACTGCCCCCTACTGCCCCTACTGCCCCCACTGCCCCCTACTGCCCCCTACTGCCACCTACTGCCCCTACTGCCCCCACTGCCCCCTACTGCCCCCTACTGCCCCTACTGCCCCCACTGCCCCCTACTGCCCCCTACTGCCCCCACTGCCCCCCACTGCCCCCCTACTGCCCCCACTGCCCCCCACTGCCCCCACTGCCCCCTACTGCCCCCTACTGCCCCCACTGCCCCCTACTGCCCCCTACTGCCCCCCACTGCCCCCTACTGCCCCCTACTGCCCCCACTGCCCCCCACTGCCCTCTACTGCCCCCTACTGCCCCCCACTGCCCCCTACTGCCCCCACTGCCCCCCACTGCCCCCCTACTGCCCCCACTGCCCCCCACTGCCCCCTACTGCCCCCTACTGCCCCCCACTGCCCCCTACTGCCCCCTACTGCCCCCACTGCCCCCCACTGCCCCCCACTGCCCCCACTGCCCCCTACTGCCCCCACTGCCCCCTTCTGCCCCCCACTGCCCCTACTGCCCCCTACTGCCCCCCACTGCCCCCTACTGCCCCCTACTGCCCCCACTGCCCCCCACTGCCCCCCACTGCCCCCACTGCCCCCTACTGCCCCCCACTGCCCCCTACTGCCCCCTACTGCCCCCTACTGCCCCCACTGCCCCCCACTGCCCCCTACTGCCCCCTACTGCCCCCACTGCCCCCCACTGCCCCCCACTGCCCCCACTGCCCCCTACTGCCCCCTACTGCCCCCCACTGCCCCCCACTGCCCCCATACATGCATTTGTCCATACATCATGTGAGGGAAATGTCGACATACATACGTTTTTCTGGTATAGTTAAGGGATCCCTTGTTACCGGTTCGCCCCAGGGAACAGGTGAACAAAGGAGGGCTAGATAACACAAGTTAACAGATGGGGTGGCGATAACACAACCTGAAGAAAACAAACCTTTAATTATTCAAATGAAACACCACACCGACCTTCAATCCCAGTCGCTTGGCGTGCACCTCTGAGGCGTTGAATCCCCGCAGGCGGAGCACAACCCCTCACCTGCGGCCGAGGTCCACTGGCACCAATGTGGGGCTTTGGTCGCTGGTTTCCGTCTCCTGGCTTTGGTCGGGGCAGTGTGAGGGCACCTTGAAGGACAATACTATTCTTCTATGTAATTCAGAGACTATAGGTCTAACGGTTAATGTGTCTGACTCTAAGCCAAAGGGTTCAGGGTTCAAACCCTGCGGTTTGCGGCCTACCTGCAGGTACTGGTGATTAAAAGGCCTGGCCCCTACCTGCTGATTGATGAGGAAACGCCACTTTGAGTCACGCTGGATGAAAGTGCACACCGCGTAGTAAACAGATGATTTGCTGGTGAATTTCCTGGTGGTGCGGGTGGGTTGGGAGGTTGCCAGTTCAGCTGTGTCTTGTGTGGAGGCAGCTGTCTGCTTGCAGACAAGGTGAGAATGGTATTGCCTGGGAACACCAATAACACACTTATGTGGGACTCCCAGACTGGATCCTATTAGTTCAAAGTCCTTTTGCACTGGCAATGCGTCCATTTTAGAAGACTAAATAAGCAGTGGAGTGGGAATGCCGGTTGCCAGGACGCAGGCTCATGGACAGCCGGAGGTGGTTGCCAGGTTGGCTGTTCACAAGTTTTATTGGGCCTTTGTGACTCATGTTTTAGGATATGTCGATTATGTTTTATTTCACTTTATTAGTATTTGTATTTTGTGTTATTATTTTCTCTCTGTCTAATCTGAAATACTTTAGATTCCGCCTTGTTTGATTTCCTCTCTCTCTCGCTCTCTCTCTCTCTCCGGCCTCCTCCCTTCTACCTCTCTCTACCGCCTCCGTCCCACATCCCTGCTCTGAAGCCAATCATTAGTGTGAAATTAAGAACCACAACACACACTCCCACAACAAACCTGACACATCCATTATCCACTGCCTGGAAACCAGATGATGGATCACATCTCTCTGTCTCTCTTTCTTTATCCGTCTCTGTCTCCCTCTCTCTGTCTCTCTCTCACTCACGCACGCATGCAAGCACACACACAGAGACACACGCACACATTTACTGTCCATTACAAAGTAATGAGCATAGACATAAGTCTACTTCCGTCAGTCTCTCACGCACTGATATACATATTACAAGAAAGTGTGTGTGTGCGTGCGCGAATGGTGATTAGGTTAGATCGGGGTAAGATTGAGTTGTGTGTGTCTGAAAGATGGATTTCAAAAGGTGTTATTCAGGTGGGGAGCAGAGGAGGGGATAAAAGAGCAAACTATGGAGGAGAGGGGAGATAAGAGCAGAGAGATGAAGGAGAGAGAGTCTGGAGGAGGTCTCAAGAAGGGGCTCTTGAGTAGCGTAGTAATCTGTGATCCAGCAGTCCTACTTTTTACCATCAGAACTTGTGAGGGGGGAGACGGCACACAGCCTGGGCCGCGAAAGGCTTTCTTCAGTGGAATATCTCCGTACCGAGACGGTACGGAATATCTCCGTACCGTCTCGGTACGGAGATATTCCACTGAAGAAAGCCTTTCGCGTGAGTGACTTTTAGAAAGTGATTTAATAAATGAGGGTCTACAGTGGCCGGTCGACACAGAGTTGATTTGAAACCTTTACAGACACTTTTCCTGAAAACAAAGCTGTCCTTACAGAATGTTTTAGCTTGTTTCAGTTTATCTTTCATCTAGTTTAAAGAACGCGAAAAACCCAGTTTAGCCCGATTTGCCTGCCGTCAAACTTCTTGTTTGTGCGACAAGTAGTTCAGTAATCAAACATCGGAAAAGGGCGAGAAGAGAGATTACCCGTTTTATTCAGATGTCTGACCTTGGCCTGACAAGTGTTCCTGCATTGCACACAGAATAATAATGTTGGCATTATGAATAAACAGATCAACTTATAAGTCCCTTACTTTCCCACCCTTTGGAGCACTTTCTCCCCCTCCGTTGCCGCTATTTTTGCATCTGAAATTCACCACTGTTCCTTCGCCGCTAATACATATCACTGGAGGGGTGTTGAAATGGATTCTGTATCCGACTCTTTTATTACATCTTAGAGTGTGTTCTCCCTAGCGCGTCGCTGCTGTTTCTCCAGGAGCTTGTTAAAAACCAGGAGGGGGGGGGGGAGGAAGAGAGAGAGAGAGAGAGAGAGAGAGAGAGAGAGAGGACTCTGGTCACTCTTCAGCCTCTTCCACCCTGCTGGTTTAATTCCGTTGGCTTTCTTGTCATTCACTGTGGCCAAATGATTGTGCCCATGCCACTCCTGGCTCTGGTCATTTCCCTCTCCTGAGACGTGGCACCTCAGAAAGGCTCTCCAGGTGGATTCCTACATTTGGCCGTGTCTGCCAGAGTGCCCTTGAGCACGGTGGGGAGCGTTTCTGTTGTTTGTCCGCCGTCGCAGTCAGTCTGTCCATCTGTCTGTCAGTCTGCCTGCTTGGCTCACTCCTTGGTCTGTCTGCCCTCCCTGCCTCCTGTGTATCTGACTGTTGGTAAAACACACAGACACACAAACACACACGCACACACACTTTGCAGCACACCATTACTGGTCAAGGTTGTTGACAAGGTCAATGTGCCTATTGTGTTTTATAATCCATTATCAAGAACAAGAAATACTCTCTCTCTCTCTCTCTCGCTGTCGATCTCTCTCGCTGTCTCTAGTCTATGGGGATATCATACTTTTTCACAAACAACAACCACCACCCCCCACACACCACACACACACCTACCAAAACACACAGACGCATAGAGGGGATACTCGAGGCCAACAGAGCCATCTATCTTGACCTCGCAGGGCATATGAGGGGTCAAAGGTCAAAAACGTACCCCGACAGGAGAATGAGCACACAGAGGGAGGGAGGGGGGGAGACAGAGGGAGGGAGGGAGGGAGGGAGGGGGAGAGACAGAGAGACATCTCTGAACAAGGGAGGGCTACGCCACTCCTATCCCAGTGTAGCCGTTGCCATGACTACCACCGCTACACTATTAGCACCTGCGCCAACACTGACATAACCCTTATAGACTCCGCAAAAAATGTGTGTGTGTTTGTGTGTGTGTGTCTTAGTGTATGTGTGTGTGTGTGTGGGGGGGGGGGGGGGGAAGGGGCACAGCGAAACATTCCACCCAGGGGTAAAACATCGATTACCTCAACGCGGCGCTGGTCCAAGTTTGCGCTCTGCTATTGCAAATCCAATCCTCAACGATCAATACTAACACACCCACACACACACCAACCCTGATCCGTTGTGCATTAAGCCACACCCTGGTCTGCATTTCTTTTTGGGAAGATAAAGCAAGTAAAAATCTGAAAGGAGAAAGACAAAGGGGGAGAGGGTAGGGAGATAAAGTCGGAGCAGATGGTTGCAGAGGGACTTATATCAAGTTTAACGAGATGGTGATATGAACAGACAGACAGAGAAAAAGGATGTTAGTTTGATTTGCCAGTTTGTTGTAGCTGTCACGGTTCGGCCATCTTGGTTTTTCCATTATGGTTCCATCTCAAGTGGAGCTGCGATATGAAGCTCCCTCAGCTCTTTGAACTAGAGCGAGAGAGAGACAGAGAGATGGAGAGAGAGAGAGGGAGTGAGAGAGAGAGGCAGAGAGATAGAGAGAGAGGCAGAGCGAGAGAGAAAGAGAGACAGAGAGATAGAGAGAGAGAGAAGAGGAGGCTCTCCAATGAGATACATGTCTCTTCCCGCTCTCCGGAAGCAGTGATGGGAAGAAATGAAAGCTTGAAAGAAAGTATCAAAAACGCACAATCACACACCCCCCCACACACACACACACACACACACACACACACACACACACACACGGACACACACACATGAATGGACAAACGCACACAAAAAAAGTAACACACACGCACAGACAAAGAAGCTGGAAGCTGGAACATGGAGAGTTCAGACTGCAAACTCTACTGAAACACATTGACACTTTGAAAGTGCTCATAATACAGTCACTCACAAACTCAAGTGCAGAAACAAAGCAGGGTGAGGGAAGGGTGGGAGAGAAAACCACTTCTTTGGACCTGCTTTCCTTACAAACCGTCTAGGCACGGAAAAACGCATGAAAATGATCCAGAAGTTCCTTTATTGGGACCAGGCCCCTCTCTCTCTTTCTTTCTCTCTCTCTCTCTCTCTCTCTCTCTCTCTCTCTCACCAAATGTACACTAATAGAGAGGTGCAATAAACCCCCCATATACACACACACACACACACACACACACACACACACACACTTACTAATTATATTTGCAGCACGGCTCCTGTTTAATTTAGCTTCCTACCCCTTTCATTACCATGAATCATTTTGCACTGTGCACACAGATACACTGATAGGTGTGTGTGTGTGTGTGTGTGTGTGTGTGTGTGTGTGTGTGTGTGTGTGTGTGTGTGTGTGCGCGCGGTGTTTGCATGCATGCACTGGCATGTGGGCATGCCTGTGTGTTTTCAGTTCCAATATTTTTGGCTGGGTGTATTATTTTCAGATGTGACATGGAGTGTTGGCAGTCAGGACTGATAGGCCGAAGCTGTCAGAGAGTCAAGCTGAACGCTGAATGCTAATTCTAATGTTCACTTATGTAGCACGTATGTGTCATGATTGTTTCATGAATGCATCCTGTACTTCTGGAGAAGTACATTAAAAGATTACAATTACGGTACTGTTGATTACGTAAAAAAAACCTCCCTCTCTGTCCTTAACCGCTCTCTCTTTGTCTCTCTCAATCCCTCTCTCAAACTTCCTTTCCTCTCTCCTCGTCCCTCTCTATCTTTCTCTGTTTCTATTTTAGAATCGATGTCCTCCATTCAGGAGGTGGGTTAAATTAACCATGCATTAGCTTTATCGATCGCCCATACCGAACGCCCCCTCTCCACACACACACACACACACACACACACACACACACACACACACACACACACACGCACACACACACAGACACACACACACACACACACAAGCACACACTTCATATAGACTCCCATTTGAGTGGCTTCCGGTCTGTTATTAAACTCATTATATCGCTCTCTCAAACACACATGACCAACCCCCGCCCCCCCCCCCCCCCCCCCCCCCCACACACACAAACACACACACACACACACACACACACACCAAACACACACATTGTGTCTTGCCTATTTGCACTTAATCTTTAGTAACTAGATTACTTTTGATTGTGAGAATGAGGGAATGGAGTTGGAACGGAGAGTGCAAAAGAAAAGTGGGTTAGCGGCTGAGTGGGAGAGATGAAGAAGGGCAGAGAGAGAGCAGGAGAGACAGCCAGAGACAGAGAGACAGGCAGAGACGGAGGCCTATTTAAATCATAATTATGTTTCCTCATGATTCATTAGCGGAAATATGTAGTTGTTCCCTGGTCCAATAATGACTAAAAACATAAAAACATGATCTTGGTTAGCTACCTACTACTTATTAGCTCCTTATTTGCTTGGAACCAATGAAAAAGGACCTCATACTGTCTGAGGAAATCTAAAGAGACTTTGACGCCTGAAGAGGGATATTCATTGCCGCGACATTTTTCTGATATTGCTTTGTCGATTTTTTTTTTCCACCGAAGAAATCCATATTTATTCTCCTTGCCGTTGTTGTTGTTCTGCTTGTCATGTTCCTATTCCTCTCACTCCGGAGATTGTCAACTGGCACGAGTCAGAGAGGGGGAGCTGTCCCTGTGGGCCTCCTGCTCGACAATGAGCAGTGCGATGTCTGAGTGTGTTGACCAGGTTGTGATGTGCGTTGCGTTGCGTTGTGTCGTGCCTCAACATGTCCCCACGTGTCGCCCAGTGTGAAGGCACCTCGGCCCGAGGTGTCGCCCTGTCTGCTGCCTGATTGGCCCTAATGAGCCACCGTCCTCTACTGAGAAGTAAATCAAACTATTACCGCTGAAAGCCTCTTAGTGCTGGGCTAGACACTATCACGTCTAGGGATCGCGTCAGTCGAACACGGCACCTTGATGATGGCCTGCTGCTGTGTGTGTGTGTGTGTGTGTGTGTGTGTGTGTGTGTATATGTGTGTGTCAGTTCGTCCGCAACTCTAAACATGCCAGCTTTGAGTTTGTGGTGTGGGTACTCATTCCATGTGTGTGTGTGTGTGTGTGTGTGTGTGTGTGTGTGGTGGTTTTTACAATGTAGACAGCCAATACTCAGTCAGCCAAGATTTCCGTAACCTTTTCACTTGCAAGGATATTCGGTTTGGTGTGTGTTTAGTGTCTGTAGTGGGTTTGGTGTGTGTTTGGTGTGTGTGTGTAGTTGGTTTGTTGTGTGTCTTATGGGAAACATGATGGTTACATGGGATGAGTGGGGTTAAGATTGTGAAGAGTCAGGTTCCAGATGTATGGTGTGTCCCTCCATCTGCTTCTGTCTGTTGTAGCAGCCCAGCCTCACGTTATACACACGACCACGCACACACACCCACACACACACACAGACACACACACACAGGAGAAAGGGATGTGTGTTAAGAGAGAGGAGGGGAGAAGTGTTTATGTTAGTGTGTGCGAAGCAGTGACAGTTATGTTGCTGGCCCGGGTCCAAACTGCCCTGTTGACCCCGTCAGGTAATTGGACCACAAAAGTGGCCTCCGCTGTTTGATTGGTCCGTCTCATCTGTTTATGCAAATGAGCTGAAGTGGAAAGAGATGGCCGGGAAGTAATGTGAGAGATTACACACACACACACACACACACACACACACACACACATATACACACACACACACACACACACAATACAAACAATATCATATTAATAAACACAACCTGTCCTAGATGAACATACCCATACTAAAATATATGCATACAAAAAGACATTTGCAAACTTACACAAAACAACATTTCTTGCCGAAAAACAGAATCCTATTTCTGTGTTTACTGACACAAACACACACACACAAACACACACACACACACACACACACACACACACACACACACACACACACACACACACAGGGTAAACAGAAACAAAACTCGCAGTTGGTGTTCTCTTACTTGTGTTGGACCATCAAGTTTACAGCAGTCATCTGATATAATGATGGATGTCATAAATGACATCCATCGTTTTATATTCAAAGCCAACAATTCACTTGGGGTCTTAGCAAATTGGAATAACCCTTCATCTTCATTCATTCCACTTCCTTACCGTCACTAATTCCTACCTGTTCTCATGACCCTCCTGTCTAGGGGATAGAGGGGCTAACATAAAGTGGACTCAAACAGGACAGACACTGGGATTCATAATCAAACAAAGGATTTATTGGACTAAATCCATTGGAATAATAAGCATGACTTGGGTCTGAGAAGCTACAAGACGTCAGGGTGAGCCTGGGCCAAAGATAATGAACAGGGCTTACCTTCAAACTAAATATTCTTTCGACAGAAGAACTAAAGGTAAGCCTAGCCCCCTAGCTCAATGGACATAAGGGAAGATGGGGCGCCAGAAGAAGGGCAACTCCCCCCTACCAGCTTCTACAGGAATGAGCCAAACTTGAGGAAAACGTAAAGGAAGCACAGGGCCGAAAAGGAACATTGGAGCTTTAGCATGAGAGAGCATGAGAGAACATGAGAGACCATGAGGGACCTGTAGAGACCATGAGAGACCATCAGAGACCTGTAGAGACCATGAGAGACCATGAGAGACCATGAGAGACCTGTAGAGACCATGAGAGACCATGAGAGACCTGTAGAGACCATGAGAGACCATGAGAGACCATGAGAGACCTTAGGGACGGTAGGGACCATGAGAGACCATGAGAGACCTTAGGGAGGGTAGGGACCATGAGAGACCCCGGAGACTGATACAGACCATGAGAGACCACAGGAGACCTTTAGAGAACTTTAGAGACCTGTAGAGACCATGAGAGAATATGGGAGACCACGAGAGACCTTTAGAGACCATGAGAGACCATGGTATACCTTCTTTAAATTCATTAGTTAATTCATGATAATTCCTCCCTTCCTTAATGGGATACGCTGAGATATCTGAGATATCTTTGCCTGTCCTACCCAGATTCAGACGATTTACCACAATAAGTCATCCATTAATTCATCCCTCCTTTACTTCAATTCATTCATTCATACCTTCTTTATCTCCATTCATCCCTTTATCACCTTCATTCATTCATTTATTTCTGCCTTAACGTCATTCATCCATGACATTATTAATCCCTTATTCAACTTCATTCATTCAGTCATCCCAGCCTAATCGTCATTCATTCGTTCTGTCCTCCCAGCCATAACTTCATTTATTCATGAACTTTCTTACTCCTCCTCATCGCTGATCGGACACAAGGCCGCAGTCTGTCTCTTTGCTGCACGCAATCCTTGGCATTTGTTCAAGTACTGATTTGATATCTTTCTTCAATCTGCAGATATCATCCATGAATTCCATAGAGTCCTATACATTCCTCTAAGTTAAAATAATATAAATTGAGTAAACCTCAAAGGTATGAAAAACAACTCTAATATGAGAAGAAAAAGCTCATTTTTAACAAGTGGCGTTTACAACCGCATAATGCTCTTCGCGCATTACCCTTCATTTAAGAAAGCTAAGCTATATTGTCAACTTGGCTAATGCCTTCTTTCAGGACTCGCCCGTTCAACCCCACCTGAATGCTAAGCGGTTATTAAAAGGTGATTTAAGGCGAAACGCCCGTTTGTTCAGAGTAGGTACGCGTAAGTGGAGCAACACCAAACACAGACACCTAAATGGAACTTTTCACATTTTTATCGCCGTGCTAAAGGTCAACAGATACGCTAACAAGCAATTAGCAGGAGAGGAAATGCCAGCAGCCGAGACTAACAACAATCAACGAGGCACACATTTAAATTATTCAACCGCATCACAAATCCTGTTGAGCCTGTTTGCTCCAGAGCAGCCAATCAGGGGCTACCTCTGCGGAGTGGATTTCCATAAAGGGGGATTTTAGGATTAGGGTTATTGATTCAAGAGTTTACCCACTGGGGAACCTTTAAGGACCGCGGTTTCCCGCCAAGGGTTGCCCTGTGATATCACTGCCATCATATAGCAACTGTATCTACGTTTATATATCCGTCAGTCCGTCTGTCTGTCTATGTCACGGTGTTCTGTTCTCTTTCTCCCCTCTCTGATGACATCATCACAGAGCGACGACACTGCTGTCACACATCCACCCAGTATAGAGAAAGGGAGCGACAGAGACTAAATGAGAGACTAGTAGTACATCCCCCCCACCCCACCTGTACTCTGTGTTGGGTTTAAACCCGACAGAGCACCATGTGCTATGGTAAAACGAACCCTCTGTAATCACCGGACCGTGAATCCATCCACTTGCAAGCTTTCGGGAAAATACTGCTCAAGCTTTGACATTTGGCCTCACAAACACACACACACACACACACACACACAAACAAACAGACACACATGTTTTTATACACCTCAACCTGCACAGACTTGTTTGACATATATGCTGCGTTGCCAAACACAGCATGTGATTTCGTTTCATAAATGTTTACATTGTTCCCCCCTGCACACCTATTGGACTTACTACACACACACACACACACACACACACACACACACACACACACACACACACACACACACACACACAAACAAACACTTTGATATTCCCCTTCCGCTTTCAAATTCCCTTATATCTTGTATATTTTTTTTCCCTCTCTATCCTGTACCCACTCTATTAGGCTTGCTATGCAATTGGAGTCTTTGTGTGTCATACATTACTAATACACATGTAACGCTGTTTGCGTTTGTGTGTGGGGGGAGGTTTAGGTGTGTCATTGGGAAGAGATCCACACAGCCACAGTAATACGCACACATTTGCCTCACACACATGCAACACACCTACACAATCACAGTGTGGGCTGGCAGCAAATGGAAAGTATATGATATCATTTGTTGTCTCGCCACAAGAGTGCCGTAATACCCTGTGTATGGTCAACAACAGAAAATGGTCAAGGCCATACACACTACCATTAACATCACAACCCCTTCTGGGCAGAATTGTGCCAATGATGAAATAATGTCCACACTTATTACGCATTTCCAAAAGCTACAAAGCAGTACAGCCCCCATCAGGCTGCCTCTTCTCACCCTGATTCAAATGAGATGGGATTAAGATATTCGATTCGGCTGCTCAGTGAATTCTTTATTTTTTTGAGTGCATAACTTTGAATGACCCGCCCTTCTGTTGGGACGGCCAATCCACATCCGTTGATTTCTGTTGACGTGTGACTGATGCGTCGTGCGATAGAGTTACGAGAATGAAGCGCTCCGACGCAACCAACCGGGGGAGTGTGACGGATGGGGCAGATGGTGTGAAAGGAAATACTGATACAAAACTAGATAACTAGGCCTCTGATTTGGGCCCTCAAGGTACTGATGGTGTTTGGTTCTGTTGAGGGCCCTCAAGGTACCGATGATGTTTGGTTCTGTTGAGGGCCCTCAAGGTACTGATGGTGTTTGGTTCTGATCGGGGCCCTCAAGGTACTGATGATGTTTGGTTCTGTTGAGGGCCCTCAAGGTACTCATGGTGTTTGGCTCTGTTGAGGGCCCTCAAGGTACCGATGGTGTTTGGTTCTGTTGAGGGCCCTCAAGGTACTGATGGTGTTTGGTTCTGATCGGGGCCCTCAAGGTACCGTTGGTGTTTGGTTCTGTTCGGGGCCCTCAAGGTACTGATGGTGTTTGGTTCTGTTGAGGGCCCTCAAGGTACCGATGGTGTTTGGTTCTGTTGAGGGCCCTCAAGGTACTGATGGTGTTTGGTTCTGTTTGGGGCCCTCAAGGTACTGATGGTGTTTGGTTCTGTTCGGGGCCCTCAAGGTACTGATGGTGTTTGGTTCTGTTGAGGGCCCTCAAGGTACTCATGGTGTTTGGTTCTGTTGAGGGCCCTCAAGGTACCGATGGTGTTTGGTTCTGTTGAGGGCCCTCAAGTACTGATGGTGTTTGGTTCTGATCGGGGCCCTCAAGGTACTGTTGGTGTTTGGTTCTGTTGAGGGCCCTCAAGGTACTGATGGTGTTTGGTTCTGTTGAGGGCCCTCAAGGTACCAATGGTGTTTGGTTCTGTTGAGGGCCCTCAAGGTACTGATGGTGTTTGGTTCTGTTCGGGGCCCTCAAGGTACTGATGGTGTTTGGTTCTGTTCGGGGCCCTCAAGGTACTGATGGTGTTTGGTTCTGTTGAGGGCCCTCAAGGTACCGATGGTGTTGGTTCTATTGAGGGCCCTCAAGGTACTGATGGTGTTTGGTTCTGTTGAGGGCCCTCAAGGTACCGATGGTGTTTGGTTCTGATCGGGGCCCTCAAGGTACCGATGGTGTTTGGTTCTGTTGAGGGCCCTCAAGGTACCGATGGTGTTTGGTTCTGATCGGGGCCCTCAAGGTACCGATGGTGTTTGGTTCTGTTGAGGGCCCTCAAGGTACCGATGGTGTTTGGTTCTGATCGGGGCCCTCAAGGTACCGATGGTGTTTGGTTCTGTTGAGGGCCCTCAAGGTACTGATGGTGTTTGGTTCTGTTGAGGTCCCTCAAGGTACTGATGGTGTTTGGTTCTGTTGAGGGCCCTCAAGGTACCGATGGTGTTTGGTTCTGTTGAGGGCCCTCAAGGTACCGATGGTGTTTGGTTCTGTTGAGGGCCCTCAAGGTACCGATGGTGTTTGGTTCTGTTGAGGGCCCTCAAGGTACCGATGGTGTTTTGTTCTGTTCGGGGCCCTCAAGGTACCGATGGTGTTTGGTTCTGTTGAGGGCCCTCAAGGTACCGATGGTGTTTTGTTCTGTTCGGGGCCCTCAAGGTACTGATGGTGTTTGGTTCTGATCGGGGCCCTCAAGGTACTGATGGTGTTTGGTTCTGTTGAGGGCCCTCAAGGTACTGATGGTGTTTGGTTCTGTTCGGGGCCCTCAAGGTACTGATGGTGTTTGGTTCTGATCGGGGCCCTCAAGGTACTGATGGTGTTTGGTTCTGTTGAGGGCCCTCGAGGTACCGATGGTGTTTGGTTCTGATCGGGGCCCTCAAGGTACCGTTGGTGTTTGGTTCTGTTGAGGGCCCTCAAGGTACTGATGGTGTTTGGTTCTGTTGAGGGCCCTCAAGGTATCAATGGTGTTTGATTCTGTTGAGGGCCCTCAAGGTACTGATGGTGTTTTGTTCTGTTCGGGGCCCTCAAGGTACTGATGGTGTTTGGTTCTGTTGAGGGCCCTCAAGGTACCGATGGTGTTTGGTTCTATTGAGGGCCCTCAAGGTACTGATGGTGTTTGGTTCTGTTGAGGGCCCTCAAGGTACCGATGGTGTTTGGTTCTGATCGGGGGCCCTCAAGGTACCGATGGTGTTTGGTTCTGTTGAGGGCCCTCAAGGTACTGATGGTGTTTGGCTCTGTTCGGGGCCCTCAAGGTACTGATGGTGTTTGGTTCTGTTCGGGGCCCTCAAGGTACTGATGGTGTTTGGTTCTGTTGAGGGCCCTCAAGGTACCGATGGTGTTTGGTTCTATTGAGGGCCCTCAAGGTACTGATGGTGTTTGGTTCTGTTGAGGGCCCTCAAGGTACCGATGGTGTTTGGTTCTGATCGGGGCCCTCAAGGTACCGATGGTGTTTGGTTCTGTTGAGGGCCCTCAAGGTACCGATAGTGTTTGGTTCTGTTCGGGGCCCTCAAGGTACCGATGGTGTTTGGTTCTGTTGAGGGCCCTCAAGGTACTGATGGTGTTTGGTTCTGTTGAGGTCCCTCAAGGTACCGATGGTGTTTGGTTCTGTTGAGGCCCTCAAGGTACTGATGGTATTTGGTTCTGTTGAGGGCCCTCAAGGTACCGATGGTGTTTGGTTCTGTTGAGGGCCCTCAAGGTACCGATGGTGTTTGGTTCTGTTGAGGGCCCTCAAGGTACCGATGGTGTTTGGTTCTGTTGAGGGCCCTCAAGGTACCGATGGTGTTTGGTTCTGTTGAGGGCCCTCAAGGTACCGATGGTGTTTTGTTCTGTTCGGGGCCCTCAAGGTACCGATGGTGTTTGGTTCTGATCGGGGCCCTCAAGGTACTGATGGTGTTTGGTTCTGTTCGGGGCCCTCAAGGTACTGATGGTGTTTGGTTCTGTTGAGGGCCCTCAAGGTACTGATGGTGTTTGGTTCTGTTGAGGGCCCTCAAGGTACCGATGGTGTTTGGTTCTGTTCGGGGCCCTCAAGGTACTGATGGTGTTTGGTTCTGTTGAGGGCCCTCAAGGTACCGATGGTGTTTGGTTCTGTTGAGGGCCCTCAAGGTACCGATGGTGTTTGGTTCTGTTCGGGGCCCTCAAGGTACCGATGGTGTTTGGTTCTGATCGGGGCCCTCAAGGTACTGATGGTGTTTGGTTCTGTTCGGGGCCCTCAAGGTACTGATGGTGTTTGGTTCTGTTCGGGGCCCTCAAGGTACTGATGGTGTTTGGGTGAGAAAGTTCAGAGAGGGTTTTGAAGAGTCCATCATTGTTTTCGTTCTTACAAAACCAAAAAACGAAGGGGAACTAATGTTTTAACAGGGGGGGGGATGGCACGTTGCAGCCCACTCTGGGCGTCAGGCCTGGGGAGGGAGGGGAGGGTGGGAGGGAGGCAGGGAGGGAGGGAGGGGGGATAACGTTGTAAAGGTTCAGAGATCAGGCATCTGTATTCATGTTGTCTATAAAGAGAACCTCCCTGCGCCTTGAGAAGAGACCCCTCCTTCAGATCTCACCGTAACACTCAGATGCTGAGGACCACCACAGTATTGATTATAGATTTCCAGCGGAACCACAAACCATTCTGCGAGATGTAGAAAACAGAGAGCAGATAGAGGATAGAGTGGAGACCATGGCAGAGACTGGCTGGGATCCTGAAAGGGAAAAGAGAAGTGTTCCATCTGGATCTTCATCGGGGTAGGATAAATGGTTCTAACAGACATTTTATCTACAGTGATTTATCTAGAAATTACCAAGTGCTTGCTTATGGCTATAAAGCTCAACTGAAAAACTCTCTGACCATAAGAGCCCCTAAATGACACCCACCAACAGGACTAGCAATTACACTGTATCAGTCTCTTCAGACAGAGCGGAGGCGTGGAGAGGGAATGAAAGAAAACAGGAAATGACTCTGTGAGATGGACATAGGGACGGTTAGTTGGAAACTCAGAAGAGTGGCTGAAAAGAGATAACAGAGAGAGACAGAGATAGAGAGGAGGGTTAGTTAGAGAGTCAAAAGAGGGGCTGACCAGAGAGAGACTCAGCATTTTTTTCTTTTTTGATTATTTTAACAGGGACAGTGTACATTAATTAACATTCCTGTATTGCACCAGTTAGCCAGAAGGCTATTTTCCATCTGTTGTCCCTTACAGCACCTGGTATTCCCAGGCGGTCTCCCATCCAAGTACTAACCAGTCCCGACACTGCTTCGCTTCCGAGATCAGACGAGATTGGGCGTGTTCAGCGTAGGGGCTGACCAGAGATAGCAGAGAGGGAGGGACGGCTGGAAGATGAAGGTGAGCGCTGAATAAAAGAAGGGAGAGGAAGACAAGGATAACCAGAGGGACGACAAGTGGGGGTCTTGTTCGCCTGCCCTCCTCTCCCTGTCGGGTGGGACTTCAGAAACCGGCGGGGACCAATCAGGTTGCAGCCCCCGTGAATATTTAATGAGCTCGGAAGGCAGACTTCCCGCCTTCATAAAAGATGAATAGGCTGATCAAACTCCATCCTGTACAGCAAGACACTGTGTCTGCAAGGGCGAGCATGTGTGTGTGACGTGTGTCTGTGTGTGTCTGTTGGGTTGTGTGTCTGTCTGTGTGGGTGTGTGTGTGTGTATGTGTTTGTGTGTGTCGGTGTGTGTGTGTTGGGGTGTGGGTGTGTGTGTTGGGGTGTGTGTGTGTGTGTGTTTGTGGGTCTGCAAATGCGTGTGTGTGTGTGTGTGTCTGCGTGTGCGTGTGTGTGTGTATGTGTGTGTGTTGGGGGGTGTGCATGCTTTGTGTGAGGACAGGAATCCTGACTACAGTGACATTCCTGTTAATAATTTACACTCTCACTCGGTTTTTCCTTTTGACTTATCTGCCTGCTTCAACCACCTCTCTTCCCTCTGATCCGTCTCTCTCTCTCTCGCTCTCTCTCGCTCTCTCTCTCGCGCTCTCTCTCTCTCTCTCTCTCTCTCTCTCTCTCTCTCTCTCTCGCTCTCTCGCTCTCTCTCCGGTATCAGCCTGTGTCTACTCAGAGAGAGAGAGAGAGAGTAAATTGGAGAGGAGCTGGGATCCATGTCCATGCCGTGTTATAAGAGGGTCGGCTACCGCAGTTCATATCTGCTACCAATTAAATCTCACACTTCTATCATTTTGTTTCTATATTTCTAAGTACCAGCAGATTTTTTCACATTACCGAATGAATGTGTCTTAATTAGTTTGCTTTAATTTTTAAGGATTTTAGTTTGTTTTTATATTATTATCTGTCTGTGTGTCTGTGGATATTAAACCGTCTTGCTAATTAGTACATTAGTGGTACTCAAACCCTGTGACCAGGGGCGTAGGAATGAGTTTAACATTGGGGGGGACACATATCGGAAACCTGACAGATCCGGTATAATTTTTAGGTGGGACAAATGCGCCTGTCTCCGATATTGGAGGGGACATGTCCCCTCCGTCCCCCCCGGTTCCTACGCCCTTGCCTGTGACTACCTTTGAGCGTGTCTCTTGTCTTGACCTCCCAAAGTGGAGGAGAGGGTTGAAGAGTAACATAAAAAGAATAATGCCTCCTCAAAGGATTCAGAAATCACAGGAATGAGTTGGAACCCCAACACATGTAGCTGCATTGAGCCAGATGCCAAAACTATTTGAAACTACTTTAAGTGATCAGATTATTTTTGTTCTGTTGAGGGCCCTCAAGGTAGTGATGGTGTTTTGTTCTGTTCGGGGCCCTCAAGGTACTGATGGTGTTTGGTTCTGATCGGGGCCCTCAAGGTACTGATGGTGTTTGGTTCTGATCGGGGCCCTCAAGGTACTGATGGTGTTTGGTTCTGTTGAGGGCCCTCAAGGTACTCATGGTGTTTGGTTCTGATCGGGGCCCTGAAGGTACTGATGGTGTTTGGTTCTGTTGAGGGCCCTCAAGGTACTCATAGTGTTTGGTTCTGATCGGGGCCCTCAAGGTACTGATGGTGTTTGGTTCTGATCGGGGCCCTCAAGGTACTGATGGTATTTGGTTCTGTTGAGGGCCCTCAAGGTACTGATGGTGTTTGGTTCTGATCGGGGCCCTCAAGGTACTGATGGTGTTTGGTTCTGTTGAGGGCCCTCAAGGTACTCATGGTGTTTGGGTGAGAAAGTTCAGAGAGGGTAGAATGATCCATCATTGTTTAAGTTCTTTCGAGCAGTTATTGATTTCGGGGCTATTGTGCCTGTTCTAGACGTGGGCCTGGCTGTAATATCTTATCCGAGCTCCATGTATCAAATGCACGGCTTGGGAATTCTTCAATTTCGTACATTGGAATTCCCTGGTCGTATTATTGCATACAACCAAAGCCTCAACCAATCAGAAGAACTTAGACTGGTTGAGTGACCATCTCAACAGAATATTTGACATGAACCACACTGCATTGATTAAGATAAATCTGTGTGTGTGTCTGTGTGTGTGTGTGTGTGTGTGTGTGTGTGTATGTGTGTGTGTGTGTGTGTGAGGCCGTACTAATTAAAAAGGATTTGAGTGATGACATTCAACTCTCTCTCCCCCCAGACACACACACTCAGCCAGCAGATCAGAGGCAGTAAATAAAGTAGTGATTGATCCCAGCCCTCTTCCAGGCCAGTGGAGGGGATGCAGCGATGGAGGGATGAGGGAGAGAGGACTGGTTGACTTCCTCCGTGCATCCTTTCATCATAGAGAGAGAGAGAGAGAGAGAGAGAGAGAATTAAAGCAGAGTGACTGAGAAGAGGAAGGAGCAGAGAAACATACTAGCTTGTCATTTTTCCTTGCGTAGTCTTACCCACCTCCCCCCCCTCCATCTCTGTCGTTTTGCTTCCATTGTTCCACGCCTCTGCGATCCGTCCTGGTTAATGTGGACGTGATTGAGTGATGAGGACGACGAGAGGGGCGAAGGGGGGATCTGATGAGTAGCATCCGCATGACAACCCATAGGGGCGCCACAGCCCTGCACTACTGCTAAATACATCAGCAGGAGCATGCCCCATACACTCTCCCCCTTCCCTCTCTCCCTCTCTCCCTCTCTCTCTCTCTTTCTCTCTCTCTCTCTCTCACCCTTCCCTCTCTCTCTCTCTCTCCCCCTTCCCTCTCTCTCTCCCCCTTCCCTCTCTCCCTCTCTCTCTCTCTTTCTCTCTCTCTCTCTCTCTCTCACCCTTCCCTCTCTCTCTCTCTCCCCCTTCCCTCTCTCTCTCACCCTTCCCTCTCTCTCTCTCTTTCTCTCTCTCTCTCTCCCCCTTCCCTCTCTCCCTCTCTCTCTCTCTTTCTCTCTCTCTCTCTCTCTCTCTCACCCTTCCCTCTCTCTCTCTCTCCCCCTTCCCTCTCTCTCTCACCCTTCCCTCTCTTGCTCTCTCTCTTTCACTCTTGCTCTCCCTCTCTTTGCATCGCTTGCTCTCTCTCTCTCTCTTGCTCTTGCTCTCTCTCACTGTCTTCTCAATTCAATTTGGTTCAATTCAACGTGATTTATTGGCTCAAACGTTGAGAACAATATTACCCAGGCTCAAAAATCAATACTCATAATATACAGGTCCCCCTTCCCTTTGCATCTCTCCTTCTGTCTTTCTGCTGTGTGTTTGTGTGTGTGTGTGTGTGTGTGTGTGTGTGTGTGTGTGTGTGTGTGTGTGTGTGTGTGTGTGTGTGTGCAAGCTTCATTGAATCCATACCTGTGTGTGTGTGCATGCCTGTGTGTCTATGTGTGTGTATCTGTTTGTGTGCATCCATACCTCATTCTGTGTGTGTTTGGGTCTGTGTGTGTGTGTGTGTCGTTGTGTATGTGTGTGTGAGCATACAAACTTTTGTTTATGTGTGTGTGGCTTTCTGTGTGTGTGTATCTCTTTGTGTGTGTTGCGTTGTGCTGTATTTGTCCCCCTAGCTCACACCAACCCCTTGCCCAGCAAGTGTACTCTACCGCGGGGGACAGTACAGTTCTCACAGGTGGTACGGGACACTCAACCCTCCGGACATCCAGTAGACTCACCCCTAGTGTCCCTTTACGTCAGGTGGTCAGGGGGTCAGGGGTTGACCTTTAAGGGGACCGGTCCAATAGGGGGCTAGATCAACCACTGGGTTGAAAGCGTTACTACCTACCTCACTCTGAATCCCGATAATACCTTAGAGACTACGGGTGGACGGATGATGGATGGATCGATAGATAGATCGATTGATAGAAATATGGACAGACAGATACATGGAGAGATAGAAAGATAGATAGAGGGATGGGTTGATAATGGTTGACAAGAAAATCTTCTCTTTTGGCTGAATTTCGAAGTGCTGCAATGAGTTATTTATAGAAAGGTAATGTCCTTAAATAACCCACTCTCCCTCTTCAAATCTATAAATACTCGCACACACAAATCATTTTTTTGTAAATTAATCTTCCGTTAACAAACCAGGCCTGTTTTACTTCAATCGAGCGATTTGTACAATGTGTGTATAATGTCGGGTTTTGTATGTACTCTGTCGGTGTTTGTGTGTGTGTGCTTGTGCGGTTAGTCAGTCTATACAGACTATTTCTACAATTGTAGTGAGTCTCCAGCAGAAACTGATAATGGCTTCATCAATTATTCAGGAACTTCACAGGCCAGGAAATTGTGTGTGTGTGTGTGTGTTGGGGGGGGGAGGGGAGGGGCTTGGGGATGTGTCTGTGTGTGTGTGTGTGTGTGTGTATGTGTGTGTGCGTGTGTGTGTGCGTGTGTGTGTGTGTGTGTGTGTGCAGTTTTCATTTTGTCACAGTGTTTCAATCTCCTGTTAAAGGGTCTTTGCTCCAAAGATTAATTATTCTCCCTATGGCCCTACCTCCTTTATCCTCTCTCCTCCCCCCTCCTCCCTCTCCTTTCCTCACTCCTTGTCTCGTTCGCTCTCCAGCTCCACTCCTCCTCTCTAGTCTCCTTCCCTGCACCCTCTTGACCTGCCCTCTCCTCTCGTCTCCTCTCGTCTCCTCTCGTCTCCTCTCCTGTCCCGTCTTCCCCTCTCCTCTCCTCTCCTGTCCTCCCCCTCCTTTCCCCTTCTTCTCCTCTCCTTTCCTTTCCTCTCCTCTTCTCCCCTACTCTCCTCTCCTCTCCTTTACCGTCTCTGCCTCTCGTTCCAGTTCCTCTACACTATTGTGTTTTCTGTATCGTCTCCTCTCTCTCTCTCTCTCTCTCTCTCTCTCTCTCTTTCTCCCTCTCTCTCGCGCTCTCTCTCTCTCCATCACTTCTATATATTTTCTCTCTTGTTCTCTCGGGCTCCGCCGCTCTCCCTACTCCCCCTCTTCATCGTCCGCCTTCCCTTCCCTCTTCCTCGTCTCGATCGCTTCCGCTGACATTTCCATCAAACACACTGCTCTTCAATTATTTACCTGGCTCTCTGACAGAGAGAGAGAGGGGGAGGGAGAGAGAGAGACAGAGAGAGAGAGTGTGTGAGAGTGTGAAGAGAAAGAAAGTGCCATTTGGAAGCGTGGGGGAGAGGGCCGTAGCACAGAGAGGATAGGAGGGAGAGAAGGGGAGGCAGAAGGAGAGACAGACCAAGAGACAGAGAGACAGCTCGGAGAGAGTACTTTGAAGAGAGTGGGAGCGAGTGATGGACGCCATGCAACAGGCAGCTTCCTGCGGGATGGGAGAGTGAGGGAGGTGGGGAGGGAGGGGAAGAGGTACAGAGGGCGTTCAGAAGATGCACTGCTCAGTCCTTCGTTTGGGGGTTACAACCTATCCTGTCACATCGTTGACCCTCTTCTCTGTTAAACTCTGTTACTGCGTGTGGCTCTGTCCCAATGCATAATGTCGCCTTACATACAATTAAGGTTCAAGCCAGACAGTGAAGTCGCATTGAGGTATTGATGTACAAACACTGACTAGCAAGAAGTATGACTTGCATGACTACATGGAACAAATAGATGGCCTAGCTAATCAGATCATAATAGCATAGCATACCTGCCCTATGCTAAGACAGTTGACCTGATTCAACTCTGACTTAACCATCCCCAACCTTCGCTCCACGCCCAGTGAAGCCACCCAGGCTTATATAGATGTGCTAATTTTGTTAGCTCCATCTCTACGTTATTACCAATCAATTAACCCACGTTAACCCACAACAAGCTTAACCCGCCAAAACACACAACTAAGGTGTCAAATCTTCATTCATACATTTCACCCACATACAATTAACCCTCTCCCTTTAATGCGAGGGCCTACCCCGGTCAGGATCCCGGGACATAAACACAGGCAGTGACTAGGGCGCGTGCCCGGTAATCTCCGGTGGTGAATGAATGGAAGTTTGCACAGACTATTGATTATTGTTATGAGCGATGGCCATGGCTTGGTATCTACAATCGGTATAATGCCAGCAAGGTACAGCTAAGATAAGGGTTGTGATGAAAGTCCTAAACGGACACTGTGAATGTGCCAGCTAACAATAAACAGCGAGCAGAGCGATTCAGTGACTGGTGTGATTCCTAACTGGTTGTGACTGTAAGGGGTTGATGAATGAACTTGACAAGGGAGTACAGAAAACAATATATTACTTGCGCCCTGGCATTGGCACTGCACCGTACGACCAGCGACCATCGCTTGGCCACATACTGTCCCATGATAATGTGTCCTCTCCCATTGTGGTGTGCTGCTGTCCCATTCTGCCTCACTGTGGTGCTCTCTCTCCCCTATGTCCCTGTCTGATTGTTATATTACTCTCTCTCCCCTATGTCCCTGTCTCATTGTTATATAACTGTCACTCATTATCATGTCCTCTGGTACTCTCCCTCCCATTATCATGTCCTCTGTGGAACACTCTCATTATCATGTCCTCTATGGTACTCTCTCTCATTATCATGTCCTCTGGTACTCTCTCTCATTATCATGTCATCTGTGCTAGTCTCTCTCATTATCATTTCCTCTGTGCTACTCTCTCTCCCATTATCATGTGTTCCTTTTCCATTTTGCCTCACTGTGCCACTCTCTTCCATTATATGATGATACTGTTCCATTATTATCTCAACCATTCATCATTCACAACATTATATCAGTATGACAGCCTGTTGTTTGACTGTAAGATAGCGGGGGGGGGGGGGGGGGGGGGCATTTGATGCCAATACCAACCCCTCTGATGCCTTATTGATCAATTCCTTCAGAACAGTATGGGGGGAGAGACAGATATTTGACTGTGGGGGGGAATAAAAACAGGATGAAGGCGAAACATATTTAGTGTCTGATCAACTAACGGTGGGGGGTCAGAGACAGGGCTCTCGCAAGGAGGGGGAGGAGGGCAGGGAAATGGCCTCATCTTTTTCGTAAACTAACTGTGGGGGGAGAGGGACAGAGCTCCGGCAGGGAGGTGGACGAGGACAGAACGAGGGGACATCATATTAACTGTTGAGCGACGAATACGTTCGTCTTCACTCCTCCGTTTAAGACGTCGAGGTCTCACCACTCATCATATTAAACTGTTACAGGAATGACTTGGTTCTTCTCCAGAGGGAGAGAGAGCGAGAGGGACTTCAGAGTGGGGCATCAGAGTGGCCTGTTATGATAGCCTCTCCATTTTATTGTCAGGCTGTTTCACTTCCTTCACACACACACAGAGAGAGAGAGAGAGAGAGAGAGAGAGAGAGAGAGAGAGAGAGAGAGAGAGAGAGAGAGAGAGAGAGAGAGAGAGAGAGAGAGAGAGAGAGAGAGAGAGAGAGAGAGAGAGAGAGAGAGAGAGAGAGAGAGAGAGAGAGAGGCAGAAAGGGAGTGCAACCGAGTGAGAGAGTGCCTACGAGAGAGTGCGCATGTGATAGTGTGAAAAGAGAAAGAGAGAGATAGTGTTTGACAGAGCCAGATTGTGAGTGAAAGAGAGAGTGTGTGTGATAGAAAAAAAGAGACAGAAGAATAACCAGCAGTTGAGCTGTCATACCCGGAAGGCTGCAGTGGAAAAATACAAACCAAAGCTGAGAATACTCTGGCCTCAGAGTGTCATAAATTATACATAATTACATACATTCTTACATTCTGGTCAACATCTTTAAGAACATTGCTATAGAACCTGACCCACTAATGTGTCGTTCAAAGTATAGACAAAGAGACATGTAAAAGTATTTGCTGTGCAATGTTTTATAACGATTTAGGATAGAGGATGTTTTAGAAGAGTTGGGTGAGGAGATGGTTTGACCTAATTTCCCTGGAACCGAGACAGGCTTAAACCTGTGTCAACTTGTTCATTTGGCGAAGCACTTTCTTCCTCTCTCTTTTCATCTCTCTCTTTATCCCTCTTCCTCTGTCTCTCTCTATCTGATCTGTCAGCAAGTGACATCCTCAATGTTCTCCTTTTTCACACTCGAACACAAATGCATATTTATTATGAATTTCATTACATGTAAATTCCTTAAAACCATGTCTCTCACTCTCTCACCCTGACTCTCACTCTCTTCGTCTTTCACACTCTCTTCCTCCTTCACACTCACACACAAATGCATATTTATTATGGAGTTATTTCCATGTAAAGTTCTTAAAACCATGTCTCTCTCTCGCTCTCTCTCTCTCTCGCTCTCTCTCTCTCCCTCCCCCTCTCCCTCTCCCTCTCCCAGGACGGGTAGGCGGAGTCACTGTTACCGGATCGTCTACCGGCACATGGAGCGAACTTTGACCCAACAAGAGGTGAACCGTGTGCACAAGGAGATTGAGAGCAGTGCTGAACTAGAGCTCGGAGTGGTGGGGAGATACTGACACACACACACACACACACAAACACACACACACACACACGCTGTATCCACGCATTGAGTTCTTGCAATTAAAAATTATATGTTTAATAATCTCTTCTGACTCTTTACTGTGTTTCTTTTCTATCTCAATTCTTAATGCACCAGGTGATCCTGCCAGATGTTCTATAGAGCTGCGGTGTGTGCGACACTATATGCTAACAGAACTACATACAGCTAGCGGTACGGACTTCGTTAGCTAGCCAGAATTTAGCTGCAGGGGGAAGCATGTTGATTTTGCCTTTTATGCTGCTCACCAGACACACACATGGATTCACACACACATGCACACACACACGTAACACAAAAAAACACCCAAACATACACACACGTGCATGATCGTAACGTGATGGTGGTGAATATGAAGTGACTCCCTCTTTGTTGTGTGATGTAGCTGCGGGCTTCTATCAATCTTGGAGGAAGACTGATAGAAGGGAAACTAACAGCAAAGTCAGAGAGCCAGAGAGAGAGTGAGATAGTTCTGTCATCTCACCAGTTTCGTCAGTTTAGGATGTTTTAACGCAACACATAAATATATTCTAATTCTATGAGATATATTGTATATCAATTCTAATCTCACGCAAATGGCAAACATGTTAATCCCGAATATCAAAGCTCATTATTAAGCTAATTTATTTGTTTACTTGTACACATAACGCAAATATTTGTGATATTTGATATTTGTGATATTTTGACCATGATTATAACGACATTTGGTGAGGTCAACATGAGGTCACGTCGGCCCAGCATCAGGTCAGGAAGTCAATTTTGAGCCCGAGTGCCTTGCTCAAGGGCCCCTTAACCAGAGCAGAGATCGTATCACAGAGACCAAAGGGCTGTTGTTTCCATTTGTGGGTCGATCCCGTGAAATGCACTTAGGCAGAATCAGCACAACAGAACCATTTTGAATTATCATCACGGTAAAGGATGTGGGAGTGTTGCAGGAGAGAAGGTTGCCATGCTGTGATCACCTCAAGCCTCTACGCCTGTTGGTATCTATGGCTTGATGTTTGATGAAATTCACTTACATCCATTACATCCATACAGATCTGTTAGGGGATTCATACAGTTGACTTAAATTGATGTCACCCCCCCCCCCCCCCGCAAAAACTTGAATGACAGTGACACTTTTTGTTTCTGAATGTATCTGCAGCTAGGTGCACATACACACACACACACACACACACAAAGGGACACACATACACACAAGTGTATGGTGTGAGTGTGTGCGTGGGCGTGTTCCTTTGTGTGGAAGCAGGCTGAAACTGTCACTCAGCTTTGGCTGACGACAAGTGTCAGGGGAGACTTTTTCACTGCACACACATCTCCTCAGCACTGCAACGACGGGTGTGCACGTGTGTGTGCGTGGATGTGAGCGCTCGCTCTACCAGAATGCCAGTGCATGATGGTGTAGACTTAAGCCAGCATATTACTGCATTGGTGCATGGACACGGACAGATGTGTGACAGAAGGTGTGTGTGTGTAACAGCACGATACACAATGTGTGTGTGGGTGGGTGTGGGTGTGTGTGTGGGTGTGGTTGTGTGGGTGTGTGTTGAATCTAACCAAGGACTGTGAATTTCATGGCATGGTTCACTAGTGACAAGCTAAACTATCTATTGCCTCAGCTTTTGGCACGATGGATTTGAATTGTGTGTGTGTGTGTGTGTGTGTGTGTGTGTGTGTGTGTGTGTGTGTGTGATCGCGTTTATCCATGTGTCCCTCCAGACTCATTCATATATTGGAGAGTGCACACTGCTGTTGTGTAATTTCCTCTGTGTGTGTGTGTGTGTGTGTGTGTGTGTGTGTGTGTGTGTGTGTGTGTTTGTGTGTGTGTGTGTGTGTGTGTGTGAAAGAGAAGTTTTCCTTTTCTGTTATGTGTGGAGTGTGAATAAGGATTTGAGGACCCAGGGAATGCTGGATGCTTGACAGTACAGGCTATGTGTGTGTGCGTGCGTGCGTGCATGTGATTAAAATGTGGTGGTTATTTTCATTACATGCCATCACTGTGCAGGATTGTGCACACTAATGGGACAGGAACAGTTATTTTTATTCACATGAGGGTTGATTTTTCATAATTTCCATCATTTCATAAAGAACCTTCAACACTTCCTCCTGGCTCTGTCTTTTCTTATCAATCAAGTGTGTCTTCTATTGATTGATGGTCTCTTCACAGTCTTTATAACCATGCCCACCTCCTTTCTTCCTTCCTTCCTTCCTTCCATTCCTCCTTATTAATGTAGTGGCGGTAGTAGCAGCATTAGCAGTGGGTGTAGTAGCGATATACCATGAGGCTGTTTAGCAGATGCTGATGTGACAGACTGACTTTATGATTCTCTGGGTGAGGCCATCTTTCCCACTGATGTCTACTCCAGGTAGGCTGCAGACATTGGGGTATGGTCCCGGGACATTTCGATTGGGACTCCAACCCAGCTAGCCAACTCAATGTCCTTCCCATCTTGTACTAGCTGGTGGTAGTAGAAACAGGAGGTTGAGAACGAACACCAGTACTCAAGTCATGGAGTTTCGCCATGGCTGTACGGTGTCTTTGTGAACGCTGTGGATGACATCATACTATGGCTTTCTGCATCTCCCCCCCCCCCAAACGAGAGTGTGTTGCATCCAGAAGTGTCCTCGCACCTCCCCTCTTGACACACACACTCTCACGCAGTCTCTCTGTCACACAAAAATGCACACATTCTTGCACACTCCCTTCCGCCGTTTCTTATACGCCTACACACACTTCGCCACCACATCACTCACTCTCCCCGGTCTATCTTTCTGCTATAGCCTTCTCTGTTGATGGTGCAGGGTCCTTCTGACCTTTTGATGTCACCACTAACAGGAAGCACTGCTCAATCTCAGCCTCTCTCTCTCTCTCTCTCTCTCTCTCTCTTCCTCTCTCCCTCTCTCTCTCTCTCTCTCTCGCTCTCTCTCTCCCCCTCTCTCCCTATCTCTCTCTCTCTCTCTCTCTCTCTCTCTCTCTCTCTCTCTCTCTCTCTCTCTCTCTCTCTGACATTCCAATGGATCATATGTGGGTCAGAGATCCCACATCAAGTCATGTGATTCTGACTTGTGCAGATGATGATACAACAATGGAGGGCAGGAAGTGCTCACTGTAAGACGTCGTACACAAACACTGTAATGCATATACACTGGATATACATAAACACTGTAATGCATATACATTGGATATATATAAACACTGTAATACATATACACTGGATATACATAAACACTGTAATGCATATACACTGGATATATATAAACACTAATACATATACACTGGATATACATAAACACTGGATATACATATACACTGGATATACATATACACTGTAACACATATATACTGTAATACATATACACTGGATATACATATACACTGGATGTACATATTCACTGGATGTACATATACACTGGATAGAAGTGAAATATATTTGTTCCTTGGAGGTGGATGTCCAAAGTTCAATCCTTATGGATTAATGAAAAGATGTAATCTAGTGGTTTAATAAGGCGAGGTTTAGCCAGGTTAATGAGGCGACTGTTATTCTGCACACCTGTAGTACAACCAATCCTTTCCCTTTAGTTCCCAATTTGTGAACCCGGCCGCACACTGAAAAGTGACATGCCTCCAGGCTTTGAGCGCTTTCATTTGATCCCTGGTGAAGTCTGAGGTCTGCAGTTTGAAGTGATTTATTTTGCCGACTTGATAGCAGGTAAATTGTTAAGATCATGTGATGAATTAGTATTTTTTGTGAAAACAATGCAGATTAATTCCAATAAATGTTTGTGTTCCATTCTACCTGTCCCTCTCTCTGGATCTCTCTCTCTCTTTTCCAAAGTCCTAATTAATTTTCAGCAACATAATTTGATAATCATAAATATTTTTATCAAAATTTTTTCCGAATATGATGTCGTTTGTCAGACAATGACAAGAGACAACTCAGGTTTTAATAGACCATGCAATAGGTTTTTGGTAGCAATGTAGTAACTAATAAATAAAAATATATTTAATTTAGCGATTCCAATTTGAAAGCGATTTGATCCAATAACATAACAGGTCAGATTGTAAATGTCAGTGTACTTTGCCATTAGCCTGGCTATTGCCAGAAAGCTGCTGTCATTTTCTTCAGCACAAGAGGCGTGATCAATGGGCCTAGTTCAAATGACTCTGTTCGCCATTGGCTGCTTGCCGTCGCTTCCCTGTAGTCATTGTGTTAAACCAGCCAATAGCACGCCAGGAGGAAAAGCTAGCTTGGTGATTGGCTCCCGCAAAAAACGTATCGGAAGCAGAAAGAAAAGTATTGCTCCTCTCCAGACCCTTCTGCAGGGCGAACTCAAATCAACGGCAGAATGGGCTGGGGGTACCCAGTCTACTTTAACATGGCAACACTGTTGTATTCCCTCCCTCTGTTCACACCAAAAGTGAAGACGTGGCCTATAAACATACAAAGTCAATGCCAAGATGAGAATAGATGCTCATTTGCCGCCGGCCAATCACGCGACGCGGATGGTTAAAATGGCGCGACGCGAATGACCTGGGTAGAATCATGCGAAATCCCCGTGAACCAGGTTGTTGGAGCCGCGCCATTCATCAATTCACGCTGCAGCTTTTCCAAGCAAAGAATTTGCGAAAAAACTATTTTCTAGTCTGTGCGTTGACTTTGCATGTATTCATTCCGCAGCTTCCTTTTTGGTATGTATGTATGTATGTATGTATGTATGTATGGTATATTTCAGGAAATATTTTCGAAATAATATACTACATTTCCGGTGAATTTCGCTTGATGCTGCATCACTCACGCGAAAAAAGTTTGCGGTTTGCGCGAACAACCCCGAGTAACGCGAATAGATTATCCACTTGGCTTTGGGTGTGAACTCACCTCAAGAGAGTGTGTGATGGAGAGGAAGAAATGGAGTGAAAACATTTCACTCATCTCTCGGCTGTAACACCCTGGGATATTCCTGTCCTATAAGGTAATGCTGCACAGGAGGCTGAAGGGCCAAGTGCTCGCTTTCTCGTGTTTCCCAATAAGCAGCTGACACCAGACACACCTTCCACCTTGGGTGTATGTGTGTGTGTGTGTGTGTGTGGGGGGGGGGGGGGGTACACACATGTACTGTTAGAAAGCCAGTATGGGGAGGAGGGCTGATGGTGAGGGGACTGGGAGGTGAAAAAACAACAACAACCTAAATCAATTTCCATGACAAGGATGACCTTCCCAGAATTGGTCTTTGCTGAGAACGTCTCCGGTAGATTATCGATTTCAATTTTTTTTTAAATGTCTTTTCTTTTGATCTTTTAACCTAAACGCAGTCATTAAGAGAGTCATTCACTAGTATTCACTTTGCGAGGTGATTGACTATTAACGATGGAACCCAAACCTACCGGTGTTTGAGGTGTACGATCACAGAGGGACGGCTGCTCACGTTATACGGAAAAAGACCATCGTTCTGTCTCGGTTTGGTAAGGAGTCACTCCATCGCTGTGTTCTACTCTTGAGTGATTCTGATTTAGACTTTTTTATTCAACGAGACTTGCGTGTAATTCAAATGCAGGACATTTGGTTCGGCTGCGGACGTGGGTATCGAACCCAGTCCCTTTTGGCTGGGAGTACAAGTGAGGACTCGGGTCCTCGCTACCTCATAAAATGTTCTCGTTGATGTTCTATGTTAAAATCCTGGTTTTAAATTCTGTGTCTCTGGGCGTTCTTGCCTTTGCATTTTTCTCTCCATGAATATAATATTCTTTCTATTCAATTTCTTTCTGTCCTCCCCTCTCATACTTGTTATTCCTTGACCTCCTGCTGTACCTTCTACAAACACACACACACACACAATCTGGACTACACTCTACACAGATACACACACTCTAGACCCGACTACACACTGAACACACACACACACACACACGATAACATACTCTCGCACATAGAACTACACACTATACACACACAAACACACGACTAAACACTCTGCACACTAACACACACACCTACACACTTTCCACACACACACAACTTTACACTCAACACACACATGACTCCACAGACTGCACTACACACATGACAGTCTCTACACACTCCAGACACACACAAACACACTACACACAATAGAAACTCAGGCACAGACATAGAAAACATTTTCCGGGCGTCTGAAGTAGAATATGATTTGTCCATTTTCTTAAAATACTACTACTACAAAAAACTGTATTTTCTCAAATAGCCACATACTGTCATAATCATGTGTTTGCATTTACCGTGTGTGCCTGTGTGTGTGTGTGCTTGCCTGTTGGTGTGTGTGTGTGTGAGGGTTTGTCTTTATTCATGCAAATCCATGAAATGCATGCATCCTCACACCCTCACTATGTCCAACACCTGACTTTGTGTGTGTGTGTCTCTGTGTGTCTGTGTGTGCGCGATACATTGTGTGTGTCTGTCAAGCAGTGTACCATTATCCATCTGTCACCCACAGTTTCTCCTGTAGCAGAACAGCTTCAAGCCCAGTCTGACAAATAGAGCCACGGCTCAAAGCATCCATCCACTACACCACATAGGGATGATTACTACCTCAAAGCTCAAAGACACTTTTCCCCATCACAGCATAGGACGGTGAATATAACACCGGGTACACACTGTGTTGCACAATATATATTCACTTCATTGAAATGGGCTCGGTTCCATTTATATTCCGGGGGATCTAAATAAGAGAGAAGGGGTTTTGCTGCGGTCAGTTTAATTGGAATGGACCCGAACATTACTATTATGAGTGGCTGTACTTCTTGTGATTGGCCATTGAAGGCCATTCTACGTCACCAATACGAAAATACGCCCTTAGTTATGGATTTATTTTCTTATTGGAACCCAATAATATTGCTCTTCTCTTTTCAGATAATTTATCAATTATATGTAATTAATCATGGGAGGATTTCCTAATTTTTTGCTAAATGTAGAAACCCTTCAATAACCAAGAAGACGTTAGCACAAAGAAGCCAGAAGATCAGTACATTAGCAACTGAAAGTGTCCAGTGTAAGGTTAAACTAAGATATTAGGAGTCCTTATATTAACTCACCCACTAAACACAAATGTGGTCACATATGAGTGTGTGTGTGTGTGAGTGAGTGTGTGCGTGCGTGTGTGCGTGTGTTGGGTTGTGTGATCCACACAGTTTGTTGCGTGTCGGTTGAGCCTCTGACTGCAGCAATCCATGTCCCAGCAGCCTATCTGGCAGGGTTTCCCTCTCTCTCTATACTTTATACTAACTCCATCAACAAATGGACCAATTGAGAAGAATTAGAGTTGATATCAGGTATCGTATGTCTGTAGGAGATGGACGCTGATTGGAGGAGGTTCTGGCTCCTCCCCCTTCTTTCACTTATTTATTGTCCCTCCCTCTCCCTTTTATTTACTCTCACTCACTCAATAAAAGAGAATTCTGGGAAGGTTATCCTTGGTTGTCATTGAAATTGATTGTGGTTGTTGTTGTTTTTTTCAGCCCTCCCAGTCCCCTCCTTCCTCTCCCACCTTGCGCATGTGTGTGTGTCTATCACTTGCGTGTGTGTATGTGTGCGTGTTTGTGTGTGTGGATTCAGGTCAAGGTCATGCACGTATGGCTGCCGTACTGCCATCTCCACTGGTCCTAGCAGTATTATTATGAATGTTACGAGCATTAGAAGTGGTCTTCGTACTATGAGCAGTATTTTACACATCAGTATTAGCAGCCAACGCAGTGGGATTAATAATTCCATCAGCGTGTTCACTCAGCTCAGATTGACTCCTCCTCCATCTCCCGCACTTTGTCTTCCTGTCTATCAAACGATAGCGTCCTGTTTTACTATAACCTTTTATTTTATTGTCATATCCTCTCTCTCTCTTCCTCTCTCTCTCTCTCTCTTCCCCCCCTCTCTCTCCCCCCCTCCCTCTCTCTCTCTGCCCCCTCTCTCTCCCCCCCTCCCTCTCTCTCTCTGCCCCCTCCCTCTCCACCCCCTCTCTCTCTCCCCCCTCTCCCCTCCCTCCCTTTCTCCTCCCCTCCCTAGCTCTCTCTCCTACTCCTGTTCCTGTCCATCCATCCGGTTTTAGTGAATATAATTATCACACAAGTGTTTTTCCGGGCTGACAGTGAACTCAACCGGTTCTCTTAGATCTGCACACACACACACACACACACACACACACACACACACAGGCACGCACACACGTAGGCACACAACACTAACACACCCTGCTGCTACACACATTACACACATATGGATGGGCATATCAAATATTCCGAGGACAGATATGAGAGAGAGTCAGCATGACGGAAACTTGTTAAGGAAATTCAATGAGAGAGAGACCTGGAAAGATCTGGAAAAAACAAAGTGTTGCGCTGTTTCCAAGTGTTCTAAATATGTCCAACATGGCCGTTCGTCTCACAAATCCAACTTCTTTATCGGTCAGGAGATGAGGAGGGAGGTAAATAACATTAAGGTATGTTTAACGATCACTGTGTGTGTGTGTGTGTGTGTGTGTCTGTTTGTTAATTAATCCCGGAAAAAGGAACAGAATGCAAAGTGGATGAAGTTAAATGTAATATATTTAAAGGGTTGGCCTTCACCCTCTTCTTCTAACGAGAGAGGGAGATAGAGATAGAGAGAGAGAGAGAGAGAGACTGAGAGAAAATGGAGCAGGAGAGAGTGTGAGCATGAAAGAGAGAGTAAGACAGAATGAGAGCGTGAGAGAGCATGGAGCGGGAGAGAGAGAGAATGAAGACAGAGAGAGGGAAAGAGAGAGCCCGAATGGTAATTTAACATCATGCCTCTAAGCTGCAGCCCGTCTCTTGCTTCCCTCAGTCTCTCCAGAACTTTCCAGGGGGATGAGGTCAGCTTGCCCTGCGTACATTCTTTTGTTCCCTGCTTTAAACACACACACACCCACACACACACATTTTAACAGGCTTTAGCTTGACATTTTCAATTTGGCCACAGTATTTGGTCTCCCCGGGTGTCCGCAAAACCATAAAAAGTAAAGTTTCTACATTTTGTCCTTTGGCTGCACCCTTCCCCACCCAACCTTTGCTCATCCACCAGCTCTCCTCTCTCTCTCTCTCTCTCTCTCTCTCTCTCTCTCTCTCTCTCTCTCTTACACACACGCACAAACACACACACTCAGAAATACACTACTCTTTCATAGTTAACCCCGCCCGTGATGTGTTTAACCGTTGCCATGGTGTCTCTGTAAAGCCTGTTCATAACACGTATGTTTGAATGAAGGTCTCTTCCTACTCTTATTTATAACAAGAGAGCAAACCCTAACTGGGTTTCATTAAACATGGACCATATGTCTTGAACAACTTGTTCTACACAACCACAGTAATGTATACCTTATAGACGCTCCCTAACTGGGTTTCATTAAACATGGACTATGTAGACCTTATGATAGAGCTTGTTTTACGCAACCTCCATCATGCGTACATTAGTCAAGCGCCATCACAGTAAATGTCTCGTTATCAGCAATAATTATGTCTACAAATTATAGTATAGGTAGTATAGGTTCCTCATAAACAGGTCAGTGCAATAAAAGACAATTTTGTTCATTTCTTGATAGCAAAAGGTTTATTTTACCTGAGATGACCGACACTTGAGCGGACATTGTGAAACAAGAAACAAGAGTTGTGCAGTTCTATAAATGTCTTGATAAATTAACAAACTATATAACTAAATAACAAGCTAATTGAAATGGCAACCAATTTGTCTATCTCACCTTTTGTGAGATAAGATTTGAATAACTTATTCACACAGTAAGTTTATTTTGAGGCACATCCTCGAGTCTGCTCCAGTTCAGAACTTTAAAAGTTTGCACAGAAAAGACAACTTTAACCTCTTTTCTGAATATTTGTGACCTTTTAGGCTGTACACCACAAATGAACAATCTCATCCCAAGGTAAGAATTGGGTGAAAGGGTCATTGACTTTATTACGCTTTATATTTGATTCAACCAATCCGGTTGCTTGAGGCAGGGATCTGTCAGTGCGCAACTGGCTAACTCAAACTCGGCCCGCACTAGTAAACTGTAAAAATATCTGCAAAGATTTCAAATCAACGCTGTGCTGAGAATTCTCCAATAGAATAAATCTATAACGAAACAGGAAACAAGGCATAACCCCGCCCCTTTCGGTTCTAGGTTTCCTAACCAGGCTCTGTGTGGTCCGCCCGCTAGAGGCTCTGTTGTACCATAGCAGGAGGCCTGGATCCGAGATTATCCTGGGCCCAGAGTCCACCCATGTATTGAGCTATTCCATAACAGGCATGTCTGATGCATGTGATTTGTTTGAAAGAAGCTCATGTGCGCGTTCAGCGTCTGGTCCCCCATGGCGCTGACACAGCAGCCGTGCATCACCTCCATCAGGGCGCGACGTATAGGCACTCCGGCGGCCAATCCACACCTCCTCGCTCCTATCCAAGGGGTGAAAATAGACGTTTCAACATTCTGGAACCCCACTGATATTTGACAGTGAACAAAGTTTGCTTTACATTACACGTGTGCCATAAGTCTGGAAGAACTTGTTCTACACAACCGCAGTAATGTATACCTTATAGACGCTCCCTAACTGGGTTTCATTAAACATGGACCATATGTCTTGAACAACTTGTTCTACACAACCGCAGTAATGTATACCTTATAGACGCTCCCTAACTGGGTTTCATTAAACATGGACCATGTAGACCTTATGATAGAGCTTGTTTTACGCAACCTCCATCATGCGTACATTAGTCAAGCGCCCTAAAGGAATTATCGTTAAACTAACACGATCCAGAAACGACGTGTTGATAAATCTTGTTTGCCACAACACATTGATATTGAACGCAGAGACAACATACAGGATTTCTGGATTTAAATTTAAATTAGTTTTATTTGAACTTGAACAGCCTTCCAGAAACTCATATTATGTGTGTTTCGAGTAAACATGACTTGCTTAAATCAACAAAGAAAACTGAAGAAGTGAAATCCTACACCCAAAACAAAATCTTTAATGTTAGAATGTAATCAAAGTGTCTGAGACACAGGAAGGCATTGTCTGGTGGAGCTTTACTGTTCAAACCAAGCCAGCTCTGGGCTCATCAATATGCTCCTCTGATGTTGTTGTATAATTACCGGTTACATATCAACTTGTATAGAACTTTATTCCTTATCTCGCAGCTTCTAGTTTTATTTATGATTTCATCAATCACTGGCTCTCCTAACACTAATTAACGGTATCCCTCACTGCACCGTACAATATTTAAGCAACTGTAGTGCTAACACCAGTTTTCAACACAGCACCAAATCCATGTTTTTCGGGTCTGAGATAAGTCAGATATGCATGGCTGCTTTACCATTCTGCCCATGCCAATACAGACTTCACCTGGATCGGAGAGGCGCCTCACGGACCTCCTCCAGAGAGCATGTTAACCTTGTAACTCTGACTAAACCATGTGTTTTACCCCTCTGCCAGTCTTAGCCCAGACAACCAATATGCCTGAGGCATAAACATATCCCCCCTTGAGGCACTTAAGACCCAAAGCACTACTATTACTACTACTACTACTCTACTACTACTCTACTACTACTCTACTACTAACACTACTACTACTACTACTACTACTACTACTACTGCTACTACTGCTACTACTACTACTACTATTACTACTACTGCTACTGCTACTACTACTATTACTACTACTACTACTCTACTACTACTCTAATACTACTCTACTGCTAACACTACTACTACTACTACTACTAATACTACTGCTTCTACTACTACTACTATTACTGCTACTCTACTACTACTCTAATACTACTACTACTACTACACTACTGCTACTACTACTACTGCTACTACTACTGCTACTACTACTACTGCTACTACTACTACTACTATTACTACTACTGCTACTACTACTACTACTACTGCTACTACTGCTACTACTACTACTACTGCTGCTGCTACTACTCATACTGCTATCAAATCTCCTCCTCCTCCTCCTCCTCCTCCTCCTCCTCCAGCCCATCTGGGTCTGCCTGGCGTGGCGACGCCCCGTCGGTGTGGAGGTGAAAGCAGCGGTGTGGATCTGCCGGTGGCTCCTGGTGTCATTATAGCGAGGAACGTGACGTTTACTGCTGTCTCCACCTACACCTCCTGGTCTAAAAGAGCTCACATGAGGAACTCCAGATGTTCCTGTCGCTCTCTCCCCTCCCCCCCCCCCTCTCTCTCTCTCTCCCCTCCCCCCCTCTCTCTCCCTCTCTCTCTCTCTCTCTCCCTCTCTCTCTCTCTCTCTCTCTCTCTCCTCTCTCTCTCTCTCTCTCTCACCTCCCCCCCTCTCTCTCTCTCTCTCTCTCTCCCTCTCTCTCTCTCTCTCTCTCTCTCCTGTAAAGTGTAGAGAGGATACGGGTGAACATCATGGATATAATTACGATTTTGATGTCACTTCCTGCGCTCTGCCATTCGCCCTCCTCCTCCTCAGAGCACCTCCTCTGCTCCTGTCGTCCTGCAGTAGGCAGGGCGATCCCCATCTCTGGCTCCGCCCCCTCCCCTCCCGCTGCCCCTCCCCTCTCCTATCTTCATCCTGTCCTCTGTCCTAAGCTTATTGTCTTCCCTCGCTCCCCTCTCTTCCTCCTCCTACTCACCTCTCTCCTGCTCCCTCCTCCTCTCTCTTCCTTCCCTCCTCTCCCCTCTCTCCCTCCTACCCTCTCATCCCTCTCCCCTCCCCCTCCTCTCTTTCTACCCTTCTCTGCTCATCCCCCTCTCCTCCACCTCTCATGTCCTCCTCCTTTCCTCCTCCTCCCCCTCTGCTCTCCCCCCACTTCTCCTCTCCTCCCCTCCCCTCCCCTCTCCTCCTCCCTCGTTGCTCTCCCCCCCTCTTCTCCTCCTCTCCTCCTCCTCCTCTCCTCCCCCTCTTCTCCTCCTCTCCTCCTCCTCCTCTCCTCCCCCTCTTCTCCTCCTCTCCTCCTCCTCCTCTCCTCCCCCTCTCCTCCCCCTCCTCTCCCCCCTCTCCTCCTCTTGGTGGTAAACTGCTGATGAAGGCGGGCTGTGATTAAGACGCCGCTCCACAGATGTTCCCTCCGTGATTGATGTCTTCATTTATTGTCTATGGGTTGAGTGTAACAAACTCATTAACACACTCCCTAGGCAGGCGGGCTGGCTGTGACTCGGTGTGTGTGTACGTGTGCGCGGGCATGTGTGTCTTTGTGTGTCTGTGTTTAGATAGGTCAGCCTGCACTGCAGAAGACATGGGCTATTACAGCGTACAGTAGCTCTCTCTCCTGTACTTCTCTCTCTCTCTCTCTCTCTCTGTCCATCTCTACCTCACTCAACCTCTCTTTCTCTCTGCATCATTACCTCTCTTCCTGTCCATCATCTCTCTCTCTCTCCCCCTCTCCATCTCTACCTCTCTCTCCCCCATTCCATCTCTACCTCTCTCTCCCCCACTCCATTTCTACCTCTCTATGCTTCTCCAGCTCTCTCTCTCTCTCTCCCATTCTCCCACTCCATCTCTACCTCTCTTGGCCTCTCCAGTTCTCTACCTCTCTCCCTGTCCATCTCTCTCTCTCCCCCTCTCCAGCTCTCTCTCTCTCTCCCCCACTCCATCTCTGCCTCTCTCTCCCTGGGTTGATGAAGGGCTCTTGTGTCAGGCGGTCGATGATGGATGGGGAGAGGAGCTCTGTCTTGTTGTTCCACTAGAATCAGAAAGCCCACCAAGGGTCGGCTATGGGATTCTTCTGTAACACCGCTTGCTTGGAAATGATTGCTGCTGCTGCTTTTTAAAGTGTAGCATCGCAGGCAGCTGTAGCAGATGTGAGCTGTGTGTGTTACCTCTCTGCACAACTTTGTTGTGAATGACTGAGTGAGTTTCTGTAAGGTGTGAGCATTGTGGCAGACTTCCATCGGTGGAAAAAAATGTTTTGCGCACTTCCCTCTTTTTGTGTGTGTGTGTGTGTGTGTGTGTGTGTGCATGTGTTTTATCACAAGACCATAGCCCGGTCTAATGGTGTGTTCCTCAATCCTCGGACGCCAGCCTTCCGAGTTGTACGTTTCACGTCACTTCCGGTCTCTGAGCATTCATAGCGTTCATGTTCGTCTTTGTGATTGTGGCATGAAATTGGCTAGTCGTTGTTTATTGTTAGCCACATTAGCCTCTTTAGCAAACCAGCCCGAAAACAAACAACACAACTTTACATTGTATTGCACGCACAGCAAGACTGTGCAATGTGTAAATTGGTGACCGGAATAAAGTAGCAATGTAATCAAGTGTGTAAGAGCATTTAAAATCGACATTAAAATGACCTACGTGGTACAAATACCATAAAAAAAAAATCTCTTCGCGGGCACAGCCATTTTGTTGAGAGCGTCATCACTGCTCTCGGTCTACTTTCAGGTTTTCGAAAGATGAAGACATAAAGGGGGTGTGCCTTCGAGAAATGCCGCAAGAAAGCTGGGAGATCTTCGATTTTCGACTCGGAAGTCTGGCTTTCGAGGATTCAGGAACACACCATTACTACCGAAATTACCTTGAAGTTGTCAAAAATATATAAAAGACTACCTCCGTAGCTTTTTTCCCCTTGTCAATCTTCCAAAGGAGGCGGGACTTCCTGTGCCATGAATAAAAGCCCTCCCTGCAGTTAAAACACCATCTGGGTTTGCTAATTGGCAGAACCCAGAGGTACAACTAATGAGTGAAATCAATTGGCTCAGTGCATGGGTGGAGCAAAAACATGGCGGTTATAGATTATAGGGTTTTAAAAGGACAGAGACCGAGACAGGCTTTTTGTCAACATGGCTGACATTTGGGGATATTAACAAAACAAGCCTCCGAGCAGTTGACACTGTTTTGCAAGACGTCCTCGCGCTATTTAACATGAAAAACAAAGGCAATGTAGAAGATAGACGATAGACGGAACAGAACCATTTCTGAGATAAATTCGGTCACTGCAGTGGAGGTTCTTGTTATGATTGCCATTCATATGCTGAACTGTATGCATCTACAGTTCATTATAACTATAGTCAGCTACACCTTTGCTCCCACAACATATGTGTGCATACACAGTTTAACGTGGACGTCTGACGCGTTAGAGGTCTGAGTATCTGTCCCCTGCTTGTCCTTCCCATCCTGAATGAGACAATCTGGGTGTGCAGGATTCCTCCGTCAGTCTGGGGGGTTCTGTTTTTAGAAAGCGAGGCTCCAGCTTCCGATTGGCTCGGTGTATGCGCCGGGCGAGCCAACTGGGCATCTCTCCTGGTCTGGTCCTACAGGGAGGCTGTTGGATCCTCTCCCCCCCCCGTCTCTGTAGCCGGGCCAACGCCGGGAACACTTCCTCCGAGCGGGCTATCAATAGATCATCACATGACTGGAAAATGTCTCGAAACCAGGAAACTGGACCAGGATTAGAGGGTGTCACTCCCTCACCCCCCCCCAAACCCCCAACAATTGAAATGCTCTCCGAGATGGTTCAAGGCTGTGAGACCAATCAGGCAGGGGCGTGCCTACACGGGGGGTACTGTGGCACTTTGTATGCATGAACACGCATGCATGTGTTTATGTGAGAGTGGCATTTTGGGAAGTACTGTTGTCTTTGCAAATGCTGGGTGTTGCCCCCTCTACTACATCAGTGTGGACCCTCAAATAAGCAGACAGGTGGCTCTTGTCGGCTCTTTAAGACCGGGAGCTCGGCGGCTGTGCAGGTTTCCTGCGCTCTGTGGCGTGTGGTGGTGCGCAGCGGGCCCCACGGAGGGTGAGACAACAATGTTACAAGCAGGCGGCCAGACCTTTCCTCGTTAGGATCCCACAACCCAGGCTCTTGGCTGGGCGACAGGAAGCTTTCTTCTTCTTCTTCTGCGGGAAATACACTTCCTCCGGAAAGACCCAGGAATCGCAGGCTTCCGCCGTCATCTCCCCGACACCAGTACAATAGGATGGAGGCACGCCAAGACCTATAGTTAGATCACCGCTTATCCTCGCTTGTTTAGCCCCAAGGGGGTCGCTACGCGGAGCCTTCTGGTTTCTCATAGATGTTGATATGAACGGCCTGTGTGGTCTCACAGATCCCACTATCGTCTGCGGGTGCGTGTGTGCGGTCGTGGGTGTGTGTGGATCCTTAATTGGTGTAAGATGTAGCAGGGAGGTAACACAGCATAAAGGGATTACAATAACACTATAAACAGGAACAGTTTTAAATAAAGCGTATATTGGAACCCATGCATTGTTTAAAATAATGGTTGCTGCTTAAAGCCGAACCATCACAGGAACAATGTAAAGAAAGGGATAGCCTTGGGATAACCAGGGCCAAAATAACAACCAAAAGACCCACTGTCTCTTGACCAGGATCGCCCTAATAAAATCGACACTTCTAAACGGCCTCTCAAACAAACACAGGAGAAAAAACTAAGCAACTAAGCTTTAAGGTGTGTCAGCTTACTCTGACACACCTTAAAGAGCAACAGAAAGAAAACACAATGATCTAGACTGATCTAGACTGATCTAGACGCACCAGCCCTCTCAACAAACACAGACCCCCAGCTAGTCAGAGAGCGAATTACACCAGACTCTGTTATTTGCACACTTCTACCATGTTGGTACTAATTGCTGATCAGCCAAAGGTGATCAGCTCTACTGATCAACAATATACAATTACCATTTAGTTTCACAGCCATAGCAGTCATTGGCAATAAGAGTGTGTGTGCGCGCGTGTGTGCGTGCGTGTGCGTGCGTGCGTGCGTGCGTGTTGGCTTTAGAATACGTGTGTTTGAGTTTGGGGGTTTGCATGTATGTATGTGCGTGTGTTGGCATGTGCATATGTGTGTGTGTCGGTGTGTTGGCCTGTGTGAGATGTGGTAGTCCTATACCTCAGGCTGGGACCTCAGTATAGCAGCCAACAGCTGAAAGCCACTAAACCCTCTCAATGTGTTAGGGAAATCAATGTTGACACTCCAAGGAAGAGAACCCAGCTTCTCTTTCACTTCCCTGTGCGCCCTGGAAGTCTTCTTGGCAGGTAATAGAGCGTCTTCTGAGTTCTGGGAATACCCAGAATGCTGTGGACCAAGCTGTTTATTTCCCTGCTGTTGTGCCACATTATTCCTCCCACAAAGCCCCCTCGTCCGCACAAATGCGAATTTGTCGTATAACGTTTCGATTTTTTTGATACAGGGCGGAAAACTATTGTCCAGGGCTATAAGTGTTGGACCGTCGCGGTAAGCAGACGGATGAATCGTGCGACTCAGGGAACGTGGGAATGGAAACAGACTTTGCAAACCTTGTCAGCTCATTTGCTCTTAAACAGATGGGGGTTTTTGTGATTGTGTCACAGTGACAGTGTATCTTACGATCCCGCCAAAGATAATCTCGATGCCAACGTCGGGACGTGATGGAAGGGGGGTAGGAGTAGGTGCCCTGATAAGTACTCCCCACTTCTGCAAATCAGATCCTCATGAATCAATAACCATCCTCCATCTTCCCTAATCGCCGTCTGTTCAGACCCTGCCCTGAGTACTGATGTTAAACATGATGAGCCGTGTGATATCTCAGAAGATCTGTCGTCTTCCATCTCCACACATAGCCTCACAGTGGGAACCCCACCCCTTTCCTTTCCTACCTGCTTGTCCATTTAAAATGCATTCATATTTGAATAGATAAAATATGTATAGTGTCTAATTGTAGGTTGAATATCCTATTTTGTGCAAATTAACCGATAGGAAATACATTTTCCCAAATTGACTCAAAAATGGGCTGTAACCATTGTGGACACAATACAACAAAAAATTATACAATGTTGTTTATCTTACCGTTACTCTTGTTTGTAAAAAGAACCAGTTGTTAAAAAGGAATGCACTGACGGGGTGGTTATGAATTAACCCACTAATCTCATTCCCCAAGCACTGGCTGCTTCGTGGACCTATTTATACACATCAACAAACCCAGTTTTAAACTGCTGAACAACTGCTCAACACTGTTGTTTTGTAACGCCCACCAGCCCTGTTCTATTATGGATATGAAATCTGAAATGTGCTGCACCTCTCGCACCTAAGGCTACCATCACATAACCTGGTTCAAAGCATTGTTTTTAAGGTGCGGTGAGTTACCTTTTGTCGCATCTAGCCACAGACCGAAATGGAAATATTATGTTCATAATTATGTTGCAATTGGTGCATATCACCATGATGCTAACAATATGAGTGTTTCCCTAAGCTTAGATTGAGCCCATCTGAATAGCGAGCAGGTTTTTTTCACACAGCTCATGTTATACCATTACTATGATTCTAAAGCAGCCTAGAGGTACTCAGTTGGTTGCAATCTGCAACCTCACTGCTAGATACCAGCCTGCACCTTTAAGATGCATGCATGTTGTAAAAGGGCTTTGGGACACTTCTGAATGGAGTGTATTATCTATTTATTATTCTGACATGCTCTACTCCAAACTATTCTGCAGCAGCTGGATGGAGGGAATACATTACAGTAACCTGTGTAAGGAAGTAAACAAGAGAGGCTAATTGGATACTGTGCTTAAGTGTGTATGTGTGTGTGTATGTGTGTGTGTGTGTGTGTGTGTGTGTGTGTGTGTGTGTGTGTGTGTGCTTGTGTTTGTGTGTGTGGTCATTGGTGAAGAAAGATCTATACGATTCAGATCATGCAATGCATAACTAGGATCAGTCTTACTCCGCTGGGATGCCATTAGACAGTCTAAAGGGAGTAGGACTGATAGTTATGTATTTCATCATCTGAATCGCATAGATCTATTATGATGCCACTCTCACATAAACATGTGCACACACACACACACATACAGACACAAACATGTCCGAGGGAAGTCTCTACCACTGCTCCGCTGGTGTAAGTGGGACATGTTTTAACTGTTGCTTTCCCCATTTAGAAAAGGCTGGCATAAATTCACTCTGAGCTCTCAGCCGAGGTCCCAAGCGCTCTGAGCTGGAGCTGAAACTAGAGTTGAGCCGCTAGGTTAGAAGGGAGGAAAATGGGGCAGCCGAAAGTCTGCGTTTCACAGAGGACATGAAACCTTGTAGAGACGCACTTAGAGCTAAGTGTTTGGCTGAATTTTTACCCTGTTGACTTCCTCTAGGGCGGGCCTACCAAATCGGGGCCAGGCTTAAAAAATCAAGAGGTTTTCCTTTAAGCGTTTGGGAAAGTTTATTTTTCATGCATTTTTATTTATTTACACAATTGTTATCTTAATAATATTTACTGTGTTGTTTTGAGGTGAAGCATTTTGTCTCTTGTAAATAATTTATTGGTTTATACTGTTTATTATTAATTTATTATTATATTTAAGGCCTATTACTTCACAGCCCAATGGGTTAGAATTGCTTTAAATTATGATTTCTCATTTGGATTTATTTATTGGATCGAATTGTGTATGTAAAAGTATATAAAATAAATGTATCTACTCATTGCATTGGACAAGTAAATAGGTCTTGAAAATATAACGACCTGTGATGTAACGAACCAATAGGATTACGGGTGTGGCACGCGTGGTGTTTTCTGAGCACGCTGGCGTGACATCAGCGTGTCTGGAAGTGTGCGCAAGGGCCGAGTGTGACTGGCAGGGGACCGCCGGTGACGCGGGGATGAGGAAGCCCTCCTCCAGCTCCCACGGGAATCTCTCCACACGCGCCATACATTTTTAATGACCATTTGCCGGGAAGCCTCGCTGCTCCTTGATTTATTCTGCAAGCGACCATTTCACATTAAATAGGAATGCCTCGACTATATCTGTTTCTTGTTTGTTTTTTCTTTTCAACAACAATTAAGATAATAATTATCATTATGCTATTTTCTAGGCCTATCTTGTGGCCTGTGTCTCTAAAAAAATAATGATCAATGTTAAATAATTTCCCATATAGGATGACCGATATTCTGCAGCGTCGGTTAAGTAACAGGGTAAAGATGTGTGGCCTAAAGGAAAAATGTCTCCTAATCAGACGCACTTTTTCCTTGGGAGCCTGAGCCCTCCCTCGGCTTCATGAATATTAATGCGGGAAATTTTAATCTGCCACCGATTTGGTGGAGCCAGGCTCGTGGTGGAGTGTTCCCGTCCCGCGGGACGCCAACACACGGAAACACGAGATCGGGCGGCAACACGTTTTTCCAGATATCTTTTCCTCATTATATTTCTTACGTAAAGTGCAATAAATTTTGTATGGTTGATTTGGTAAACAAGGTATTTGCTGACATAACGCTGACCCATTTCCTAGAAAGCAATTCAGAATTTGCTCTGTGAATGTGTGTGTGTGTGTGTGTGTGTGTGTGTGCGCGCGCGCGCGCGTGCCTGTGTGTGTGTGCCTGTCTCTATTCTCGCAGATAGGCCTGTGCATGCATGAGTTCGGTTGGAAGACATTTTTCTGCAAAGAGCGAAAAGGCCTGTGAGTCTATAGGGCTGCACATTGAAGGTGTGATGCTGCTATTTCCAAAATAAATACATATTTTAGGGTAAGAGGCCCAAGCGTTCGATGTTGACTGAGCATAAGGTCATGTGTACCACGTGGAGCTCTGGGTTTAAAATACGTTCTGAGAGAGGAAGATGCATTAGGCCTATTTGGCCTAGATTTTAAAGGGGTCAAAAATGTATACAAGGGCTAGGCCTACATTTTATGGAGTCGGTTTAAAAATATATAATCCTAGACCTAGATATTGCCTATAGCAATCAATAAAACTTTGACTTTTTGATTTGAAATGCAGGCACTTATGTTGGCCAACAGCCGGTCTGAAGACACACTAAGCGACTATAGCCTTACAATATGATGCATAATTTACACCAAAAGTATAATATTATTAAGATTTATGATATAGTAGGCCTACAGAACAAACACATTAATGGCTTTGTAGACCATTTTTTTAAATAGATTTTACCTACTTTGTGCAAAAGCTATGGCACGTTAGACATTTTACACTCTATATTCGCCTCCCCCCCCCTTCTCATGATCAATATGAAGGGGCTGGTTTGTCGGCGCGAGGGGCCCTCCCTTATTAATAATGAATTCGGGAGCGGCTGCACTTAAAGCGTCTAATATCGCACTGCGTGTGTGTGTGTGTGTGTGTGTGTGTGTGTCTGTGTGTGCGTGCGCGCGTGTGTGTTTGCGCGCGCATGTGCAAGTGACTGAAAGAGGGAGAGGGAGGCAGATTGAATGAAATAAACAGTCTCGAGGCACTTTGTCAATGGGATGGATTACACGGAAGCACGTGAAGAAATTCGATTCGATTCATTGGTTGTAGTAAAATCACATGCTTATTTTAAAACATCATCAGCTTTATTTCATATTCTTGATCATTTAGCAATCAGATTATTTTCCATAGGCCTAGTCTGTAAATTATCAATCTGCGTTGAAAACTAGAGATAGAGTATCTATAATATAGCTCTTTTTTTATCTTCTTAAAATCCTTTAATATACATATTCTCTTGTTTGCGTGGATGATTTGGAATACGTCTGCTTTCTTTTCGTTATGCAACATCCCCATAAAACAAACGAACTAACTCTAAGGAACAAACAAACAAACGGAAGTAGACCTAGGCCTACACATGATTTGTTTTTGTAGAAGGCCGTGAAAAAACCGTTGGCCTTGGGAACCCAATGTGCTCCGTACACCAGGACCTTGGTCTGGAGAGGCGTCCTGCTACCGTACCGGTGGGACAAATTATTTTCTCTCTCTTTTATTCGTACACACAAGTAGCGTCTAAGCCCCTCTAGAGTCGTTGGTTCCTCTCGTAAAAGAGAGGAGGGGGTCTTCGTGCTATTGGTTTAGGCCTAATAAGTGCCAACAGTCGTGATTCGCTCCTCAGCCACGGGGCGCGCTCTCTCTCTCTCTCCAGGCTGCACACACCTGGTCACTTCGTTGTATTGCAATCGTCTTAGTAAAAAGACATTCAGCTACGTCACTATACACACACACACACACACACCAATGTCTGTCGTTTATCTGGTCACACACAGCTTTCATCGAGTTGCAATGCGGTGAATTTCTCCAGAGGTCCGTATAGGGAAGCCTATTAGGCCTATAGCCTATAATAACAAAACGTCTATGAAAAATACAAATGTTCGTTAACTACTAACTAGCATTCCAGTGATGAACCCTACGAGGCTGCACGGAGGACGTCTGGCGCATGAAGAGGGGATAAACCAGAAGGCCCGTCCAGGCGTCAGAGGCCCGGGCCCCGGGACGCAGTACAGCCTCGCTGTGTTTGAGATGGCCTGAGTGCCGCCCTTTGACGGCGCTTGGCCTGGTTGTGGCCTGTCTGTACTCGGGCTATCTTAATAGGCCTAGTGGCTGAGGCAGAGCACACCGTTTAATCGTGCTCGGTGTCGTCCAGGCTGAACAGATACATTATTAATGGGTTACTTTTATACTGTGGGTTCAGGGTTGGGGAAGTGGGCACAAATCCGTCCAAATTGCATCATTATTATTTCAAATGAACCAGATGTTAATAATTTGTGGTCAGGGCCGACGAGGTCAGCAGGGTGGCTGTGATTGGATAACCGCTCCCGGGACCAGTCCTCTCGGTGGCTCATGAACCAGGCAACCAGTCTTATTTATTTCTTCTTTTTTTTTTTTTTACAAATCCATTTGAGGGGTTGGTTTTCGGTCGATGAATCGGAAACTATTTTTCTCTTTCTTACAGGGGTAATGTGTTCTCGTGTCAAGGAATAGCTAGCAGTCTTTTTATTTTTTACTTTTTTATGGGGATTTCCTCTTTTTTATTTTCTCTGGTTTCGTGATATTTTTTTTCTTCGTGTTTTCCTTGGTTCGTCCCATCTGCTAGAACGCGAGCCAAGTCACGAGGGCGGAACACGCCGTGAGCATCAGCGTGAGCGCGCGCGGGACGCCGGATCTCGGGGCTCCGTTGCCGCCGCCCGCGCACAGTTCAAACAGGCTCTCGCGGAAATCCAGATTCCGGGACTGCTTTTTCAGTTTCTCCCAAAGGTCTGTTGCTCCTTCCTGGCAGTCCGCCAGCGCTGTGGTGGCACAGGAGTGGAAGTCGTCCCAGTAACTGGCAGAAGAGAGAGGAAGAAGAACACAACACGTGTCAGTCGGATGGTCGTGGTAACACACAGAGGCCCGGGCTGCTACTACACGCGTTGAGTTGTGTTGTTGTGGTGAAATATCCCATCGAATTGAATAAGATAAAAATGCTTTGTTCTTGTACACGAGTTTTAAATATAAAAATCCTCCCTAAAAAAATTAAAAAAAACAATGAAGATTATAATGTTTTTTTTGGGCTTGTTCACATTGTCTCCACTGATTAATGGAGATGAGATGGATGGACGGGCTGGTGTGACTGGCTCTGATCTGCATAACTGTGGCCACAGCATCGGCGCTATACGATCTGGACTAATTGGGGCACATATTCTCTGCATTTTGTGTGAGAATATTCACTGGCCAATTACGGGTTTTCCGTAGTCTCACTTATTTTTAAAATTAATTAAATCTTGATGAATCTCCCCCCCTACACACACACACTCTCTCTCTCCCTCTCTCTCTCTCTCTCCCAGGATCGTCCACCCCATCCCCTTTCTTCTCCCTCCCTTTTCTCAATCAACCATCCGTCCAATTCTCTCTCTTCCGTCTATACCATTTGAGCTACACCACACTACATCTCTTCATCTCACCTTCTACACCCCCCCTCTCTTTTCTCTATCTAGCTCCCCCACTCTCTCTCTCTCTCTCTCTCTCTCTCTCTCTCTCTCCCTCTCTCTCTCTCTCTCTCTCCCCCTGTCTCTCTCTCTCTCTCCCTCTCTCTCTGTGTTTCACACTCTGTCTTGCACCACTCTCTCACCAGGGCCATCTTGTCTTGACACTTTCTCATCTACACCCCTTCTCCGCCATCCTGAAATCTGACACTAAAGGATTATTCTCTATTGGTTTATCCCATCTCTCCTTTCCTGTCCACCGTCTCCCTCGTCTCCCTTTGCCTTCCACTTAGACCGGCTCTTTCCATCCATTGTTGTCTCTCTCTCGCTCTCTCTCTCTTTCTCCTTCTCTGTAGAGTAAGCATGTTTCCTTTGATATTTTTATTCAAACTGAGGTTTTTGAGAATCATCTGCTCTCCTCCCTGCTTCATCAGCTCCTATACATTTTGTCTCATCCTCCTGTTTTCCTACTCTCTCTCTCTCTCTCTCTCTCTCCCCCCCCCTCTCTCTCTCTCTCTACATCCATCCGTCACTCTTTTCTCTCCCTTCTCTCATCACCCGCTTCTCCTCCAGTGAATAAAGGGGTGGGGGGGGGGGGGGGGTAGACCACCAGCCAGCCCCTTGGAGCACACATGCTGCCCTCCCGTATCCGCCCCCACCAACCCCACCTCCCAACCCCTCCCATCGCACACACACACACACACACGCACGCACACGCGCGCAGCACACACAAGCGTATCTAATCCAATCTAGCCTTATTGATGTTGACCTCCTGAACCGCGGCATGTTGACGGCATATCTAGCAGCAATTAACGCGTGTGTTCGTGTGTGTGTGCGCGTGAGTGTGTGTGTTTTTTTGTGTCCGCGCAGGGGACATTAACGTGCAGCTCCTGTCGCGCCTGAACACCGCATTGATGGAGCTGTCACCGGTTTGTATGTGTGTGTGTCTGTTTGTGTGTGTGTGTGTGTGTGTGTGTGTGTGTGTGTGTCGGAGGGTGGAGGAGGGGAGGAAGAAAGGAGGAGGGAGAGAGGGAGAGAGGGGGGGGTATTCTAGCTGCCGCCAGCCATCTGGTGCTCCCCATCTACACCCCGACCCCCCTCCACACACACACACACACACACACACACACACACACACACACACACACAAACAAGCACAAACACACACCCCACCTTCAGTTCTCCATCTAGAGAGCAATACCAACAGATTGGTGTATCTTATCTCATCTTATCTGGTATAGCATATATACCGGTATTTTCACAGCACTGTGTGATTTATTCATGTTGGGGAATATTCATATCCAAAGCAACTTGATGCACAAGCACCAATGGGCCAAAATAGATTTTAGAAATGGTTCCCTTCTTTCTTCTGTAGGATGGCCCTAATGCTGATGCCGTGATTGGTACTGGGGTGTTAGGGGATGCATTTAACCAGCATTTCCTATTGGTTGATGATGATTATGATCTGTGTAACGCTTTGTGTGATATTTTGTTTGTGCTGCAGACTCTACAGCACACCTCTGCTGCTGGTGTGGACTGAGAACATTTAGGGATCTCTAGCCGGGGAACTTTAACGTTTCATTGTCAAGCAGCTGCTGTGAAACTACCATGTGTATGTAGGTAAGCCTGTTTTTGTGATACTCTACCACATACTTAGGTGTGTAAGTTTGTGTGTGTGTGTGTGTGTGTGTTTGTGTGTGTGTGTATGTGTGTGGGTGCTTATGACTGTGTCCGTGCACATGCTTGTGTGTTTTTGTGTGTTTAAGTATGTGTTATTTTCTCTGTGTTTGTTGTGTCTGCACACAAGAAAATTGGCGTGTGTGTGTGTTTTTGTGTGTGTGTGTGTGTGTGTGTGTGTGTGTGTGTGTGGGCGGGGGGGGAATAAGTGTATGTGTGTCTGCGTGAGCGTGCGTGTGTATTTGTGTGTGTGTGTGTGTTTTTGTGTGTGTGTGTGTGTGTGTGATAATGCAAGTTATGTCACAGCAAAACGTGTCACAGCTTTGCTACACAATGGAGCGTGCACAGCAGCGTATACAGACACATGACACACATAGAGGCATCAAAACCAACATGGACCCACGTGCAGATCTTCTGCAGGTTCTGCGTCTCGTCCAGCTCCTGGGGGTAGTTGGCCATGTTCTCCCCCAGCTCCAGCAGACAGTCAGAAAACCCCTTGAACACTGTGTCACATTGTCCCGTGGTGGAACCCTGTACCACCTGCAACAGATACACTGGGGGAGGGACACAGACGGGTGCATGGAGACAGGGAGAGAGAGAGAGAGAGAGAGACAGAGAGACAGAGAGAGAGAGAGAGAGAGAGAGAGAGAGAGAGAGAGAGAGAGAGGAGAGAGAGAGAGACAGAGACAGAGAGAGAGAGAGAGAGAGAGAGAGACAGAGAGAGAGACAGAGAGAGAGACAGAGAGAGAGAGAGAGAGAGATACAGAGAGAGAGAGAGAGAGAGAGAGAGACAGATAGAGACAGAGATGAAGAGATACAAACAGGAAGGATTAGTGGATGTGATTAAGAGCGGGTAGAGGGATAGTGAGATTGTACAGAAAAGATAGGGGGAGAAAGAGGATCAAATTAGGCATCTATGGTATCGGTTTTCAGTTAGATGATTCAGGCTTCTAGATGTACATGAGACATTCTAGGAGTATCTGGCCACCATGATGCATATTCAGAATGTCTCCCCAAAGTAAAGTGAACTCAGCGTTAAACAGATACCGACTATAATTGTTGCTATAATAAATAGCAGGCTACGGTTTAGCAGGAAATCAATAGCAAGAAAACCTGACCGACGTGTCTTCCTATCGATCGCGTCACTTCAGACGTAGTAAATCCTCGTTAATTGTTTGTGTACGTTTGACGCTAATGGGCGGTGCCGGTTCATCTCTCCACGCATTTCAATGTCCGCTCCTCCTCCCACCTCCTCACAGACGCACACATGCGCATACAGACGCATGCCTCTCTTTGTCTGACCTCTGCGAACTCAATTTGGAACTTGTCGAGAGGCGGGGATGGGCGGGAAGCAAGCGACCCCCGTTTGGTTCGTTAAGCACGAGAGTCGGTATAGATTGATGGCTTTTTAACAGCGACCCGTTCGGCGCCCTCGCGGTCCGGTTACGGTCGATTGGTTGTGTCGAGTAAACGCTGCGTGACGCGTAGAACACAGCACGCTTATTAGTGGGCGCACGTGCGAGTATCCACGGATACTGTTGGACTTTTTGATTGATCTGAGTGATGGGAAAAAAAACACAAAAACCCAGAGTTGATCCGTTTGAGTCTGTATAGGCCTACCATCGTAGCGGTGGTGAACGTGTTTGGTTTCCTCCCATTGTTTCTTAATGGTGTGGTGTCAGCCTATAAAACAGGCATTACATCATCGCAAGGCTGCGCCTGTGTTGGGCAGGGATGTGATTCTCAACTCATCATACTCTATCACTGCACAACTCTGTTTTGATCTATCTCAATATTTATCCATATATATATATATATATATATATATATATATATATATATATATATATATATATCTATCTATCTATCTATCTATCTATCTATCTATCTATCTATCTATCTATCTCGCGAGAGTTGGCATTGTACACTTAATTCGTCCCCATCGTCTGCAGTACAATGGCTCCTATTCTCTCTATATGCTTCCTGCCTGTCCTTTATGCGGAATCATCCAAACAACCGACGTACCTTGCGCAACAAGGTCACCATATAGAGCGGGAAAACCGGGCAAGGTGCATTGAGTGAACAGTGCGCGCGCCCTTCTCGCGCCCCCTGCATGTTGACTCTCTAGCTCCCTCTCTTTCCCTCTCCTCGAGCGGGCTGTTTAAACATTAGTCAACGTAACCTAGGCCTATACAACAACCTGCTATTGTATGCTTATATATATATATATATATATATATTTGAACAACTTATTAGCCTCTGGGACAATTTCTTTCCTTCTTCTAAAAGAGAAAGATCACTTCATCTTATTTTTTACTGTCTTGTCATCATTGAACTCGGTTATATCACCTTTCAGTGTCTATTTTTAACGATTAGATCATCGTTATTTTTTTGACACGAACCACCCCGCCTTTTTTTCTTCTCTCCCTAGCGGTGATATTTCTTTGCGTGAGTGAAACCAGGACAGTACCTCGGAGAGACGTGCTGAGGCCGCTACACGTGCGTACACACACACACACACACACACACACGCACGCACACGCGCGCGCGCACACACATTCAAACACATACATACACGAGCACACAATCGCACGCGCTCGTGCATGCGCTGTAGATAGTCCTATTTGCTGGTCAGTGTGCTCTGCCTCTCTGTGGACAAGCATCGGACCAGTTTGGGTCTTAATGTGTCCGTACACTCATCCTATACAGGCCTATAGCAGCCATCAAGGATTAAACCCATCCAAAAAAAATGGTTGAGCTATATAAATCGCAAATAGATTAGGCCAAAACGCACCCGATGTCGAATTCCGTTTGCATAAATATTAATAATCATCTTTGTTTAATTATAAATATTTTAACAATATTCTGCATTTGTAGCACCTGATGCAAAATAGCACGATTTGTTTCATAACATATAGTCTAACATATTCTCCAACATCACAATGGGATTAGTAGACCTACAAAAATAAAGTCTCGAATCGATCCATATTCAAATGGATCAATCTGTAAGTCGTAAAGCTGGACTCGCACTGCAACAGAAGGAAGACGATGGGCTCATGCGGTTCATATGCAAGGCATCCCTGTGTGCTGTGAGTCCTATCACCCCGCTGTATCGGCCCATTACATTCATCCGCACACACACGTTTCGTTAACGCGCTGCAGATCGAGTGCCTGGATGAATGTGAGTTAAAAAAAACACACAGTTATTCCACCGTCGAGGTCATCGGATCCAACAATGTCGAAGTAAAACGAAAAATAACGTATCAACCTGCAGCGGCCGGACGGGTTTTAAGGACACGTAGACCAACGAATGGGACAGCAGACCGCTTTTCGTTTCTAAATATTTTCTCGTGTGTTTATAAAAATAAAAAGATTGCGTATTTCGTTTTTAATCGTTTGTGATGAAGGAGACCTGCGTTTGCTTCGATGCAGAAAACCGAAACAGGTTCGCACCACAAATGCTGGATTCCGTTTGCAACACAGTGCCTCGATAATGTATCGTACTTCAACATGGTTCTCTTGGACATTGTTCTTCATATTTTAACCACATTTTGAATGCACCATACAGATTAAAACATGCAGCGCTCGTGTCGTGTCTAACGAAACCCTCAGCCACCCCCTCTTTATTTCTCTCTCTCCTTCCTTCTGCATCTCTCTCTCTTTATAAATATATATATATATATATATATATATATATATATATATATATATATATATATATATATATATATATAGAGAGAGAGAGAGAGAGAGAGAGAGAGAGAGAGAGAGAGAGAGAGAGAGAGAGAGAGAGAGAGAGAGATATTTTGCCATCTCTCTCTCTCTCTCTCTCTCTCTCTCTCTCTCTCTCTCTCTCTCTCTCTCTGTGTCTCCGTCTCTCTCCCCTTCGGACTCTACAGCAGCAGCGATGATTCTGCGTCTTGAATAATTCAGCATTCCCCTGCTGCCTGAACAACCAGCCAAAGCTAAACGGCTTTCATGGCAGCTACGCGCACTGCGTCCACACACACACACACACACACACACACACACACGCGCGCGCGCGCGCGCGCGCGCGCGCGACACGTACAGCAAAGTTATGCAATACAACACCAACTGCATGTTGTTACATGCAGTTTACGAGGTTTTTTTATCACACAGAAAACAGGAGGGTAGTAAATTAAAGAGATGCAGGAGGAAGCTCGTGTAGCATCCGCAGTATGCGGGCGGGTGATGCTCACTGCAGCGCGCGGAACAATGCGTAGCAGGGACCGTTTTCAAAGTCGTTTAAAAAAAAACACGAGTTATTTTATTCGATAGTCCTAAAATAGGCCGGATAGAATTGTCACATTTCTCCCAACGCTGACTTTGAAGTTTATTATTGCAAGCAAATCATTTAAGTTCTGCAGGCCTGTATGATTTATTCATTTGCATTTTATGGAATTAAAGTAGGCCCTAAATGCTGTGTTGTATTTCTTTTTTTATAATTATATTTTGCTGCAAGTAAGGATTGCACCATTTAGGAGCCGTGAGACGACCCACTGGTGAAGAGGGGAGGCGGGCATCCCCCTTGTTAACACAAACACACACACACACACACACACACACACACACACACACACACACACACACACACACACACACACACACACACACACACACACACTCACACGCCCCCTTCTCATCTACCAACATGTACGTATACATTAAAGTGTTAAAACCGCGTTTATAACTCAGTGCAACGGGTTAACACCGCAAAACAAAAGTTTGTTCTTCAGAATACTAATAGTAATTCTTTCGTGATCGATTCTCAAACGAAAGTGAAAAGTTATCAGTGGTGTTAACTCATAAGAATAGTAGCTCTTCATTGCTACAGAAACAAAGCTATTCCATCAAAGGCCTTATTATAACAACATGCGGGCCTACTCACCGATGTGGATCACGAGGAACACTGTCACACGTTTGACGGACCAGATTACTCCCATCCTACGGGCGGTACAACCATTGGCGTGCAGATCTTAAAAAGTTGGACCGAAAAAACTGCTCAGGTACGCCAGGTTAGACATCGCCGACGGAACCATCCACGCAAGAAAGCTATTCGACAGAATATTTTATGCTCGATTCTTTTTTCTCCCCTCTCGGTCTCCGTCCTCTCCTCTCCGCTCTCGTCTCGTGCTTCCTATCGCCGTGTTTTACGCGCGCCGCTCTGAGAGGAGCAGGGAATGGAGCACACACACACACACACACACACACACACACACACACACACACACACACACACACACACACACACACACACACACACACACCACACACACACACACACCCGACAAGAGAGGAATGGAGCACACACACCTCTCAGAGAGGGAGGGCGGTGATGCCAGAGCTTTTTTTTCCTCCCTCCCTCCCTCCCGCCCTCCCTCCATCCCTCCCCCTTCTCTCTCTCCAAGCTCTTTGGCGGTGTCTCTCAACCTTTTCACACACACAGACACACACACACACACACGGACACACACGGACACACACGCACGCACGCACACGTTAACTCCCACTAGAAGCGCCTTTCTTTCTTTCTCCCCTTGCCCCTCCCATCTCTCTCTCTCTCTCTCTCTCTCTCTCTCTCTCTTTCTGTCTCTCCCCTACGCACCCACGCGTAGGCCTATCTGACGTAGTAGAGATGCCCTAATCCCCCCCCCCCCCCTGCCCCCCGCCCCCCTGTTCTGCTGTGTTTCTTCTACAACTAACACCGGTTGTCTTGCGATGTCTTGGTTGCCCGGGTCCGTATGAGCCCGTTATAGCTAAAGGCTGCATACCGGGACTATACCTCCGGTATGTTCGGTGTAAATCTGGGTCATGGCAGAAAGTGAATGAAACCCGGGAAACACCGTTGAAAAAAACGGGTGCGCGTGTGTGTATGTGTGTGTATCTGCGTGCGTGATAACATAAGTCTGAACAGCCATGAACCTTCTATATTTCATAAATATAAATATATAGGCCTTATGTAAAAATGTTTATGTTTATAAAATTGTGCAATCGGTTAATAATAAGCCTCGGCCTTCTACAAACAGGCCTGCTGTGCCGTCCGTGCGATGCCGCATGGACGGTCTTTACAAAGATTAATAAAGAGGCCTTTTTTAAAAAAAATCTTAGTAAAAAATGAGTTCATGGAGCATCTAAAGCACCAAAAACGAGCGAACAGAACGAAAGACGACCATCGGAGGAGGCACGTGGAGCGCGCGGCCCCGCGACTTTACGACTAGAGCGCGAGGATGCAGCGTTTCCGGAGGCCCCGCCCCTTGCCTCAAAACACGCACACGCGCGGCCGTCACCTTTTGGGGGATTTTATTGTTGAATTAATAGTATAATACTGAAAACATATCTTCGTCTGAACTTTAGGTGTCACTGCGACCCTGTGAGGTTGCTGGTGTGCGCGTGACTTTAACGGGTGGTGATTGTAGAATGAAACCAATATAGAAAATACACTACCACTCACTATTCCCCTCTAAAATTGATAAAGGATTCTGATTGGCCTGCTCGCTTTCAGAGAGCATCATTCCCCTTTTTCTAACAAAGAGAAAATAATGTTTCGCTGACGTCAGCTTACTTTGTAACCAACCCATTTCACGTTGTCTACAGACACACGGACACAAACACGACCGGACACACACACACACACACACACACACACACACACACGCACGCGCACGCACGCACACGCACACACACACACACACACACTAGGCCTATACAAATATCCATGTCGCCGACAAGGCGTTGTTTGATATGTTATTCATACGTAAAATCGTAGGATAACTGCGTACAGAAAGGTGTGATGATTTAAGAAGTATGGATGATGCTAGTTGGTATGAATGAATACTTCCAGCACTCCCGCGTACCGCAGTCTCATCCATCAGCCCTACGATCATAAATTTAGTAAGCTCGCCATCTGGCGGTCAAAACGAGTAAAACAGCCACTCCAATTAATCTGATCTGTGAAAAAGTTATTTGTGTTAGACCAGTTAAAAGTAAGACCAGTTACTTTTCGTTGACACGGATGTCTTTTGGTGACTTAGAATTTTTAGTTTTTGTATTCATTTTCAATTGTACAGTTTATAAATATATGTGAGGAGGCTTTTTCACACAATGTTGATTTCAGAGTGGGCCTAAAGTCATTATTAAATTCGCTTTAACTTCTACAACGATAATTTAAATGTAACAGGCCGATTTAATTATATACAAAAATGTGCGCGTAAAGCTAGCTTTTGGGAGCTGTAATGATGTTGTGTAGCAGAATGTTGACTACATAATTAAAGATACAATTATTCTCATACGAAAGGAAAGCTGTAATATAAAAACAGCCTACAGATATATAAAAATAAAATGGGACAGAGACAAGCAGAAAAAGCAATGTATAAGCATCGCATCTAAAAGCTAAAACGGACAAAAGTCCAACCAAAACCAACCAATATTCCGACGTCTGGACACGGTGGAGTTGAGGGCCTGCAGAGAGTGGCGTGAGGGCTCACAGCACATCGCCGGCCCTCAGAGCACTCGGGGCTCCCGCTGTGTCTGTGATTGTTTTCTTAGTCTTGTTGACTCCTCTGTAACGGCAGTGGCTCACCGTCTGTGTTCAGCTCCTACGGGGACGGGGGCCCCGTAGGAGCCGAACCTGCCCCTCCAGCTTGCTTTCATAGAGAGACACCTCACTCGTGTCCTTCAAATCTCATGTTGTGTAGGAGGTGTGTTTTCTTGGGGGAAGTGGGAAAACAACACACATTTTTTCTCCCCTCAAATTTAATTCTGTTGAGTTGTTGAGTAGAGTTTCTTTATTCTCTCGGTTGACTTTTCAGTTATTGCTTCGCTTTTTTTTTACTAGGTTCAGTTTTTTTTTGCAGTTGTTGGAGGAGGTTGTGAGTTTAGCGCCCGGCCCCTAGGCCTTGTGGAAGGTGAGTAACAGCAATGGGTGTTAACCTGGAGGGCCTGGGCCAAAGCATGTCAGCCTCTGAGAGGATTATGATGCTATGCAGAGGATCACAAACGAAAGAGTTTATAAGGACAGGGAGCCAGGAAACGTCAACATTAACATTAGGCCTTCTCCTCTCCTCGTCCTCTTCACCTCTCCTCTCGTCTATTTGGTAGTTTAGGAAAAGAGGAGTAGGAGATAGGAGGTATGGCTGCACTCCTCATCTCCTCTTCCTCTTTTCCTATCCTCCCCTCCCCTTCTCACCCCTCCTCCTCCATGTCCCCTCTCTTCTCCTCTCCTCCCCTCTCCTCTCCTCTCCTCCCCTCCCCTCTCCTCCCCTCTCCTCTCCTCTCCTCTCCTCTCCTCCCCTGTCCTCTCCTCCCCTCCCCTCCCCTCCCCTCCCCTCCCCTCCCCTCTCCTCTCCTCTCCTCTCCTCTCCTCCCCTCCCCCTTCTCCTTCTCTTCTCCTCCTCTCTCCCAGTGAGATAAGCCCGGTGTATCCTGCTGTGTCACGCAGTCGATATAAAAACACAGCGGGGGAGAAAAACCACAGCGGGTCAGGAACAGAAAAAGAGGAAGTGAAACAGAAATCATGTGACCAAGCTGAGTGTTGGGATGACCTCAAAACAAGACGGGAGAGAGACAGAGAGGGAGAGAGAGAGAGACATAGAGAGAGAGACAGAGAGACATAGAGAGAGAGAAAGAGAGAGAGAGAGAGAGAGCGAGAGAGAGAGAGGGAGACAGAGAGAGAGCGAGAGAGAGAGACAGAGAGAGAGGTCAACATTTCAGGTTAAAGCTCTAACTCTTCAGTTTCACTGTTAACTTAACTTAACGCAGGTCATCATAAAATTTATCTGCAATTTAGATGCATTTCCTAGCCATCCGACCAAACCACAAGTAGCAAAGATGATACTCAACAGCATGAATGTACTGTCATCACTGGACAGAGAGAGAGGATGTTTGTGTGTGTGTGTGTGTGTGTGTGTGTGTGTGTGTGTTTGTGTGCGTGCGTGCATGCAGGAAATAACTTACATTAAAATGTTGGTTTAATGCCATAATGTTTATTTAAATATATTTTTTT
>NC_136950.1:5193415-5198415 GCF_949987615.1 Pollachius pollachius | reverse complement strand
GAGTTGAGTGACATCAGTGTAGCAGTGGAAAGATGTTCCATGCCGGCTGATGACACGACCAAGGGGGAGCATGTATAGCGTGAAGAGGGTGGGGCCAAGGACTGATCCTTGAGGGACACCACAAGTGACAGAGTGCGTGTACAATTTAGCATCACCCAGTGATACATACTCTGTTCTGTCCGAGAGATATGATGTGAACCATGCCAGGGTAGTGTCAGAGAGACCGATGGAGTAGTGAAGGCGGCGAAGAAGGATGTGGTGGTCGACGTGTCAAATGCTGCGGTGAGGTCGAGAAGGATGAGAAGTGATGGAGAGCCAGCATCAGCAGTCATCAGCAGGTCATTGGTGACCCTGACCAGGGCCGTTTCCATACTGTGGCCAGAGTGGAAACCAGACTGGAACTAGACTGTTTGTTATGAGGTGGTTGTGGAGTTGGGCAGAAACATATATACACACACAAACACACACACACACACACGATACACAAACACACAGCCTGTACAGTTTGACGTTTCATTCCCGAGTTGACCAATTAGAAGAGGAAGATGCCCTTGCAGAAGAAAATTAGCAAAGTGTCCGCGTGTCACATGATGCGGTCGGCCACGAAAGGCTTAATCATTATTACAGCACGCATTCTGCGGTTATGTCATCGGAAGAAAACACAATGTACACTTGCATGCCCACAGACACAGAACAAGCACAAGACCACACACACACACACACACACATAGGCACACTGTCTAACATACAGATACAGAGTGCAGTTATTCCTGGATTAAATAGCAAGACATCATTCGAATTGAGTATATTCGGGTATTCTGCAATCACATGTTACATTATCTATCAACTTTTACATTTTCTTGCCTTTTTCTGTGTGTTCTATTTCTATGTGTGTGTCCTGGCGTGTGTGTGTGTGTGTGTGTGTGTGTGTGTGTGTGTGTGTGTGTGTGGGCGCACGTGTGTGTATGTCCTTGCGTGCCACCGTGCGACCCCAGGCTCGGGGGACGTGATGATGGTGAACTTCGGGACCCGTGCTCGCGGCTCGTCCTGGTCCGGCCGGATCGAAGACTCCTCCACCCCGAACTGCTTGGTGACGGTGGTGCCCTCCGCCGACGCCATCGTGGGGAAGTTCCGCACCTACGTGGGCGTCGTGGGGTCGGGCGGCATCAACTACACCAGGGGCGACAACACCGACTTCTACCTGCTGTTCAATCCCTGGTGCCAAGGTACGGAGGGGCGCGGCCGGGGGCTAGGGGCCGGCTGCGCTGGGTGATGATCCGGTTGCTTAGCGCATGACGATTGGCTGCTTGTTCGTCGCTGCCCCCCGTCTCACTGGTGTGATATTTCATTTAAAGGTTGTTGCTCTCTCTCTCCCTCCCCTCTCTCTGCATCTCTCTCTCTCTCTCTCTCTCTCTCTCTCTCCCTCTCTCCCTCCCCTCTCTCTGCATGTCTCTCTCTCTCTCTCTCCCTCTCTCCCTCCCCTCTCTCTGCATGTCTCTCTCTCTCTCTCTATCTCTCTCTCTCTCTCTCTCTCTCTCTATCTATCTATCTATCTCTCTCTATATCTCCCTCTCTCTCTCTCCCTCTCTCTTTCCCTCTCTCTCTCTCTCTCTCTCTCTATCTCCCTCTCTCTCTATCTCTCTCTCTCTCTCTCCCTCTCTCTCTCTCTCCCTCTCTCTCTCTTTCTCTCTCTCCCTCTCTATGGCTCTCCGTCTCTCTCCCTATCTCTTTCTGTATTTCTTGTTCTACCTCCTGTCTCTCTGTCTTTCTATCTCTCTCTCTCACAAACTCTCTGTTGCCTCCCCCCCCCCCGTCTCTCACTCTCTCTCTCTCTCTCTCTCTCTCTCGTTCTCTCTCTCCTCTTGGTTTCTCCCCCCCCCCGCCCCAATGTGTGTGTGTGTGTAGCGGATGCTGTGTTCATGCCGAATCCCGCAGAGAGGGAGGAGTACATCCTGAATGAATACGGTATAATCTGCTTGGGAACGGCGGGAGCCTACAGTACGAGGCCCTGGCTCTACGCACAGGTAGGCCTTCACCTGACCGGCCGCTCTGTCTGTCTGTCTGTCTGTACCACGGATGGACATTAAGGTTCCCAAAAGATTTTCCACTCAAGGCTCATTTGAACATCTCTGAATGCCCCTTGGCCTACCTAAATGTATAAATAAATATGGTATATATGGTGTTTGGAACCCAGCGTTAACCCATTAAAAGAGGCCGTACTTGGACTTTTTGATATGCTATGTAGCTTTAAATGCTAAATAGCTATATAGCTTTTATAGCTTTTATACCAATGATGCATTTGACAAGGTATGAAATCATATTCAACCTACATTTTCAGGATTCTTTTTTTTGGTAGAATGAATCATTTTCAGATCAGGGTTAGACTAGGGGCGCAACCATTGTATCTGCTCAAATGTCTCTACGCTGACCCCTTGTGTTTTATTATCAACATTACAGCATAAAAAACATGAATTTATATAAGTTACCAACAAACACGGCAAATGTGTGTACGTAATAAACAGTGTACTAAACGTAACAATATATAATAATAAATCATTTAACACACAGACACTCACACACACTTTGCTCTCGTTGTGTGTTGGCAGTTTGACGAGGGGGTTCTGGACGCCTGTATCGAGATCCTGGATAGATGCCGAATGCGCATCAGTGATCGGGGCAACGCCATCAAAGTGACCCGGCAGGCATCGGAGATGGTAATGGAACCTTTGATATACCAGCGTTGACCACTTAAACAATGTTTGTTTCTCTGCTAGGTATTAACACGAAATAAAGTTGATCACCTGTTTGTATCACAATAAAGATTAAAAATATAAAGTATCACAATTTTAATAATAATAAATAATACAATCAAATGAATTATAATTATAATAGTGTAATAATCGTATGATTCATATTAATAAAAATTAGTATCATTATTACTTATTGTTACTTCCTGGACGAGGAATTTGCGGAATAACCCGTGGCCTGTGAATTAACCTTTGAACTTTGCGGCTGCAGATCAACGCCCAGGACAACGATAACGGGGTCCTGGAGGGGAACTGGGGCAAGACATTCCCCGCAGGCACATCCCCGCTGAAGTGGACAGGCAGCAAGGCCATCCTGAAGCAGTACATCCAGACAGGGGTGACTGTGAGATACGGCCAGTGCTGGGTGTTTGCTGCAGTCTTCAACACCTGTGAGCGATGATGTAACACACACACACACACACACACACACACACACACACACACACACACACGCAGACACAGACACCCCAACACACACGTGCATAGAATCAGGGTCGCTCGCCGCAGTCCAATTGTCATGGTCACGGTGTTGTATATTAAAAGATAATTATCCTAATTGTTAGTAGGATTGTTAGTAGGACTATTATTATGAACTATTGTTATTCTTTGGCTTTATTATAATTATAATTATTATTTAAAATACATTATTGTTTTATTATTATTACTATTTTCTATGAATATTATCAGACATAATAAGTTCAGGGTTGTGCCTCGTTCTTTGGGTTTTTGAAAAGTTTTCTGACTGTTATTGTTCTTCCTACATTTCCCGCCCAGTTCTTCGTTGCATGGGCCTGCCCTCCAGGGTCGTCACCAACTTCAACTCTGCCCACGACAACGACGGCAACGTCAAGACTGATCTGCTCTACAAACCCAGCGGCACACCGCACCCCCGCACCAGGGACTCCATCTGGTTGGTCCCGCGGCCTGTCTATCATAGGACAGGCCAATAGTATGACTTTCTCAATATGCAGTAGGCCTCTAACATTACAATATTTCATGGATGCAAGCAATCAGTCTATAGCCTACATGACAACACACACACTTTAGCCAATGCAGCCTCCTATGTCAGCACTGACATAGGAGGCTGCATTGGCTAAAGTTGTTTGGGTGCACGTTGTTTTATAACAAGGAGAGGCAAAGTTGTGCATTACAATGCAAACACAACAATAACTGGCACCAATGTGGCGCACTTAGCAGAGCAATCAACAACTGAATAAGTGCCAGGTATAGCCTATCGGAGACTGGCACACAATCAGTGCACTTGCAAATGAAAGCCTGCAGGATGACCGATCGTGTGACATTATTTAACCATCCATCTACAGCAAATATGATCAGATAGATACATCACTGAACACATACACAAAGCACATTCGTCCAACCACGGCGGATGCTGACAACATTTCACACAACAAGCCAAACATCACCAGAGCAGGTGCGCTCTCTCTCTCTCTCCCGCTCTCGCACGCACTTAAACAATCACTCCAACTTCTCCAACTCCGAGGCTTGGCTGCTTCACTAAGACCACAACCAACCACAAGGCCTTCATAACCATGCAGTATGCCGAAGCCAGAAAGGACATTTATCTTATGCACAACAATCAGTCCTATCATCATAATTCAGTCACTGCAAAGATTTAAAAGATAGCCTCTTACCTTAAGTAAGAATAGACCCAACGTGTGTGAGTGATACACTCTGGTTTAGCTTTCGCTTGCTAGCCGTTTTTAGTATGATTTGTCAACATTCCGTCTTTCTTCGGAAATAACATATTTGTGAATAAATGTTTTGAATTCCGAATACTGGAAATGGTGAGCTTAAAAGCTTTTAAGTTACCATTAGCGACAATAGGGGGGGGGGGGGGGGGGTCGAGTCCCCCGTATTTTGCACACTGCTCAGATATCTAAGAAATCGGCCGTGCAACTCACTTTTCTGATGTTCTCTGTGTGTTTTTATGAACTCACACTCGTTATACCCAGTACCCTCCTCTCTAGTACTCAACCCTCTCTCTCCCTTCTCCCTCCCGTCTTTCTCCCTTGCCTCACTTCTCACTCGACCTCTCTCCCCTTTCCTCTACCGCTCTTTCTCTCTCTCCCTCCTCCGCCTCTACCTCTCTCTACCGCTGTAGGAACTTCCACTGTTGGAACGAGGTCTTCATGACCCGGCCCGACCTGCCTCCTGGCCTGGGGGGATGGCAGT
>NC_136950.1:5143415-5185915 GCF_949987615.1 Pollachius pollachius | reverse complement strand
AGTCACTTCATGACCTAGAGTCACTGGAGGACCAAATTGGACTACAAAAAAACACTAGTCAGACAGAATAATGGCTTGTCACTCAGGACTCTAACCCCTTTCGTGTCTTCATTTTGAAATATAATTTAACGAAGCCTCTGAAAAGCAGGTCTTATTTTTTCGGGACATTGATCAGTTTCCCTTCCAGTTCTAGTTTCCCTTAAAGGGGGGGGGGGATGAGGGCCTATCTGGTTTAAACAGGCACACCTGAAGAAGGCTACTACAGGAAGGTTCAGATCTCTTCCCTCACATTGCCCAATGGTAACTGTTTGCACTGGGCTGCTTCCAGTAGCTAATATTAGAAGCCTGCAGTTGCGCAGCTCCCATTGGGTCTCAGTAGTTTTGTTGTGCATTAACCAATAGTTAAATAACACCTACTCCGGTCCTGCTGGGAATCTCCCATTTGTTAAACCATGTGAATAGGCCTGTGATTCCTATATTCATTAATAAACAAACATCAACATTTCAGCTCATCTGCCAAGATCAGAAATAAACCGATGCCATGACAGTTCAGTGCAGGTCTGCTTCTATTCAAACAGCTCTGCGTCTCCAACGCCGATACATTGTGTTTATTCTCATTGGTCCAACAACAGCTTGCAAACTTATTGGAGTGTCCGGTTCCCACTGATTTGCCCGTCAACACTCAGGGTTTAAATTTAGTTGCTGACGCTGGCCTACTGAGAGCGTGTTGCCAATAACTCTGATATAAGGCGGAATCAACGCGTGTTGACAATAGCACGCGATAGCGCGGCGGGCTTATGTGTGCGCTGCAGATGGGTTGTCAGTGGCTTGTGGTGCTTTCTGTGGCACTTACGCTTCACGGCTATCAGGTGATATGTATTCACATTTACACTGCTCCCTGTGGCTGTGTGGCCCCGTTAGCTTCACTTCGGGATTACTTATTACCAGTATCTGTGCTAGGTCAAAGGTCAGAGCCACAACATCCTGATACTAACTCTACTTGACCTGGTGTGATACTGTGTATGTGTATGTGCGTTTGTGTGTGTGTGTGTGTGTGTGTGTGTATGTGTGTACGTGTGCAACAGATGTCCTGCCCCCTCCCCCCCCCCCCCACCAAACAACAGGTGAGGTGTCATGGTAACTGTATCTATCCTATCAGCATCCCTGCATGGGTTTGGTAATACATATACCCCATTTGTGTGAAACACACACACACACACACACACACACACAAACACACACACACACACACACACACACGTCTATATAAATATATATATATATATATATATATATTTATACATCCATATAGATATATACATAGTGTGCTTAGATATACGGACGGACAAACACACATATTAGCATAGCAACTGCCACGATAAAATAATGCAGCCATTATACAGTTGTGCTATACAGCTGCACATACTATGAACACATGCACGTGAAAGTTAAACATTCCATAACATATGGAACATAGCTCTCTGCTCCATCTCCTTCCCTCTCTCCACGATATACTTATTTCTCCCTGGCTCTGACTGGGTGCAACGCCTCGTGCCCACTGCACCGTCCGTTGATGGATCCCCATTGACTTTGAATGGGGACGGACGCGCAATGCACGACGGATCCGTCGCTGCCGAAAAAGTTGAAAAATTTTCAACTTTTTCGGCAGCGACGGATCCGTCATCCACTCAGATCGCGTATGCAAATGTAAGCTGTGACACAACTCGGGCTCTGACGACCCTGGAAAGCTCCCCCATCCTTCAGCCACGCCTTCCGACGTCCTTTGACGGACAGTGCAGTGGGCACGAGGCGTAAGTGTTTTCTGACTGACTGTTTTGGGCTGATTAGTTCTGACTGAGGGGTTCCTACTGATTGGTTCTGACTGACTTGTTTTTTACTAGTTCTTACTGACTGGTTTTGACTTGCTAGTTCTGACTGACATGCTCTGAGTGACATGGTTATGACTGGTTCTGATGGTTTTCTCACTGACTGTGTCGGGTTGACTGGTTCTGACTGAGTGGTTCCTACTGATTGGTTCTGACTGACTTGTTTTTACTGACTAGTTTGGATTGGTTCCTGCCGACTGTTTCTTGTTGACTGTTGTTCTTTTTGAGGGGTTCTGACTGAATGGTTCTGATTGGCCGACTGGTTCTAGATGGCCGTTATTCTACATGATGATTAGGCTTGATTGGTTTACGTAGCTGTTTAAGATTGTTCATTTTGAGCCTACGACTAGACTACTACAACATAAAAAACAAATTAAAACTTTTCATTTGGTTATGTTAAACTCTAAAGATAATTTGCAGATCAAAAAATCCTTTCACATTATGGATTAAACAAATGTGTTTTGTGTGTACAGCCACATATTTAACTTGCACGCATTGCCAAGCAGAAATACACATGGACGGACCCACAGACAGGTGCTAGAGCTAGACCCATCAGACAAGACCACGGACAAGGCACGAGGCGGACGGACAGGACAGAGAGGCAAAGGGACAGGGCAGTCCATCCAATCCAAAGGCACTCCAGCATCGTCAGCTATGTGGCTCTCTAGTCATCTGATCAAGGGGGATTCATGTTACCTACGCCACACTGCAAACTCCCTCTCTCTGTCTCTTCCCCTTAGCCCTTCTCTTTTCTCCCTCCTCACATTCCATCCTTTCTTCAACTCCTCCTCTTAGTTCTCCCTCGTTTCCTTCCTCCAGGCCCCTCTCTCAGTCTCTATCTATCCGACCTAATCCTAGTGTTACTCTCCAGGTTTGCTTAAATGAGTGTTGCCCTGACAACGTTATTAGTGCTGCGAAACGCTGACTTGTAGTGTTATGGTACACGACAAACTGCCCAGAACAACTCCCTGGAACCTGTCTACTTGAGAAGCAATTGGAGTGGCACTTTTGCCTGTGGGCAGTGTAGCAGCGATAACACTGTAATAACTTCCTGCTCAAATATTCTAACTTTTATCTCTTCATCTGTCTTGCTCTTCTCCTCTCTCTCCTGTTTCTGCTTGTAAGCTGGCCACAACTTTACAATCAGACTCCTCTGTCCGTTAAATTTCCTTCAAATCGTTTTTCCTCTCTCTGTCTCTCTCTCTCTCTCTCTCTCTCTCTCTCTAACTCTAACTCTAACTCTCTCTCTCTCTCTCTCTCTCTCTCTAACTCTCTCTTTCTCTCTCTCTCTAACTCTAACTCTCTCTCTCTCTAACTCTCTCTCTCTCTCTCTCTTTAACTCTAACTCTCTCTCTCTCTCTCTCTAACTCTAACTCTCTCTCTCTCTCTCTTTAACTCTAACTCTCTCTCTCTCTCTATCTCTCTCTCTCTCTCTCTCTCTCTCTCTCTCTCTCTCTCTGTCTCTCAATCAGGGAACTTTGTTCCCTGATTGCGGCCCAGGTACCATTCAAGGCCCAGGCAGGAGAGGAGGGTTTGGCCTGGGGGTGGATGAGCCTGGGGGTGGATGAGCCTGGGGGTGGACGAGCCTGGGGGTGGATGAGCCGAGCACAAGGCACTGATCCACAACTGTACTGTTGTTCAATTGTCCTTAATATACATATTTTACATGATTTAGGACAGACCGGCAGACTGGCAGGCAGCCCCTATCAGACAAACAGACATATATATATATATAGATAGATAGATAGATAGATAGATAGATAGATAGATAGATAGATAGATAGATAGATAGATTGCACACATCCTCCATAATGTAAATATTGTGTATTTAGAGTGTATCTTTATTTCAAATGTTTATACGAGATACTGTAGTTTTTGTAATTTTTATAATATTGCACATTTTACTTTTTATAGTGCTTTTATAGTATAACAACTTTTATAGTATAACATTTGATATGCATATCCCCCCCACCCACCCACCCACCACTGGCATAACAGGTAAGGAGAGTATCGCCGGCAGCACAGCAGCGCAACCCTTTAACTGTGTGTGTGGGGGGGGGGGATCTCCAAAACTTTGATCAAAGTTCACAGCAGAGCAGCCCCGTGCTCAGCTACTGCCTAACTGTAGGATGGTTACATAAATGAGCCACCATCATAAAGATGTACCCACACACACACACGCACGCATGCACCACCCGGACAAAACATGTTAGATAAGATGGCTTTTATTATTCCCAGAGTGGAAATTTGGGATATGTTACATCTATTCGAGAAAGAAATGCAATTGCCGGTGGACACATTTCCTCGTAAACTATGAGACAACAAGTCTCATAGTGTGTGTGTACACAGAGGCAGATTAGTTTCAATACTGGTCCAACTACAGAGGGAGGCGTGTGTTAAAGTCCTTTACACTGAGGTAGAAGAAGCTTCATGCGTGCGCCCTGCAAGCCTATAGCTGATGTTCAATGGACCTTACTCCCGCCGCTCCGCTATCTCTCTGCCACCCCCCCTTATCTTCGCCTACACCCACCCCCAAACACGCACTGAGCAGTGTGCGTGAGGTTTAAAAGCTGTGTGCGCAGCATATTCGGAGGCTGTTGCACATCCATGGACAAGTAATTTCTTTGAGCCGCCTCACACTTTCTCTGCCACCTCCAGCAACACACGGCAGAGAAGGCAGCAACAACTGCTCCCTACAAATCATCCGTCACCATTACAAACAGGTTTTCTGCCCTCCCAAGCTCCTCCGCTGCTGCCCCATCCCCTCCCCCCATAACCCCCACCCTTTCTTATCTTCTGGGCGGTGCTCACTCCAGAGCACATGTTGAAGCGTCGAACTTGCTACATCTCTCTCTCTCGCCCTCTGTCTTTGTCACTCTTTGTCTAACTCACTCTCTCTCCAAATAAAAACAACACGCATTCGTTCGTTATTGGCGATTTCACCACAAGAGCTGATCATTAAAAAAAAGTTGAACGCCCGCCCTGTTTTCTGCGTTAGCGCGTATGAATGGCGAGAGGAGAGTGAAAATAGGCGAGTGAGTTCCTCCTTCTTTTTTTTTTTTTTTCATCGAACAGTGAAGAGAGAGAGAGAGAGAGAGAGAGAGAGAGAGGGATAGAGAGAGAGAGGGGGGAGAGAGAGAGAGAGAGAGAGAGAGAGAGAGAGAGAGAGAGAGAGAGAGAGAGAGAGAGCGCACCATGTGCTTGTCATCCCCCACACCACCGACAGGTGTTGGTCTCATGTGACTGCCCCGTTTGCCTGCCTGGATAACTCTCCAATGGAGGAGGAGGAGGAGGAGGAGGAGGAAACCAGCTCTTGTAACGTTTCATCAACAACTGCGTTGACTTATGGACGGTGAAACCGGCGTAGCCTATCGGGACGTCTCGTTTAAAGGGGGTTTGCGTGCGCAAACGCACGTTTTGCAACGGCAACGTTTAAACTCCATCTTGAGTTAGAGATGCCTCGCCTCCTCCACTGACATGGATGAATCCACCCTTTTGTTGCTGGCGAAGTAGCGATAGTTTGCTCCTTGGCAACGGCTTGGGAGCCATGGTTACGGTCTAATAAATAACATCACACACTCGCCAACTTCGTCGTTGTCGAGGCCGTCAATGGAATCGAGAGGCGATGCTACTTTTTGTGGTCTGTTGACCGTTAGAAAAAAACATTAACCCCCCCCCCCCACCAATTTTTAAATTAACCATTATTGCTATTCCGCTAATTATCTTCAACAACTAACATATTTTTCTAGAGCCAATGAAAAGTAAGAATTGGTGTAGGCCTACCACATAATGTGTTATCTTTGTTTTATGAAATGATCTTTAATAACAAAACAAGATGAACGCATGTCAACATGCATCTGGATGAACAGACCCAGTCCGGTTCAAAGGGTCCTAGCAGGGGGTCGTAGTGCTGGCCTATGCCTGTATGATGTGAATTTACAGCCGCTCCTTGAGGACTTTTAAACACTGATAGGATTAGAAATGTAATGCCATTACGTATGGTTGTCACCATCCTCCTCATCACTGCCCACTTAAAGATATAGTGTTTAGAATTGAGTGGCATCTAGCAGAATGGATTAAGCAGAATTCAAGCATAATATTCATGACTATGTTTGAATGAGTGCATAATCCCATGAAAATAAAAATGGTTGTGTTTTGTTTACTTAAAATTAGCCCTTTCAATGAATGGCTCCTCTTTCATGGAGGCTTCATGATACACGAATATATACCAAAACCTAATGACTTGTAGACCATGACTTTGCCTTGGATGTTTTGGCACCTTACATGCCCTTACAGGCCACCGTAGTTTATCTTACCTCATGGGAAAGGGGGGGGGGGGGGGGGGGGGGGGTATACAGTTGGTAGTAATCTGCAGCCTCTCCGCTAGATGCCATCAACCCATCAACACTTCAGCTTTAAGACACCAGGGTCTACAGCTTCAAAAATGGTTGTGACCAAAAGCTTACTCTCCATTTAATGGAGAGTAAGCTTACATTACCAGAAGTATAATATGTAATTTCATTCATATAAATGTAGCTATGTCTGCCTTACGTGGTCGGGAAATTTTAGAAGAGGGACCCATGTTATCTGTTGTTAAGCTGCACTCGTGGCTGGCTATAGATGTTTGTGTGTCCATCTCTTCCCTCCACTGGGAGAGGGCCGAGATGGACACACAAAATGGAGAATTTAGCTCTGAATTGAAGTTTAAAGACTCAGTGCATTTGTAGTTTAAAGGTTGGATGGTTGCACACACACACACACACACACACACACACACACACACACACACACACACACACACACACACACACACACACCCAGTCCAACAACAGCATCTGTGAATGTGTCTTAGTTAAAACAACAAAGACCAATTTTTTTCACTAACAAACATTAATTAGGCCTAATTATATTTCATGGATTTAACAGCCAACCAGAAAGAAGCATATACCCCTACAAGCTGATGAGCTATTTATTTATTCATTTGCAGAGGACCTATTTGTTGAGCTTGAGGCCAAACCATTTCCCATTTACTCTACCCCGCCTTCTCCTTCATCCTGGTAGGCCAAGCAACAGGCGGAGGCAGCCGGTGAGAGGGACTCTTCCTGCCCGGCTCTTGCTGCTCTGCTTGCAGCCGGCGCCCGGAGGGGAGGGGATGGGAGGGGAGCTGGGTGTCTGCTCCTCTCCGCCAGTGGTTGATGAGATGGGGCTGGGAGGGGTCTGTATCTGGAGATGGGGGCATGGAGGAATGTGAGAGTTAATATGCCTGCCCGGCAGTAAGCAGCAGCAGCGGGCAAGAGAGTCGAAATGAAGTGTAATAAAATACAAGTTTAAAGTGCGCATATGAGTTTATGCGCCGATCGTATGTTTTGTTTTTCCATTCGCATGATCCCACATTTCATCGTGCTCAAAACAAGTAACTTGTACTCTTAACGTGTCCTCATAAGTTTTATGTGGTGAAGTACGCCTATTTATATCCTTTAAGGCACACCACATCCTCGTGGGTCTCCTGATGGCTAATAACTTGAGCACCGCAGCCTTTTACAAAGAACTCTCGCAGTGGGAAGGGGACTCGTGTTTAGCGAGGCTCGCCCGGAAACGCACGACAGTGTGGCGTGGCGTCCGAAAGGTAAACACGCGAGAAAAAAAAAGGTGATGGAATTTGCCCAAGAGTTTTAATTTCGAACAAAACTTATTTTTTGATCGTCGTTGGGATTGAGAGATCGGGAAGAAGTGTGTAAAGAGAGAGAGAGAGAGAGAGAGAGAGAGGGAGAGATAGAGAGAGAGAGAGAGAGAGAGAGAAAAAAAAATAAGGGACAGATCGAGGGTACCAGCAGCCCGCAGTTAGACCCCCCCCCCCTACACACACACACACACACACGCACACTAACACACATTGCTAAAATATAAAAAAAAAAAATCGTTCCCCCTCCCTTTCCTCCTCCCAGCAGCGCCCAGAGACAGAGATGCTTGCAGGCTACAGTCCAGTTCGCCAGCCTCTCACCACATCCCCTAGGAGACTGGCAGGAGCCGACACGTGATGCGCTTTACTTATCAGGTTTAGGAGAGAGAGCCAGAGAGAGAGAGAGAGAGAGAGAGGAGAGAGCTGCGCGCTGGGAGCCCGGGGAGGAAAGCAAATTAAAAAAATAAATACATCTATCTTTTTTTTTCGTCCTCTCGTCTCCCCTCGACGTCTCTTTCCTCTTCGTCTTCCTAATCCGGTTTCCCGGAGAGAGGGTAGAGGAAAGAGGAGACGCCGACAAAGTTTGTCGAACTTTGCACATCCTTCGAAACGCCATTTTGAGTCGTCCTCTCTCCGGAACAACTTTACAGCTTTTTTTTTTTCTTCGACTAGTCCATCATCACTAGTCAACATCACCACCATCATCATCACCACGACGATGTCTCGGCGTAAGCAACCCAACCCCAACAAAGTCAAACGTAAGTGGCAAACGTATTTATTGTCCCCTACTCTCCTGTTCCCTCATCCTCCAGTAAGTCTCTAAAGAGTTGTTCGGATGTGTAGCTGGTAAACCCAACTTTGACAGCAGTGGGGAGTAGAGTTGTCGAGGATTAGTTTGGCTTGGGGAGGGTCGACAGCGAGGCATTTCGCCTGCCTTGTGCTTCCTACTTTAGCTGATGCTCATCCATGCAGCGTCTCAAGCGGCGGAATTTGAGCCGAGTCTCTTCCTCATTCGCGACACTCTGCCTGTCTCTCTCTCTCCGCCTGTCTCTCTTTCCCCTTCCACGACAAGCTTCATTAACCGAGTGTCGTTTCGTGTTGGTACTATTGCTGTGATCGTGTCGGTTCATGATGTGTGGGGGTTGAGGATAGGGGGGGATGGTTTGGGGTTCAAAGTCTACTGGCGACCCTGGAGTGGAGCATCCGTATCTCGGTGCACTTTGGTCCGAGCCTCGCTGCTGCTGCTCTACTAGTGGCCATGTGTTGCCATAGCCTGCTGTGCTAAGCTACAAGATGACCTTGTGGAGAAACATTTTAGAAAGTTACTGGGTCGTCCCAGGAGCACATTCGGGTCTCATTCGACATGTCGTTTAGTTCGAATCGCTCGATCAGATCGTTGGGGAGTGTGTTTTTAAGAGCCGCTCCGGGGGAGGCCCTCGTAGAGTTGTTCATCTCCCAGCCAGTTCACCACATCATCGACGTGACGCCTGTTGCATCCACCTCCCCCCACGGCTCCGGCAAAGCCACGGCTCAATGCTGCTTTCGACGTCATCCAGCAAATCAATTGCAATCAAAACGCTGTATTTAATAAAGTGTTATTGTTTTTTTTTTAATGTTGACATCTTGAATTACTTGGAAAAACTTCAGTTTAGTTTTAAAAACCAGTAGGTGATGATGACTTTTCGGTCTCTGGGTTTACCGTACTCGCTTATCGCTTATTCCCCTGTCAATAATCCACTGGTTTATCGTTTGTAAAGTAAGTTCGGAATTGTTTGGAGTTGCTGGAGAGGTGATGAGGGGCTTGCTGCTCGGTCGCCGAGGGAACGGCAACGTTGCACGAGCTGGTTAGATAATGGTTGCTAGGCATTTTTTTTCTTTTTTCCTCCCTCTTCCTCCCTCTGGCTTCCCTGCTCTCTCCCCTGCCGACGACTATACAGGGTGTAACCCTCGTCTGTGTCGGAACTTTTACCCCGACCCAGCGTTGTTTAGGGATGCTATTCTTGCAACCTGTTGCTCTCTATACTCAAAACTACCCCCCCCCCCCCCCCATATAATTACACGACCGCATAGTTTGATCCAATATGGTAACTGTTGGAAGATAACTTTTCCATATCATCTGTTGGGGGTTATATTTTTTCCTCATTTCCTTCTTGAGCCTATCCTCCTCTGCTTTCCTCCTCTCGGCGGAGGCAGGGAGGAGAGAGAGAGAGAGAGAGAGAGAGAGAGAGAGAGAGAGAGAGAGAGCAGTTCACATTCCATTACGAAATTCTACACTGTGGACGAGCGAGGCCCTCGGCGAGAGGCTCTGCTCGCTCCCCGCTCTGCGACGCATGCATCCTACTCTTTAGTCATATAGAAAAGTGTCTGCATCCTACTCTTTATTCCTATATTAAAGTGTCTGCCTCCTACTCTTTAGTTATATAGAAAAGGGTCTGAAGAATACATCCCTAAATGAACACACAGCAACAACAAGGTGACTGCCTTCATGGGTGCAAATTAACCATTTACACTAGGGTGGCTGTGGGTGTGGACTTTGTCTTGGGTGCGTTCCTACACAGAACGTGTTTTTATTTTTTTTATTTGTATGAACTCTCATCTTCCATCATTTGACACGGGTGGGAATGGCCTGCCTCTGCGAGTGCGTTCCCTGTGTCTACTAGGTCAAAGTCTTGGTCTGTTAGATGTGTGTGGGGGCCAGAGGGTGTAGCCCCATTTGTCCGGTTACTTTTTAAATGGACTATCTCTATATATAATTTGTTGTAGCAAGATGGAAGGTAAAACAGGACCTTTTGATAATTGAAATAGCTAGCATAAGAGGAAACACAAATGTCACTCAACTTGAAGTAAAGTATTTCGTGTTTTAAAGTTTAATCCATACGTGAGGGCATTTAATTTGTCACCACACCAGGGTGATTTTACCTGTTCTGTGTAGTCCTGTGATGCAACTGCTAGCTGGATGTGGTTAAGTAGCACAGCATTTGCATAGGCAAGGCATTTGAATTGATGGATGGGCAATAGGGGCACGTTGACACAATGAGCATCCAAAAAAGCTCAGAGGAAAACAAGTCTGGAGCACCCTGCATTGTTGCGGGTTGGAGATGTGGTAGAAAACAGCATGTTACGACGGAGTGGTAACTACATCACTGCCGGCACTATTCTGTGCTGCCAATTCTGTGTGCATTTATATCACTCCTCATTTCGGATCATTGATGTGAGAGGAATCTATGAACTCATTTAGAGTGTCAGATTCCAGTGTGAATATCTACCTGTGCATCCCTACTGACTTGGATATAAACATTTAGCGGTTTGTGTATGTGTGTGTTTGTGCTTACTATATACGGAGCAGTGGGACATGTGTTTTGTCTACAGGGAGAGCCATGTAGTAGGCTAATTAAAAGCTCTTCTCCTCCCTATGAGACCATTGTGTTCACATTAGCCTCTTTAGCCCCATCCTCCCTCCCCCTCCTTCACAATTGATTCCCTGGGTTTCAGTCATCATAACGTGACGATCCTTTAGTCATCAAGCACTTAAACAACCACCTGAAACAGTAGTTTCTTTCTTTCTTTCTTTCTTTCTTTCTTTCTTTCTTTCTTTCTTTCTTTCTTTCTTTCTTTCTTTCTTTCTCTTTCTCTCTCTCTCTTTCTCTCGTCTGTTGCTGTACTCAGCATGCTGCCTGTTGTAAATGTGTGGCAACACGTTTAGGGGTAATGCTTACAGTTTTAAATAATGAGTATAAAGCACATCATTTATTAAGAGGTCCCTCTCCATCCCCTCAACCTTTTCTTATTTTGGCTGTGTAGCCGATATCGGCTTGAAGGCCGGTTTGTCTCTGCATTTCCAAAAAAATGCTAATAATGGTTTCAATAAATCAAAAGAAAATACATACCTTTTGAACTTTACAAATGGGTTATTTATGTTTATTAAATCAGTAGACGGCGTTAAAGGGCTTCGGCTGAAGTTAAAGTGCAGTTTGTCTAGCCTCTTACCCAAATCCGACTTTGAATGAAGAGGATAATTGAGCACAAGTTGATTATAACTTGTAGCGCGGTGGCTACATCTAATTGTGGGCATTTCTTATTACCCCCTGAGGTCCCGCCAACAGCCTAGCCTAAACGATGCCCCATCCCCCCTCCACCTTAAGATCCAGAGATGGGTTGATGGGCTCTCTCTCTCTCTCTCTTTCTTCCCCCCCCCCCCCTCCCCCTCCCTATTGCTGCCCACTAACTATATATAGACCCGCCTTTTTTTAGATAAGATTATGTTCCTACTCCCCACCCCACTGGCCAGTAAGGAGGGATGGGCAGCTGTGGATGTGAAGAGTTAAGAAAGGTGTGGAGACAGTGAGCGGGAGGGAGGGAGGGAGGGAGGGAGGGAGAGGGAAGCAGAGCAGAGGAGAGGGGAGAAGAGAAGGAGGAGTGTAAGCTCTCCAACTGTTGGGAAAGAAAAGAGGTGAGCGGGAGGGGGAGGGGTGGGGGGTGTGGCCTGGGAGGTTACAGTCAACACCCCTTCTGTACCTCCCACTGGCCCGCAACCATCCAGGTGAACACACACACACACACACACACACATATCCCCCCCCAACAGTGGCTCTTTAACCGTCTCACCGTGTAGTCTTTACACCCCACAATGAAGCAGCTCTTTGATGAGGCCACAGATATTTACAGTTGCATGGCTCCTTCCTATTACATCATCTGCCCGGTAGAGAAAACGTCTCAGGCCAAGTGCAGCCAAACTTGATCAAGACAAGAGTTTCCATGCAAATACAGGGAAGACTTATGGGGGATGTGGTGTTAACTTAACCTGTCCGACAGGTTTCTGATTACATGGTTACAACATGGAGGCCCGGCGTTTAATGGGACCATGTCAACTTCTGCAAGAGGATAGAGAGAGAGAGAGAGAGAGAGAGAGAGAGAGAGAGAGAGAGAGAGAGAGAGAAGAGAGAGAGAGAGAGAAGAGAGAGAGAGAGAGAGAGAGAGAGAGAGAGAGAGAGAGAGAGAGAGAGAGAGAGAGAGAGAGAGAGAGAGAGAGAGGTCATTCGCTAAGGCGTTGAAATATATTATATGATCACTGATGATTCATGCCACACTTGTTCTCGCACGTCCTGGTTTCTAAAACCAAAGCCTAATGATGATGAATGGGTTTAGCTGGACGGTTAGGGCCCCCCCCTCCTCCAATAGGAAGAGCACTAGTTGTAGTAGATAGTCATAGCGCTTGAAGGAGGCTATATAAGCGTGAAGGTAGTGAGCATAAAGGTATGAATTGCACCAGATAACACTATTGACCAGCCCCCGGACCGTTATATTTACCATCTCTCTTGTTTTTATTCCTGTTTGGAATCATTTAAGAGTTCCATGAACTTTGCCTTTGGAACCTTCCATTCTCCCCCCCCCCCCCCCCCATTCCCTCCCTCATCGCCTGGTGCTTATCCAGAAGGAAGAGGCTAGACTCCTGGTTAATTTTTACCTCGTTCACCATGGGTACGGCCGACCCGGCTGCTAGCTAGCTATCGTGTTGTTTAGCCTTGCTCCATTTCAAAGACTCGTAGCAGTGGCTAGTAAAAAGGGCCAGACATAACGACCCGGCGGTGCTAAAGCTTAGCCGCGTTGAAAAGTACAAAGGGACCATGTTGGAGGTGTCTCTGCTCTACGTGTGACTCCCAGAGCTCTGGTGTGAGAGAGAGAGAGAGAGAGAGAGAGAGAGAGAGAGAGAGAGAGAGAGAGAGAGAGAGAGAGAGAGAGAGAGAGAGAGAGAGGAGAGAGAGAGAGAGAGAGAGAGAGAGAGAGAGAGAGGAGGAGAGAGAGAGAGAGAGAGAAGAGAGACGAGCCATCGGGGAGGAGTGAAATATGAGACATGCTAAAAGTTGCTAAAGTAGGACACACATACACACATCAAATGTTGATGGACATGCATGCACCCTTGTGTATTTGGGATAGCATAACACACATGGACAAATATATTGGCCTGCACATGTATGCACTGGTAAACATGTGGACTCAAATACATGCTTGCTGAAAAAAATACGCACACCCCAAAGCCCACCATGTCTGCCCTGTGGTCTCTGGCCGGTGTGTTAATTTTAGGTCCAGTGTGGAGAGGCTGCCTGGTCATAAGCATGCATGCGCACACACACACACACACACTCTTCCATCTGTGGTGGCGGTTCATAGTGTATATTTTTAGCTCTGTGTGTTATTTGTGCTAGCGTCACCTTGTTTTTTTAATCCAGCGAATCATCAAACACACCGTCCACGTATTGAAAGGGCCCCGTGTTAAAAATGGCGTTTTGCCTCATCACGCGGTGAGGATGATTCACCGCTGTGGCAGCACAGGGAGTGCAGGTGAGCCTGTCGCCTGCTGGCCCCACGTGTCACTGGAGTCAGGGACACGGGCACCGGCAGGTAAACCCAGGACTCGCGGGTGGCTATCTTTACCGGGGTATATTAGGGGATGGAGAAAATAGAAGGTGGGTTTTTGTTGCAGGGGGATGAAGGTTGCAGGCTGTCGGGCGAGTGGAGGAATGAGCCGAGTGCATAGTGCTGGGCGGTAGGAGGGGCCGCGCTGAGCACACTGCAACTTAAACATCATCTCTAGGCTAGACCTGTTGTATTGGATGCCAATTGCTGTGTGTGTGTGTGTGTGTGTGAGTGAGTGGGTGTGGGTGTGGTGAGAGTGTCTTGCTGATAAGCAGCTTGGAGCAAACTACCGCCGCTTGGAAGAGTGATAGCTGACACACACACACACACACACGCACACGCACATGCACACGCGCAGACTCAAACACACACGCAAATACATACACACACAGGCCTACGTGTCTTGATCCCAGTGTTTTTTTTCCTCTTTCTCCCACCTCTTACACATACGTGCACGAATGCACACACACGCAAACGCACACAGCTACCTTCACCCTTTAAGCAGTCTGTGGCAAATAGAGCTGGTATTTACTGTGAGTCCAAAGTCTAACTACTCAACTGGCTGCGCTGTGAAAGAATGCCCCAACGGTGGGGTGGGGTTGTGTGTGTTGGGAGGAGGAGGAGGAGGTGGGGAGGATGAAAGGAGAGGAGGTAAAATGAGTTGAAGGAGGACATCTCATGGGTCAAATTTGGAGGACATCTTCTTTCTAGATGTTGTTGTCAAAACACAGTTTGGACTCTTGTAAGAATGTAGATGCGGAGAGGAGAGAAGTCATTGGTTTGAGGAGGAGGAGGCTGTAGGCTGTGTGGGAGGTCTTAAAGAACTGGAGGAGAAAGAGGAGGAGACAGGGAATGGTGGTTGGGGGGAGGGGGAGGGGGAGAGACAGGAAGTGATGCAGCCTCTTGGTCGAGAGGAGAGCAAGGAAGTGAAGAAACAATGGCCTTTCTCCCAATCGTGTGTGTGTGTGTGTGTGTGTGTGTGTGTGTGTGTGTGTGTGTGTGTGTGTGTGTGTGTGTGTGTGTGTGTGTGTGTGTGTGTGTGTGTGTATTTATTTTTATGATGTTCGGCCAAATTTCCTTTACCTGTCCCTTCTTTGTACAAAATAAAAAACGAGATGGAGAGCCAAGTGTACAAAAAAAGACAAGTTGGTATCTTCCACATAGTAACCGATCTATTATGTCTGGAACAGAACACGTTCAATGTTTCTTCCAAGTGATAGAAGAGGAAACAAACACTGCTAACGGTCCTTTTCCTCGTAATTTCTTTGATTTGATACATGAAATTTGACAACATGTTTTGTGATGACTGTCAAAGCAAATAGAAGAGTCTGTTTTCAGGGCCGGACTAATTGGAGTGTACATAACAGTGTGTGGTGTTTAGCGTTGGGTTAGTCCCTTGTTATCTGCTGTTGCCTGATGCGCTCTGTGCTGTGCATGGTTTGAACAAACTGAATTAATTTTCCACCCTTTGATCTTGGTAAATGATTTCAAGCAAATGTTGGATCCTTTTTTTTTATAAGTGATGAGTGAACTGCTGAGTTAACCAAGAAGAAATCACTGATGTAACTGCCACACGCGGCCGCTACGAATGGAACCTTCCATCTTGGGCCCTAGTCCTCCGTGTGACTTGGTACTTCCCGTTACTTGGCAAAGTCCGCTATCAGCGTAGACGAAATGTAACCAACAACTAGGCCATGCAGGGGCGAGCTCCACATGAGGGAGACAGTGGAGGTTGCAACACTTGGTTCCAAACCTCCCCTACCATTCTAATGTTTCCATTCTGCTTTACTTTTCCCCATCTATCTTGTCGTCATCCCCCTGGTTCTCATTCTCTCTCTCTCTACCGCTCTCTCTCACTCTCTCTTGCGCTCTCTCGCTCTCTCTCTTTTTCTCTCTCTCTCTCTCTCTGTCTCTCTTGCTCCCTCAATCTCGCTCTCTTTATTTCTCTGTCTCGCTCCACCTCACTCTATCATCTGCCTTCTCCCTCCCTCCCTGTATCCTTTCTTGCTGACTTTACTCTTTTGGTCAGATGGCTGTTGAGTTGCTCTGCTGCTCAGCACTGGGAGGACTAAGCGTGTGTGTTTGGTGTATTTTTATGTGTGGTTGGGGGGGGAGTGAGTGTGTGTGTGTGTGTGTGTGTGTGTGTGTCTGGACAGGGGGTGGGGACACCTACTCAGACAGCACGTGTTGCTTTACCAGAGTGAGGAAGACACCGTTACATTATACGAATTAAGCAACTGTTCGCTGTCTGTGCGTGCACAGACAGTGAACATTGAGGAAGGTTGATCTTTAAGACTTTAGTATCCGAGTGGATGAGCTTTCAGTTGACCCTGTCCGCGGAGCTGGGCTGGGCGGTAACTGTCTCCCCCCGGCCCACTGATACAGGCCCCTGGCCCCCATTTTGTTTGGTCTTGTTGGCTTTGCTCACAGAGGAAATGTTAACAAAAATAGTAAGTTATACATAATGCAATTGTGGGTGTTTCATTTATACACCACTTGAATTTTTACTGATTACAATTAAAAGGTGAGTTCACTAGATGTATTTGTGCTCTCTTGAGGTCATTTAGGATTGAAGGAACAGATGAGATGAGTGAAGGTATTTCATGTTTTGAGAGAAGTCGACAATGACAATTTGATTGTGCCACTAGCAAGAGGCAAGCAAATTAGCAGTTCGGCAACTGGGAAGATCCAACTGAAATATTGTCAGTTGCCGTTTCATGTGTTTTGTTGACTTTGTTTTTCTTTCAAGGAGGCAGCTCAGACAACTGTAAATATCTGCCATAGCAATACCAATTCTACACCAAGACTTTTAGCCTCAGTGCTAATTCTCATTAGAAAGACTGAAGAGTGCATTCTGGTTAAAGATGCTTGTGATGTCATGTGGGCAGAATGAAGGAGGGGAGGAGAAATGTGCCGATTGGCTGGTGATACTAATGCTATTAGCATCCTGGAGGAGTGATGCTTGGCAACAGCCTGTGTGACCCTCTCAAAACCTATTCACCATTTTGAGCAACCATAGTAATAACAATAGTAAGGAAGTTGACAAAACAGTTCTAAATATCTGGAAAAAGGATATAAACTTATATAGCAACAACAAAATAGAAAAACAAATTCTTGAGCGATGTTTCCCTCAAGGGCTGTCTTGATGGAAATTTAATATTATAGTGGTGGCAAAACATTTCGATTTGGTTTTGTTTTTCTGCACGGACTGTTATATTAGCTGTGTTAAGTAGCCTTGTGTTATTGAATCATATTTGGTGTTATCAGGGCCGCAGCATACAAATGGGGCTAACAGACTCTGACCACATCCTAATCCCCGTTAATCCCACTGTTAGCGAGCTGCAACTCCTTCCACACTCCATGCACAGCATCTTTCTCTCTCTCTGTCTGTCTCTGGATCTGTCGGTCTCTGTATCTGTCTCTCTCTCTCTGTCTGTCTCTGTGTCTATTTCTGTCCCTCTGTCTGTCTCTGTTTCTGTCCCCGTCTCTCTTTCTGTCCCTCTCTCTCTGTCTATGTCTGTCTCTCTCTCTGTCTCTGCGCCCCCCCCACACCCACCGTTCTATGTCTTCTCTGTCTCTCGATGTCTGTCTCTGTCTGTCTCACTCTCTGTCTCTCACTCTCGGTCTCTGTGGGTCTCTGTCTCCCCCTGTCAGCCTCGACCTCTCAAATAGTAACCTATGAATGAACACATTGAAAACTTTAAACCATTCTGTTGCTCAAAGGGGCAGTCGGTTCTGCACATGGTCAATCTGTTTCAGTCACATTACTGGAGTGCAATTTATACACATCAATCGATTTTGTTTGCATTATTAACCACATTTATTTTACACTAACAAAGTTTTTTGTGTTCACGTGAAGGTGTCCGTTGTTTGTTTTGCAAACACGAGACACACCTCGTTGCCATGGAGACCGTAGTACCAACATGACCCTAGACTTTTTTTCTTTCATTTACCCTTTTTCTCTCTCGCTCGCTCGCTCGCGTGCACACACACACACACACACACACACACACACACACACACACACACACACACACACACACACACACACACACACACACACACACACACACACACACACACACACACACACACACACACACACACACACACACAGTAGGAGTCAGATTGGTTCACCTGAGCATCTCTCTACTGTGTGTGTGTGTGTGTTGGGGGGGAGGTGGTCACAGAGGAAGGAGGGTATGGGGTGGGGGATGGGAGACGGTAGTCTGAGTAGTAGTAGTTTGAGGTGTCGTGTTAGTTGGGTCTCTCCCCTCCCCGACATAGAGCGAGGCCTAGCTCAGTCAGCGGTGTTTCTGGGGGTGGGAGGCTGTGAGCCACTGTATGTGAAGGGGTTCCTACCACGTGGCTTTACTTTGAGACGTTTTTCCTACTTCGTGTGAATTCCTGTCCGCCTCATGATTCATCAAGACTTTGCACCCAGTGGGAAAATATCATTTTCTTTCAGTTCAGTTTTGTGTGACTTTTGTTCTATCCCTTCTTCCTCCTTTTCTTATTCAGCTCTACAACTCACTCTTTCTCCTCATCTTTCCCTCCATCATTTTTTTCCTTCTCTCTGCCTCTCCCTCCCTCTCTTCTCTCCCCCCTCCCAATCTCACAGCTTCTCCCCTAACCCCCCTCCCCCCTCTCTCTACCTCTCCCCCCGCCCCTCTCCCTCTCCCTCCCTCCCTCCCCCGGTGTTTCAGCTGTTGTGGTCCCTCAGCAGAACTCGGGGGTGGAGTGGGGGGGTGTTTGTCGGTGGTGTTGCCTTCGAAGACACCCTCTGTGTTGTGGGATTCTCACGTGACCCCTGGAGGGCTGGGGGGGGGGGCCTGAGGCAGTGTCGGCGTGGGGCCTTCTGACCCTAGAGACTTGTTGGATGGGGATGCCTGCTTACATGTTTAACTCCGGGCCTCGGCTGCTGCTCATCGTGTGTGTGTGTGTGTGTGTGTGTGTGTGTGTGTGTGTGTGTGTGTGTGTGTGTGTGTGTGTGTGTGTGTGTGTGTGTGTGTGTGTGTGTGTGTGTGTGTGTGAAATCACCCTACACAACATCATCAGCAAGTCAGAGAGACCACAGAGTTCTCCTCCGCCAGAAGTAATTACAGTTAATAGGCGGTGCCCCGCACACACACGCACACACGCACGCAGAGACAGACAGTATCCTGCTCATCTAGGCCTGGTTATCATGATGACACACACACTGTGTCACAGCCCCGTTGCTCCGTCATCAGGTGCAAGGTGCTATGACACCTCATGGCGACTCCTCCTTCTCCTCGTTGTCATAGTGACCGACATAATCAGTCGTCCTGACCCCTGGTGCACTTGCCCTGTCAGTTTCACTTTCGTCTTTATCTTCATTACATGATAACAAAAATACAACAAAGTAAGGCAAGTTAATATAAGAAAAGTTTTTTTATGATGGTTAATGTTGATAGGAATGAAGGGAAACAGCCCTCTCCCTCGTCCCTCTTGGGGAGGGCCTTGTCCTCGTCTGAGATGGCGTACCTCGCTCGTCCGGATCCCACTGGAGATATGCTGTGTTGACAAAATAGTCCCGTCTCATCACCAGTCTGTCTTGTACTTCTGCTTTCTTTATCCAGTAGATTAAGTGTGGGTCTTTAGGAGTCTTTAGGTGGCCCTGGGGTGGTGGGGGGCTTTAGGTGTGTGTGTGTGTGTGTGTGTGTGTGTGTGTGTGTGTGTGTGTGTGTGTGTGTGTGTGTAGGGGGGGGGGTGTTAAGGTGTGTCCGTCCTGCACCATTGAGGTTTGTTAAAGACACATGCGTCCCATGGGAAAGTACCACACACACACACACACACACACACACACACACACACACACACACACACACACACACACACACACACACACACACACACACACACACACACAGGGTGGTTGTGTGTTGCCCTGCAGGCGAGAGGACACAAAGAGACTAAGTCTTTTCACTGGGCTGAAAACCTGCTCCTCACCCCACCCTACACACACACACACACCCACCAGCACACCTACAGCGCCCCTCGAAAAATAGGCGGCTGGTAAAGACACACACCATGTATAATTGTTTTCCTTTTTTCTCTCTTCCATTTTTTTGTCTTTCCATCGCCATTTCTCCTCCGCCTCCTTCATCACTTGCCTCCTTCCTGGTTCCCTCTGGTCTTCTTTTAATCTGTTCTCCTCTGCCCTTGTTGGCTCTCTCCTCTCTCCCCTTCCTCCTTCTTCTCCCTCTTTCCTCTCCTCTACTCTCACCCCCTCCTCCCCCCTCAGCTTTTCTTTCTCTTCCCCTCAATTTAACCCCTTTCCTTTTCTCTTCCTCCTCTTTTCGTTCCTGCTCTATGTCCTCCCCTCAATTCCTCCCCCTCTACTCTTCCACCTCCTCTCCTCCCTCTCCCCTCCTCAACCTCTCCACCTCTAGCCTCTTGAATCAGAAGTGGGTTCTGTTAATCTGATTCCAGGCCAGCCACATTTGGACTTTAAACCTAAGCGTTATGTAACAGTACAGTCTCTGGTTAAACCTCTCACACATTACCGGGCCCTCTGCTTCCACCACTTAATATGAAACCTAACTCGACATTTACTTATAGTTCCATTAACAAAGTCTGACTTTTTAACATGACCCCATGTTGAAAACATTTATTTTTGTAACCTGTCTCTGTCTTGGGACAGCGCGCTGGCCCTTTAAGGCGGCCGGCCTAGCCAACTCCAAGATACCGCCGAACTACCCCTCCATCAGCCCTGTGTGTGTGTGTGTGTTTGACATAGTTATCTTTCCTTCCTCCGAATGGAGACAAGGTCATAACAGGCCACACACACACACACACACACACACACACACACACACACACACACACACACACACACACACACACACACACACACACACACACACACACACACACACACACACAGAAATGCTGAGTTTGGAAGTCAGCATCCTTCTCCATTCTGTATCTCCCTGAAAGAAACAATCACCTTAAGAGAGAAGTGCAGACTCTAACGCGGACTCATTGCCAGACAAAGCATTGGGCTCCATTTTGATTTGATGTTTAGGCTCTGATGCTTCATCTGTTGGCTTCTGAATTTGTGTTTGAGGCTCTAAAATGGTTTCTAGGTGTGGTGATGGTTGGAAAGTGTATCTTGAGGGAAATTCAGCCTTCAGCTGTATCCCTCTTCAGCACACAACAACACACTGTACTAGTCTTTCCTATGTAGACCTTTGTAAAGAATGAGGAGAGATGGATGGCTCGGTAGATGGATGATTAGATGAATAAATTGACAAGTTGGTCCTGCCCGCAATTTAACAAAAATAGCTTTTTAAAGTAAGGTGTTAAACAGCTCTATCTCATTATTTGCTGTGGAGGAAACCTTCTGGTCCCTGTAGAGTGCTGCTTCCTGCTTCCTCTGCAGACAGGAAGTGAAGGATACAAAATTGTTGTTTCAGCCTCCACTAAGAACGAAAACTATGGCTTCTGGGAGACTCTAGGCCTGTGTGTGTGTGTGTGTGCGATGAAATGAAGTCTGGTTTATCTGTCATAAACACTAATGGAGAAGATGGGACATATCAGGCGTTAGTGGTGATGCGGCTAATATGCTAACATACAGCTACTCTCTGTTTTACTCTCTCTCTCTCACTCTCTCTGCTGGGCTGTCTCTAATGGGTGGGACTCGTGTGTGGTGATGGGAGGGTGAGATGCTGGGAGGATTGTGATTGGTCGTGGGCTTGGCCTTGTACTTCAGTCTCTATCTGGAGAGATAGAGAGTGGAGGAGATAGGTAAAGATGGAATGAGAGTGAGAGTGAGGTTGGATATGGAGGAAGTTCACAGGAGTCATTTGGATTCCAGAGGCTCACACTTTATTTCTGTCATACCAAAGTTTCCTATTAGATGTGGGTGTGTGTGGATGGAGAAGGAACTGTCTGTGATGCCTGAAAGAGACGGCTGTGTGTGTGTGTGTGTGTGTGTGTGTGTGTGTGTGTGTATACACAAGGATGGAGAAGGAATTTCCTCTTCAACCTATTGTCACACACACACACACACACACACACACACACACACACACACACACACACACACACACACACACACACACACACACACACACACACACACACACACACACACACACACACACATTCTCTTTCAGGAGTCACGGACAGTCACTTACACACACTCTTAGTTGCTCTCCTATCTTAGGGCCTGAGCTACCACAAACTTGCTGTGTGTGTGTGTGGACCGAGGGGTAGCCTCAGTGCTGGTCTACATGAAGGCTGTATTCTTCTGACACACAAAGAGGTCCATTATAGTAGATGGAGGGGGAGTTCTCTCTCTCCCTCTCTCTCCCTTCTCTGTCCCTCGTTCTGTCTCTGCCTCTAGCTGTCTCCATCACTCCATCTTGTCATCTTTTATCAAACATACACACTCTAACGTTACTGTCAACCTTTTGGATGGAAGCTCACTCCAGAAACAGACAGTGTGTGTGTGTGTGTGTGTGTGTGTGTGTGTGTTTGTGTGTGTGTCCTGAGCAAGTCCTGAGTGCAAGTCCTGAGCCTGTGGTGGCTCTGGCGTGTGTGAGCCTGCTCTGAGGCCTCAAGGTTGAACACACACACACACACACACACACACACACACACACACACACACACACACACACACACACACACACACACACACACACACACACACACACACACACACATCCTGTATTTCAGGTGGAAAAAAAAGACCTGAAGGGTTTGCATAGAGAGGGCGAGGGACAGAGAAAGAACTCACGCCTTGTTCTATTGTAGTCTTGAAATCCCCCATCTCTCTCTCTCCCTCTCTCAGGCTCTCTTCTTAACACACTGTACACACCTACGACGCTACTAGCTTAGCTGCTATGAGCTTAGGCCCCGAAGCCATCATGGCCGCCGCGTTGCCGCGGCCCGCCGTGTACTACAGATGCGTGTGGCTTGAGGAAGTTGAGGAGGTCCGTCTGGCCGCGGGCTCCGCTTAGCCAGAGAGATGAGAGACCTGATCACTCAATGGACACTATGTCGGGGATGTAGGGCCGCCAGTGTGTGTTTGTGTGTGTGTGTGTGTGTGTGTACGTTTACGCCAGCTGTTGTGTAGTGTTGGTGCACTTGTTCTGACTACTGTAGTCTTCTGCACGCACACACACAGCCCTCTGTCTGGAAATATGTGCGTTATGCCTGTGTGTGTGTGTTTGGTTTGCGGCTGTTTTGGGTGTGTGTGTGTGTGTGTGTGTGTGTGCTGTGGTAGATGCGGGGGTAGGGTATCATTAACTTTGCCATGCAGAGTGTGAATGTGTCTCTTGTTGGCCCGACAACTGTTGGAAGAGATCTCTCACAATACAGCAGGACAAAGATGGGGAGAGAGAAGAGAGCACGGCTTTACATTATGGGATGGATGGATGGATGGATGGATGGGATGTGGAGCAACAGATCTGGATGGTGGAGACGAGTTTGGTATAATTAGCAAATGAATGAGGAGGTTCGATTATAACTTTTAAAAAGAGGAAAATAAATCGTCTCTATTAAAATGGGTATTTTGTTTGTAACATTCTGAGACAAAGTTTGGCATAATTTGACATTTACAACACAGACACACATGCACGTATACACGCACATACACACACAGCCATTTTATTAATTGTGTGATGCTCAGGTCCCTGGTGCTTCTAGGAATTATTCAGAGCAGTGTTTGAGATCGCTGATCTTCGTAACCAAACTCACCAAACCAAACTTTTTATTATTAGTAGTTTTTAATACCGCATGCAGCCATGGATGAACATGTTTAACAGTTATGAGGCTCATGTAATAGATGGATACACTGATAGATAATTGTTTCTCTACCTGAGACAACCACGCACAAACACTGATATCTGTCCCTGTCGTTTCATGACAAGGTTAGCATCTGGTGACTTGGAAGGGATATAATGATGGCTAATGGAGAATACAAGTGACACACACACACACACACACACACACACACACACACACACACACACACACACACACACACACACACACACACACACACACACACACACACACACACACACACACACACACACACAAACACAATGTGCTAGTGTAGGCAGGCCAGGTTAGCATCTGTTAGCTTGGTGTGAATGAATAGCGTTTTTTACAAGAGGAGAGGCCAGAAGTCGTTGCCTGTCTCCCACACCTGTTGTGTGTGTGTGTGTGTGTGTGTGTGTGTGTGTGTGACAGCTGCTCAGCATGTTGTCAGGATGCCCCTGCTAGGACTTACTGCTCTCTACTGCTCCTCTGTGTAACAGAACTGTGTGTGTGTGTGTGTGTGTGTGTGTGTGTGTGTGTGTGTGTGTGTATGTGTGTGTGTGTGTGTGTGTGTGTGTGGAGGTAGTGGGGCTCGGAGGTGAAGAATGAACAGATAAGAGAACGTTGATAAGAGAATGTGTGTGAGAGAGACATGGAGGGAGAGAGAGAGGGTGGGGGCAGTGTAAGGTACGGAGGAGACTTGAAGAAGTTAATGAACAACGGCCGCGCACACATACACACGCACTCTGCTGGCCGCAGTAGACGGCTGGAGGTCAGATGATCTTCATTTGTTGGGGGTTTTCATTGGGACAGCGATGTTTCTGTGACTCTGATCGTAGCATAATGAGGAATCGTGCCTTGTGGCCTCGTCAGTGGTACAGATCCAGGAAGTACTTCTGCTGTGTCATGATGTGAAAGCATTGGAGAGAGATGGGAATTTATCACACTTGAGGGATGACTCAGCATTAGTTAAACTCCAGTGAACTATTTCTTCCTGTTTTTTTTAAATTTATTTATATTTTCTGTTTGGTTCTGTACTCTCGATTTGACTTTACTTCCCGCGTCCCCTTCATTTTCAGATAACAGGGGCATTCTTCAGGGTCCTTCTGCTAAAGGTGGTGTGTGTGTGTGTGTGTGTGTGTGTGTGTGTGCGTGTTTGTGGGAATTGAACCTTTGAACTCTTTCTCCACTGCATGAAGGTCACACTGATGGCCGACCGGCCAACTGGCACTTCCCAGCAGCTGGTTGTTCCCCAAATGCACCCACTTTGACCAGTTTCCAGAGCTTTATCAACTGTGACCTGGGGGTTCTGTCCGCGTGTGTGTGTGTGTGTGTGTGTGTGTGTGTGTGTGTGTGTGTAGCCGGGGGTTTAAGGCAACACTAAACGTATTGACCAGACGACCGGCTTTTTCAGTTGAGTGTAGACGTTGAGATTAGAGCCTGTGGCTCTTCTGGTCTCCTGCTAATCTCGCCGAGGTGGAGGGCAGCATGTGTTTGTGAGCCCCGAGAGGGTCGGGGAAGAGATGAAACCATGACTCAGGAGAAACACAGCCAGCTGCTGGAGAACACGGCGGCGGACATTTTGTTAACTTAGAAGCCGCTAAGATAGCACACAGGTCTCACACAGGTTGTGTGTTTGTGTGGGTGTTGGGTCTGAGAGATGTGTGTGTGTGTGGTGTGTGTGTTGGGTGTGGGAGATGTGTGTGTGTGTGTTTGTGTGTGTGTGTGTTGGGTGTGGGAGATGTGTGTGTCTGTGTGTGTTGGGTGTGGGAGATGTGTTGCAATAAGGATGCTCATAATCTGAGCGAGGGAGGGAGGGAGAGAGAGGGAGAATGCGAGCTGCTATTGTCCTTGAGGCAGACACAGCCCTCGGCCAATTGGCCTATCCCCTCTGAGGTTTCATCAGTGCTGCCGGTTTGGTAACCAATAAGACGGCAGTTTACTGGCTGGCTGCAAGCTCAACGGTAAACTGGCTGGTCTGGTCTAACCAGATTCTCCCCCCTCTGCTTCTAACCTCCATGCCTTCTTTTCTTCTTCTTTTTTCCACATTTCTCACTTCCTCTTAAACGCTGGTCTTGTTTTTCCAACACTGCTTTTGATGATATTTAAGTATTTTATCTGTTCATTGCTTCGCTCTCTGTATCTTTCTCTCCATCTTTCCCCCCCTCTCATCCCTCCTTTAATACAAGCCATCCTCTCAGGCCCCACTCCCTTCCCTTCTTCCTCTTTCAGGGTTTAGCCGATCCACGCCCTGGATTTGCGTTTTTTTCCCCTCCTCCTCCTCCTTTCTGCCTCTATCTTTCTCTCCTCCTCCTTCTGTCTTCATCCGACGGCCACAGCAGCGCTTTAGTTTCCTTGGTCCTCTACCGTGCAACTGGGGGTTTGGTTAGGAATTGAGTGTGCACAGTCCCGGAGGTGTTGCAACGCAGTTATGAAACATGAGAGAGAGAGAGAGAGAGAGAGAGAATTCAACTTCTTTCTCCTCCTCCACTCCTGCTTCTCTTCTACTCTCCTCCAGGCCCTCTCCACTTGTCTGTGCCTGTCACCCAAAAGCAGAGCGGCATTCTTCAACACATACACACACAGACAGGGGTTGTGTGCAGATGCATTCCTCTTGGTCCTCCTCTTCCCCAGTTGAGTTATTTTTAATCCACAGAGTGTTTTAGACCACCAAATAGAAGCTGCCCGGTAGTCATCAGTCAGAAGCATCTTTAACTCTAACAACATACACTTTAATCATCTGCCATCTACAGCCCCAGTTACACTAACTTCCTGTACTACTTGTACACAACTGGTGTTGTGTACTGATGTCTGTTAAAGTTGTCAAACTACTCAAGGGCACTGGCGGCCATCATTGAGAGTTTGTTTGATGTACAAAATGGAAGTGATGGAGTGAAAGGACATTGCAACCTCTACAACTGTATGTGTTGACATACAGTTGCCATTCACATGGTCACCACATGGTCACCTATGAACACAACGTGCTTCTGTGCTACTGTCGCTTATACTGCACTAGCAATGCCCCTGTTTGGTGTTGGGCCGGGGTCTCTAGATACCCTTTCGTGTAGATAACCATGACATTAATGGTTAGCCTGCTTCAGCTAGCAATTTGTCTGAGCTTGCAAAGCTGCCGTTAGCAGTGGATGTCTCGTTTTGGCAGGTGAACACAGCTGATGCTAGCTGTGGGTTTGGGTGGGTGCACTGGTACGGCATGCATCCATTCCAGATCGTTTAGCCTAGCCGTTTAATTGATGCTAACTGCATGTAGCTTCTTTCCTCAAGCTAGGCAAATTAATTCTAAATCAATTAATTGCGTGTGTCAACTTTTCCAAAGTTAGCATAGTTTATTAGTTATTATGAACAAGGATTCTACATTTTGCTCAAAGATGCTACATGCAGTGAGCAAGTTAACTACAGTCATTCTCCCACTTCCTGTGTCTTCTTCTCATCTCCTGCCCATTCACCGCTGACCACTAATTAGCCTAACCTGCATCTAATCTCTTAATCTCTCTCTGCTGCTCTCCTCCCCCTCTCTTCTCTCCCTCTCCCATCCTCTTATCATCTGTTTTAAGTATCTCTATCCAGCCATCCCTCTGTCCACTCTGGTTCCTCTTGTGTCGTTGCTACACTTCCAAGTGTGAGTCTAGGTTCTCCTTTTTCTCTTTTTCCTTCTTTTTCTCGTACTTGTTATCGGCGGGCCACTGCACACGAGTCATTTGGGACACATCATCAGGGAAGGGTTGATTACAAGTTAATGATCAGTGAGTGAGAGGCAACGGCTGTGTGTTTAACCCGAACGCTTCTTACAATATAAATGTGAGCACTTCACGTCCTGCTGATATCACAATCGCTTCTAGGGGTGTGCGATATGACGGTATCAGATTGTGAACGGTTAAAATATCTCAAATGTCTCCGCGATCTGCCTTTACACAGAGATTGTTAGTATCGTGCTACAGGGCACCTTCAATCCGTTGCAATGTAGAGCATAGAAACCCGACACACACAAATATTTAGGAATGATGCTCGGATCAGGGTCGGGCTTGGACACTGCGTGATAAGGCGTTAAAACAGCCTCTTGTGCTCGCAATTAACGCAAACTTGTTGTATTTGTTTAATAAAAGGCGTGCTTTCATTGTACAAACATCAACATGTCATTACTAATGTGAGAAAAAATTGACTTTAACTGTGTCGGGTTTGGGTCGGGCTTGGACATATATATCTTGACGCCTGTCGGGCTCGGTTACTTCTCTGTCGGACACGGCCCGTTCCGAGCTCTATTGCAGTTCTATGGCTCATACATGCATCCAAAGTTGTTTGCCCAGCCAAAACTTAAAGTCCGTTACAGGCCTTCCCTAGAAAGACACACCAATAAACCAATAATAGCAAACAGTAGGTAGTGCCTCGGTCTCCCCCTTTTTATTTGGCAAGTTATGCAAAAGTCTCTGATTGTACTTGAATACAAGTCTAAACATGTCAAGATTCTTGTTGAATGTTCATACTTTGCAGAATTGCAGTTGCACATTTGATTAAATCTGTTCAAAAAGGTACTTTGCCCTAAATGGTCCGTTATTTTTCAGTTTTGTTACCTTGTAGGGCTATATATTTTTTTAAAATAGGGAAATTAGTTTTGTTGTACTATTCAGTAACTTGCAAAATAGTCTTAAAAACCAATATGAAAAAGAATCGTGAAAAGATCGTGGATCGTGATCCTGCCTAAAAAAATTGTGATATGATATTTTTGCCATATCGCCCACCCCTAATCTCTTCGTGTGCGTCTTCTTTGCGTCTATTTGGTAAACACCTTTCAGTAAACCAGTTAAGCAGTAGTGGATGGCAGTGGCTTAATGGCCTTTCGTGGACTAGCTAATGTTAGCTCCCACTGCAGAAGTTGCATGGGGCCATATGTTGATGTGGTTTTGGTGTGTTGAGCCACTTTCCTCCATGCTATCTTTTAGCATCTCTAGATCCATCAAAGCACACCACACGTGTCATACACAGGCCAACATTGCCGTTGTAATGATGCTAGTCTTTTGGAAATGATCTTCAGTTTTGTGCTTTGTATTTATGATGCATATTGCTGTGTCCTGTGCATGCACTGTTCTGATGATGTTTACAGTCTGTTAGCCTGGTGTTTATGTGTGCATGTTTCAATGCAAATATTTTTTGTAGGGATGCTATGATATTTTATTGCATTTGTTTACAGCTACAGCCCAAATATTGAATCCATAAATATTTGGAGCCAGCTGTACTGCCTTGTCTTTTACGGGAAATTAGTATAAATTCACCAAGCATGCATATAAAGGCACTCTCAATGTGTGTGTGTGCGTGCGCGTGTGTTCATGTGTGTGTGCGTTCTTGCTGACGTCCTGTGTCTCTGTGATCTCCCCTGCAGTGTGAGCAGTGGTTGCGGTCACACACACACAGCCAGGTGGGCTAAACCCCGCCCTGCAGAACTCGCCCCCCCCCCCCCAACTCATCCGCAGGTTCGAGCCCAGCCGTGCCCCAAGGGCCTTGGTTTAGGCACCCGAGAGCACCGGTAAATATGACCTGCCGACTGAACCCCACCCCCGCCCCCCCCCCCCCGCCATCATGCCTGCCGCGACTTCCTCCATCTTCTGCCTCCACCCCCTCCCCCCATCTGCCACCTGTTCCACCCTCCTGTCGTCGTTTCATTCGCCTCATTTTTCATTCCTTTTTTGCCTTCTTTTTTGTCGCCGTTGTGTTCTTCCGTCGCCCTCTTCAACGTTGACTCGCATTCCCTTCCTCTCTTTCTCTTTAAGCAAAACACCCCTCGTTTTTCATCATCATTTCAATTCATTCGGACCTGCTCCATCTCTGATTAGCTCAGCATGGCCGTCCTCGCCCATCCTACCTCCCCCCTCCCCCCATCACGCCTCCTCCAGGGTTTTCCATCTCTGGACGTCTCCGGTCTTAACGACAAGTGGAGCCGCTCTCGACTGACGTACCGATACAGAGACAGAAGCAGTGTGTGTGCTTCAAACCAGAAAATGATCCTATGCTCTAAGCGTCTCCAACCGGCTTAGGTCATGTGACCAGAGGCCTTGCGGCGCTTTGTTGCGTGCCCGGTCTTGTGAAAGTTTGTTTGGCTGCCGTCGTTCCGTTGACGCGATTCCTGCGGTCACTGGCGTCTCTATACCGTGGTCTGCAGGTGGGTTTAGGGCCCCACCCCATGTACGGACGTCCCCTGGCTCCGCAATCTTTACCTGATACCTGTGCATGGCATAATCGCTGTCTCTCTCTGCTATTTTTCTCTATTTCTCTATTATACATTTATTAAATTATTTAAATGTAATCTATCTACACTAAATTACAAATGTGGCTCAAAAAATTAGAGGTGACCAGCAAAATTATTCCATCACATTGTTTTTATGTGTACGCTCACACTCATCCTTTGTGTGTGTGTGAGTGTGAGTGTGTGAGAGATAGTGAGAGAGAGAGAGAGAGAGAGAGAAAAGGAATTTCACTTATGATTGGCTGAGAGCTGGCGGACATTTTCCATAGTCAGCCTGCTCAGTGGTTGGTTGAGAGACACCCCTCCCCTTCTCTCTCTCTCTCTCTCCATCTCTCTCTCTGTCTATCTTGCCTCTCTCGCCCCCTAAGTACAGTAGCACTGTCACAGTAATGATGATATCTTGTTGCTTTATTACTCTGGGTCTAAACTCCAGTGCGTGTTTGCTTGTGTGTGTCTGTCTGTATGTGTGTGTGTGTTTGCCAATTGCTGAACTGATTCAATCAAACACACATTTGTCAATCTGTAACCCAGCAGAACTTCAGAAAGACTTTTCTTTTTTGTTTAACCCTCAGGTGGAATGCGAGAGAACTCACACGCACACGCACGCACACACACACAAAAGGTAGATGGGGACAAAGCCTGAAAGACGAGGTAAAGCAAGGGAGCAATAAAATGGGAGGAAAGAAAGGGAAGGGAGGGTTGAGTGAAGAGACGGCTTCAAACTTTCACTTCAGAAACATAACGCTACAATTACACAGAAGAGAGTCAAACGGGTTCGGATGACACGCGTACTCGCTAGTGTACACATTCCGGTTCAGGTTCGGGGTCCTCAGGCCAAAGATGACACAGAGGTGGGTCGGAACGGGACAAGGTACCAAACTGAACCAGAAGTCGTAGCTCGGACCAGGCACCGCCCCCCACCCGCCATGTAAACATAGAGTGGCATCGATAGTTTAACCTTTGGAAGGGGGAGAGGTGGGGAGGGGAGGGGGAGACCTGGGGTAAAGATAGACAGAAATGGGGGGGGGAGGGAGGGAGGGAGCAGCACCACCGCCCCCCTCCCTCTCTCTCTCTCTTTCGCTCAGAGAGGGAGAGAGAGAGAGAGAGGGGTGTGTGCTACCTGTTGTGACTATTCTGTGTGTGTTTAGTGAAATGATTGGTGTCGTTTGGTGTGGATTTAACAAGTTAGGGCAAAGTACTGTCAGCTCGAGAGAGAGGGGGAGAGAGGGGGAGGGGGAGAGAGAGGGAGGGAGGGCGGGGGAGGGGGAGAGAGAGAGAGAGAGGGAGGGAGGGCAGGGGAGGTAAAGGAGAGTGGAGGATGGGTATTAACAGCTGAGTGTGAGATGGAGGAGAGCTGAGGATGAGAGGAAGAGACGAGAGAGGGGGAAGGGTGCCTTCAGTAGACGGGGAGAGAGGCTGTCATTAATCTCTCTCTCACACACACACACACACACACACACACACACACACACACACACACACACACACACACACACACACACACACACACACACACACACACACACACACACACACACACACACACACACACACACACTCCTGGAGGCCCAAAAGTGTTCTCTTGTGACCTGGGAGGGAATCTGTGTTTCCTGTTGCGATTTAGAGGAAGAGCCTCATGCTTCGATGTTTTGTTTTGTGTTTTCCGCTAATGCTAATTAAGTATCGTGTCATCGACCATTCGGACAAAAAAATTCAAATGACGGAGGTTAGATAAGCGGTATGTGAGAGAAGCAGACATTGGACTCACAGATATGTTACTTGTTTATAGAGCCAAGTTACTGCATAAATTAGCTTGAGCTTTAGTCTCCTATGCTTGAATTGCTGTACAGTGTTACAGCCAACTCTAGTGAGAATAACTTGGGACACTGTTAGCCATCTTGGCTTTATAAGCTTCGTAGGTTAATTTAGTGAAAGTGTTCAACTGTTACTTAGCTTAGCATAATTAGCACCAGATGTGTTAAGTCATTGTTTTTCATCAGTAGAAAAATTGGAGATATGAAACAATGACCATGTTTATTAACATTAACGGATTATCAATTTTTCATTGTAATAACCATACAGGTTACATCCTATTTTTGCTAACATTTATGCCTTTAGGTGAGGTTTTCAGGTGGTCTGATCCACAGGTGTAAAGGAATGTCGCTTATTATATAATAACATTGTGTGTGTGTGTGTGTGTGTGTGTGTCTGTGTGTGTGTCAGAGAGCGCGGCAGTGAGGACTGGAAGTAATAAAGAGCTAACATATGGTCACTGGATACACACACACACACACACACACACACACACACACACACACACACACACACACACACACACACACACACACACACACCCTTCATCTCGATTACTAAATGGACACCGTACAACAGACAGAAAGGTCTACAGATACACCTGTTGCTGAATGTTGGAGGCGGGAACAGACTAGCGAACCACTGTTTTTTTTTTTTTTGCTTTGGGATTTGTAGTTCTATCAAGGCGCTAGCTATAATTGTAGTTTTGTAGAGATGACAAGCTGCCTACTTTAAAAATAATTAAATATTTGATTGGTTTTATAGAAGTACTATTTAAGCTGGTATTTCGGGGTGGTCCCTCTGTTTAATATTTGACATTTTCAAATCAATCCATCCATCCCCCAACCCCCTTCCCTGTGGTGGTCTCTATGGTAGTCGTCTTGTCCCTGGGGTTACATCCTCACTCAGGTGAGTGGGTGGGTTTCAGTCTTAGCTTTTTGGAGGGAGAGTAAATCAAAGAAAGTGGGAGTCTGGTAGTATGATGAGAAGAATGAAAGAGCAGACGGGCTGAGATGTAGAGAAGACTGAAGAGTCCACTGTAGATGGAGGACGGAATTAGAGAGTCACAAGATGGAGGAAGAGGGAGGAGTAGAAGGAGGCAGGCAGGCAGGGAGGGAGGGAGCATTCCTTGTTTGCAGCACTTTGGCAGAGGGAAGCAACTTTTCCATCTCTGTCACACACAAACACACACACACACACACACACACACACACACACACACAGAGACACACACACACACACACACACAGAGACACACACACACACACACACACACACACAGGCTGTGTGGCTTCTTGACAAGGATGTGTAAGAACTGAGGGTGGGCGGGGGAGGGTGGGTGATGGTTGTGGGTGGGGGGAGGGGGGGGTTTGAGTGTGTCAGAAGGGAGTGTCAGATCTGGAGTAATGATGATGGCTGGGAACAGATGTAGTAGCATCAGCTCGCACACACCGGACATCCTGACACATACTACATACATGTATATTCAGTGTGTTTACTTCTCTGTGTATACCAGGCCTTTATGCTCAGAGAACATATAGTGCATACTGGGGCATTGACGGCAGTTATCATCATCATCATCACTCCTTATGCACAAAGATACATTTTCAGATTTTCTTTCAGTATCCTTAAGGGCCAATCTCATTTAATTGTTAGCTAAGAAGAACTAAGAACTACAGCTGAAAACAAAGTTGTCCACAAGTAAAATTAAAAACTAATTTAAAGGTCCAGTGTGTTAAGTATCGTAGCAACTAGTGGTGAAGTACCAACCCCCACCTCTCCTCACACCTCCCTTTCCAACCACTTGGTGGCCTGTATTGGCCTACACTGGGTAAGACGTCATTAGATACTTCCAAAAGGATGTCATCATCTGCGAAAAAACAATAACTCACAAATGGGTCATAGCAAATGGGGATAACAGGGCCAAAACACATTTTATTGATACATTTGAAATTGATAAATGGATCAAATAAAAACGCTTTTTCGAGAGAGACCTTCTGAGCTCCTCTAGAAACATGGCGTTACAAAATGGCCGCCCCCGCCCCCGTGGACGACCTGCCCTTATGTAGATATAAAGGGCTCATTCTAAGGTATCGAAAGTGATATGATTCTCATTTTTAAGGGATTACACACAAATTAAAACATACTGTGAACATTATATTTGATTGCAGCCAAGTCCATTCCTCCAGATGCCACTCAATTCCACACACTGTACCTTTAAGATGGCAGGGGAGGGACGTGCTACCACAGAGACGACACTCAAAACACGGCAGAGTGAGATGTCAGTTTGAGATATTTCTGGGATAGCTGTTAGCTGTGGGACAGTTTCAGTAAAACCAGTTTGTAGGAAGCTGTGATAGGTTAGCAGGCAGTGATGTGACTCTTGGATGCGGCGCCTTCCCCAAAACTGGCCTTGTGAAATATGCCAAGTATGCTGTGCACAATTGTGCAAGTTGCTATAGCCGTTTACAGGCAGTGTTACCAGAGCAATCTTAACGCGCAGCTCTTCTGTAAACTGTGCTTGTTAATCCTCAGTGAGGGTAGAAGAGCATGTGTCCACTGGTTTTTCCCCTTTTCTATCTGTCGTTCACGTTTATCTTTACTCTTTTTTCATAGTTTTGTTTCGTCCTCTCGTCTTGTTCTGACATCCCGCACCCTCCCCGCTCTGTCCCTTCCCACCACCTCTCTCCGTCCAACCATCTGTTGCCATTCATTTTAGCAGGCAGTAAAAAGTGCTAGCCATGCACAAAAATATCACAGACCTCTCTCTCTCTCCCTCGCTCTCTCTCGCTCTCGCTCTCGCTCTCGCTCTCTCTCTCTCTCACTGACTGACTGACTGACTGAAGAAGTGATGTCGGCTAAATGAAAAGACTAAACCTGAAACCTATAGTCGTCTCCACTTGATTACAGTGTGGCAGGTGCATTTATGCGTGCGCACACTCAAACCTATACAGGACACCCAGTTGTCGCCAGTCACTCAGTCGGGGCCCCCCCACCACTCCTCTTCCTCTCCATCTATTCTGTCCTCTTTCTCTCCCCAGGTTTCTTATTTCAGTCTACTTTGGCTTCACTTCTTCACACAAAACCCTATTCCATCCTCAAAACCTTCTTGAGAATAAGAAAGAAATGAGGACGTTAGAATGACCTTTTGTGTATCCCATTTGTGTATACCCAACTGACAAAAACGAGATGATTGTTTTAATGATAAACATTCCCTGCTTAATTTCGTCTGCTGGCCAAAACTTGTTTTGGATTAAATATTTCTTGATACAAAATGATTGCTGGTGAGGTTGCACTTTCTAAAGGGAATGAGTGTGACCACAGCCCTCTGACTCATGTCAGGATCCCTCCCTGGTTCCTCCTGATTCTCTACAAATCTGTCACTTTGTTTTCATTTCAAAAGCATCAGTCGCTCCTGTGAGATCCTCCTCTCCTCCTCCTCCTCCTCCTCCTCCTCCTCCATCAACTGCTTTTCCCCTTGTCTTCAATTTTCCTACACAGAAGGAATTTCACACACACACACACACACACACACACACACACACACACACACACACACACACACACACACACACACACACAGCTCAAAAAGGAGGAAGTAGCCAGTTCGGGAGAGTGACTTCCTGTGGGGGATGCGAAACAGGAAACTGTAATTACCTCTGTTCTCTCCTCTAAAAAAAAAAGCGTTTTCTCTTCTCCCATCTCCTCTTCTTCAAGTATCAATTCGCTCCCCCTTTCATCTCTCCTCCTCTCTTTTCCTCTTCAAAACAACCTAATTTCATTATTAATATAAACATACGGCATTGCTTATTGTCCTTTTTCTTTCTGTCTCTTAAATCTCCCTCTCTCTTGCTCTCTCATCCCCCGCTCCCTCTCTCTCTCTCCGGCTCTCCCTCTCTCCTCCCCCTCCCCTGCTCTGTTACTATCTCGGTCGCCCTGTGTCTCTGCCACAGTGGGGGACAGGTGGGAGGACTATAAACCATACATACATCACCTCTTGTCCACTAGGCCCCGAGCCAAGATCACTCTATTCACTCCCTCACAGAGCCAAGGTCACTGCGGGGCATGCACACGCCATACACGCCGACGCTCACGTCTCTACACTTAAGAGAGTTCAACTCATCTTCCCCCTTCTGCTCTAAGAACCTGGGGCCTTTGTCTTGCTGGTAGTTTAGTTAGATAGGTTGTGGTTTACGGTTAATGGTTTGAATTGACTGTAGGTTCAAATTGACAAGTGATCACTCCCCATCGACCATGTGTGTTTTAGAAATGCAACATGCAAGCAAAGTAGGGAAGTTGTAAAATAAGAACCACAGACCTCGGTGAGGCCGCTGCCAGGGACATGTTCTGCACTGAGCCCTTTAGCCTAGCATCAGTGTTTCTCATCAGCGCGGACGTTAACGCGTTGTCATGAGGACATCTATCACAACACAAGGGGGTCAGGTCCGTCCCCTCCAGTGAAAGGTGTGGGTGTCTGCTAGTGATCGACCGATATATCGGCCGGCCGATATTATCGGCCGATATTTGCGTTTTTTACGTGTATCGTATCGGCCGATATTTATTTCAGTATGGGCCGATTCATTTATTTATTTATTTTTGGCCGTGATTTACAGACAGTTCAATAAATGTTCATTTTTTAAAATTGAGACATTGTAACATTTGTTATCATCGTGTCATTTTTATGATGTAAATTGAGGGAGGCTTAGTCTGGAAATCCAGACCCATATCTAGAAAGCTGTAGGGGCTGGCAACGAGTAATGAAAATGGCCCAACTCGAGGGGCGGCACCAAGCATGCATTTGAAAATATCACTGGATAACACACATTGGATAACACTACGACCAATCAGAAGAATACAAGGGGTGACGTATCGAGACCAGTGGAGCTAACCAATAGATAAGACTCTTGCCGTATCCGGTCGGTATAACAGCAACGCTTTTGGCCCGCCTATATTGATACATCGATGTGATTGATTAATGTTCTGGGCCAGTGGAGGCCCAGAATATACACAAGTATATTGCTCGTTCCCAGAGTGACTCGCTGAGCAAATTCAAATTGTGCTGTCACGAGAACTCTGGATTTCCAGGGTATTATCGGCTCCAAATATCGGCTCAAGAAAATCGGTATCGGCATATCGGTTATCGGCTAAGGCTGATGAAAAAAAATCGGCATCGTATCGGCCCTAAAAAATCGGTTGATCCCTATTGTCTACGGTTAAAAGCTCTGTGGAACAATCAGACGAGTTCAGAAGTACTAAATGCCCCCATTAAAATATCCCCTCATTTCAACATGGGGGGGAAAGCTTTGTTCTTCACACACACGCTGACCAGTTGTGCATGTGTGTGTTCCACTCAGTGATGGAGAACTCTACCGAGGAGCAGCCAGAAGTGGGAGGAGCCAATGGTGAACTGAGCCAGGAGGAGGCGGGACTTACAGAGAGCACACACACCAACCTGAAAGGTACAGAAACACACACACTGGCATTTTTACATTTTACAATGGCCTTGTTAACGTCACTTGAACGTCTCCCACTGCTACTCCTACTTAATATAGCCGCTGCTAATTGCCCCAACACTGCTGCTAGTGCTACCAGTGAGTAGCTACTGCTGCTGCTATGGAGCTCCATTGTTGTCGCTGATTGTTTTTTATTGTGCATGTTAAAGCACTTTGTAAACTTTTCCTTTCAAGTTGCTATACAGTGAATTATTGTAGCAAAATTCTAACACAACTACTTTGAATAGCATGACATGAATAGCATGAATAGCATGACTTACCTGTTCAGAGTTCATCTCGACTCTGCATAGAAACCAATGCACAGCCACCATTGAATGTTGTACGTCCTGGCACTTGTACATTGCACTTATTCAAGGTTACTTAATTGTGTAGCATCTACAGTAGCTGCTATCATTGCTTTACACAGGGAATGGGTTAGCCTAGCGATTGTAATACTTATACTTGGTTCTATGAACATCTTTACTGTACCGACAGCGATATATTGTTTCACTTCTTATGACAAATGTACTTATTGTAACAAATGCACTTATTGTAAGTCGCTTTGGATAAAAGCGTCTGCTAAATGCCCTAAATGTAAATGTAAATGACACATTTAACTATTGCGGATACTGAATTAGTATAATGTATTAGAAGCTTCTCTCTTCTCTCTCTCTCACTCACTTTAACTCTCACTCTGTCTTTCTCCCTCTGTCTCTGTCCCTCCAGCAGGGTGTAACGGAGTCATGGATGGAGAGGAAGAGGAAGAGGAGGAAGACGAGATGGAGATGGAGAACGGCGAGGACGGGGAGGAGGAGCTCCTGAACGGAGGTGAAGAAGGCGGAGGAGTGGAGAACGGAGGGAGTGAGAGAGAGGAGGAGGAGGAGGAGGAGGAGGAGGGAGAGGGAAGAGGCAGAGAAGGAGGAGATTACCTCTCATCTATCAACGCTATGATGTCTGCGGTGATGTCAGCGGCCGGGACCATAAATGGGGAAGACGCCGACCCCGACAGGTAGCTCCCCAAGACCACGCCCTCATCATAGAGGCTGCTAGACTTAATGTAATCTGTTCCTAGACAGCAATAGAAGTGCATGCCAGTGATGGTAAGCATGTATCAAAGATGTCCTTAATACTTGGTATTTTCTCAGACACTCGACATGTCAACGAATGTCAGCAACTCTCTAGCTGGCTGGAACTGTTATTGTGTTGGCATGACGACGTCTGATCTCCTCCGACTCTGCTTTTTCCTCTTAGCTCCTCCCCCAACAAGTCCACACCCACCAGAGGAGGAATAACCAACCGAAATGCCCGTCGTAACCCGGTAGGCCAAGACACACGCACGCACGCGGGCACACGCACACACGTCTTTCAGAGTACATTTTTATATAATATATTATATTTCTTAGTGGATCACTCGCATTAGGGTACAGACCAACTTGCAAAAAGACGCACACCCACCTGTACCATGCCCAGAGCGGCTGTGGATTTGTTATCGTCCCATCATGCATTGCTGCATTCCACACAACATAATTTTATGAAGAGAAAAGGATCAGGTGTTTGGGCTTGATTTGGAGACATTAGTGGCATGCATGATTTGGTGTAAAAGCTCTATTAGAGACCGTTTTTGGGTCTGAATTTCAAGTCAATACTTGATGAGATCAGATGGTCCACATATTCTCTATCCCATTGACATTTTTTCTTTCTCTTTTGCTTTCATTTTTTTTGCAGGAGGCCAAAGATGAAACTTGCACGCACATCTGCCCACTGTGCAACAAGAACTGTCATTCACAGCACCAGCTCACCATGCATATCAGACAGGTAAATACCGCCAACACTGAATCTAGCATAGATATCTGAACGATACAGGCAACATTGAGTTGAGCCTCCAAATGTGTACAATATCTGTTGTGAGGGCCTAGTGTCGACTGCCATGTGGCCCCGGCTGGACTGGAGTAAGCACGTAGCGATTAGCTCGCCTTTCTATTCATTAGAAATCGTTGCCGAAAGAGAAATCCAAAATGTGTGCTCCATAATATGTTGACTTATCTCCCTCTCTTTTCTTTCCCTCTCCTACATGCAACCCTCCTCTCTCTCCTCCCCTGATCTATCCTTTACCTCCACCCCTCTCTCCTCCACAGCACAACGCGGACACCGGGGCCACAGACCACTCCTGCAGCATTTGTGGGAAGTCGCTAAGCTCCGCCTCCTCCCTGGACCGCCACATGCTGGTGCACAGCGGGGAGCGGCCCTACAAGTGCTCCGTCTGTGCTCAGACGTTCACCACCAACGGGAATATGCACCGGTACGTATGCACATATGCACATATGCACATACACACGAAAAACCAAAACTCAATCATTCATCAGCGATGCCTAGTCTCATGTTGGGTGTGTGTAGTGTTTGTAACAACGCAGTTTGAAAAAACGCCATTAGGTAACGCCTTTATTTTTTCAGTAACAGGGTAATCTAACTAACTGATTGAATAAACTGCATAATCCGAACGCACCCCTGGCTCCAAACACAAACTGCTAGTCAGGAGACTGGGTGGGTTAACAACGAGATAAGCGATTATGATTGGCTAAGGCAGAGTCATGTTTCATGGTAGCCAATCGGAGCAAGTGTTTTTACACGCAAGCCAGGACACACACACATGCACGCAAACGCACACACCAAACAGATTCGGTGAAGCAGCAGAAATGGCGAGTCCGGAGCAATTTGATGAAATGTTGGCATTTTCTGTAGTATTCGGCAGATGTTCCACAGCTTTTGCAACTAAGCAAATTAAAATTCAGTTGGAAGTATATCAGGGCCTTGAATGGGCAGTTCAACCATTTAACCCATTAAGGCCAAGTGAAAACTGCTCAGAAAAATCCAAATTCTTTGACATATAGCAACTTTCTTTTTTTACAGTAACGCAAATAGTTACTTTCCCTGGTAACTAGTTACTTTTATTATGGAGTAATTCAGTTACTAACTCAGTTACTTTTTGGAACAAGTAGTGAGTAACTATAATAATTACTTTTTTAGAGTAACGTTCCCAAAACTGGGTGTGTGTTAGTTACAAAGGAAATGAGACCCCACACACACAATCTTCCCCCTTCTAATCTTAACACACTCACACACACACACACACAGGCTCGTAGTACCGGCACCCAGCATGCTTGGCTGGTAACAGTTAAATACTCACTTCCTCTCCCTGAGGTTGCACATGTATGTGTGTGTCATAGTGTGTATTGGAACAAGTGTGTAACAAGCTAGTCCTTTTTATGCTTGCTTTGTTTGTTTGAAAAAGAGACCATTCAAATCTGAACACTTGAAGCAATATCAGAGCTCTCCTTCCATGGACTGGGCCAATAGGAGAACTCTCTGATTCTCTCTGTTGATGCTCTCTAAAGTTTCACTCTCAGCCTGTGAATGATCACCAGAAACATCAGAAACATAAGTCTAGTCACTGTATTTCTGCCTGTCTGTCTCTCATCCTGTCTTCCCCCATTGAACAGAGAAGCATCTTTCTTTCTTCCCCTTTATTTTTTTCCTTTTCCCTTCATAAATGAATGTGGTATATACTACAGCATTAATTGAGCGGAGCAGTGAATAATACAGTAGTTGTGTCTCTGCTGCTCATGGCATGTCGTTGTGTGGGCCGTATGGAATGGCTGTAGGCCGATGGCAGAGAGAGAGAGCAAGAGAGAGATGGAATATCATCATTTAGCGTGTTTCGAAAAGATGCACGTGGATGTTCCTCTCTGCCCCCAGGATGATGTAGTTTGAAAATTGATGATAATATCAAAATAATTCCTTGTTCCTGTGAAACTAAGATGAATAAAGAGGGAGGAAGTTTGTTTTCTCTCTTTACCGCCCCATCCCCCCTCACTCTGTCTGTTTCTCTCTCTCTCTCAACACGTATCTTTCTTTCCTTGGGGTGGTCTCACTGGATGGATGATAGGTGTAATCCTCAAAAACGTCAATGTCTGTTAGAAGTATCCCCAAACCTAAAAGAGGAAGAAAAATATCAACGAAGGAAGAGGGAGGGCTGGTGAGAAAGGCCCAAGAAATAGGAAACTGAAGTGAATTCACAAAGTGAGAGAGAGAGAGAGAGAGAGAGAGAGAGAGAGAGAGAGAGAGAGAGAGAGAGAGAGAGAGAGAGAGAGAGAGAGAGAGAGAGCGAGAGCGAGCGAGCTCACATGTGCGCGGTCCTGCCGGCTGCTGCGGTGTGTTGTGAGGGCAGTTGGCCCAGGTTGCCATGGCAAGGCATCCCATTAGCCTATTATGGGCTGTGAGCCCAGTCCCAGGCCATGATTGGCTTAGCGGACGCCGCTCGTTTGAGCTGCCGGAGGAAAGTACAGCCGTCTCCTCTTTTGTCGCTGCTTCTTATGGGATAGAGTGAGGGACACACCGTGCTAGTCAGTCGCTGTGTAACCCCCTACGTATCTTATGTTATTGACATAACAGAACTGCATTACATGCATAGAAACTTTCCATCCAACCAAATGTCCTAATAGCATTAGTGTGACTGTGGCCAGACGTTTGGTCCTCTCTGTGTGACTCCCCCCTGTCCTGTGCTCGTGGTGAGGTTGCTGAGCTGGCTGGAGGGCTGACTCGATGGCGCCCCCGGTGGCTGCAGTGGGGAGCTGCAGCAGGCTGTGATCAGGCCTGAGGGCAGGGAGCCTCTCTGACCCGTTTAGCCTTCAAACCAGTTCCTAAACAACCAAAGAACACACATTTCTCTCCTTACTTTTCTCCTCCTCCTCTTCTATCTTGCCCTGTTCCTCTTCACTTGCCCCCCTCCCCCCATCTCCTCACACACAAACTCCCCCCCCCCCCCCCCTCCCCCTTCCTTCACTGTTGGGTGTAAATTCGATACCTAAGATACCAGCACAGTCCAACTGGCCAAGTGACCTCCCTCCCTCTCCCTCCCTCCCTCTCTCTCTCTCTGTTTCTCTCTGGCTCTCTCTCTCTCTCCATTTCTCTTTCTCTGTCTGTTTCTCTCTCTCTCTTTCTCTGTCTGTTTCTCTCTGTCTCTGTCTCTCTCTGTCTCTGTCTCTCTCTTTCTCCCCTACATATATGTTGGGTCACATGCTAAACCACCTGCTGTTTCCACTGCAAGTGTGTTGGTCGTGGTCACATGACCTCTCACATGGTTTCTCTCTCTCTCTCTGCTCTATGCTGGG
>NC_136950.1:5090915-5138415 GCF_949987615.1 Pollachius pollachius | reverse complement strand
TTATCAGTTATGGACCACGGGGCCCTTCAGACAGCCTTCTACCCGTCCCATCATTTGCTTTGAACGGGGCCCTGAGAAATGTTAAGAGCATGGCTTGGTCTCCACCTCATGTTGTGTTATGTGAACCACGTTCGTGTTAACTCCTGTTAATCTCATCCCCCTCTCCCCCTGTCTCGTACCCCAGGCCAGAGCCAGAAGCAGATGCCCCCCTTGAAGCCCAAGCCGCCCCACACGCCCCGCAGCAGCCTGACGGCCTCCACGCCGCCCCCCCTGCAGAGCTCCCAGCAGGCCTCCCTGGGGTGCATCAGCCCCGGCCTGCCGCCGCCCGCGCCCAGCCTCTTCAAGACCCCTGCCTCCTCCTCCTCGTCCTCCTCCTCCTCGTCCTCCTCGTCCTCCTCCTTGGCGGCGGCGGCGGCGGCGGCCGGGAGCGGCGGGCAGATGGAGGCGGACTGCATGGGCGACGCCCGCACCCCGTCCTCGGACTCCCCGCCGGTGGCCGCCACGGCCCAGCAGGAGGAGGCGGGGCACAGCGCCCGCGGCAAGGCGGGCGGCAAGGCGGCGGGCAACGGCGGCAACGGCGGCGCCGCCAAGGGCTCGTTCCCGTGCCGCTTCTGCGACCAGGTGTTCGCCTTCTCGGGCGTGCTGCAGGCGCACATGCGCTACCACCTGGGCACGCTGCCGCACCAGTGCAACATCTGCGACTATGTGGCGCCGGACAAGGCCACGCTGATCCGCCACCTGCGCACGCACAGCGGCGAGCGGCCGTACGTGTGCAAGGTGTGCCACTACCCCTTCACCGTCAAGGCCAACTGCGAGCGCCACCTGCGCAAGAAGCACGCCAAGACGTCGCGCAAGGAGATCGAGAAGAACATCAAGTACATCACCGCCGCCAGCGAGGGCGGCATCACCATGGCGACGACCGCCACCGCCGCCACCCAGGAGGCGCCGGAGGGCGGCCGGGTCAGCGGCACGGAGACCACCTGCCAGTACTGCCAGGAGAACCTGGGCAGCTACCGCGCGCTGCAGATCCACCTGCGCACGCACGAGGCCAACGGCTGCCAGAGGAAGCCCTTCGAGTGCCGCTGCTGCGGCGCCGCCTTCCTGGCCAAGCGCAACTGCATCCACCACGTGCTGAAGCAGCACCCCGAGGTGCAGGAGCGGGAGATCGAGGAGCACATCGCCACCCTGCTGCCGGCCGCCATGCTCCCGCCGGCCCCCTCCTCCTCCGTGTCCGCCGCCGCCGCCGCCGCCGCCGTTGCCCGGAGCGGCCCGCTGGCGCTGCTCAACGGCCTGGCTCCGCCCCCCCGCCACCCCCTGAAGGCGGTGAAGGTGGAGGAGCTGACGGTGTACTCGGCGGACCCCGGCCCCGTGGCGGACCTGGACCTGGACCAGCCGCTGGACTTCTCGGCCAAGGGGAGCCGCGTGAGGGCCGGCAGCGTGGGCCCCTCGCCCGCCATCAAGGCGGAGAGCCTGTCCCCCGCGGGGCCCGACTGCTCGGCGCTGGACCAGCCCATCGACCTTTCCGTCCCCAGCAAGAGGCAGCGGCCGGCGGAGAGGAGGGCGATCAAGGTGGAGCCCAGCGCCTCCAGCATCGTGGAGCTGCAGCTGCAGGCCCTGGCCCTGACCAAGGCCCCCCAGCACGTGGAGGACCCCCCGGGCAGCGCCCTGGCCCCGCTCCACCCTCACCCCCAGCCCGGCTGCTACCAGCTGCCCCCCGGCTCCACCCCGCCCCCCTCCTCCCTCTCCGGCGCCGGGCCCCGGGCCCCGCGCCTCAAGCCCCTGCTGCCCAAGCCCTCGGCGCTGCCCGTCACCAGCCTGCCGCCCCTGGCCTCCATCGCCCAGATCATCCACTCCGTGTCCGGGGCCCCCGACCTGCTGAAGAGGGAGGCCCCCCCTCCGGAGGCCAAGGCCCTCGCGGGGCCCACCTCCTCCCAGGCAGAAGCGGCCGCCGGCCCCGCCCCCATGGAGGCCCAGAGCGAGGAGGCAGCGGAGACAGCGCCCAGGTAAACGAGCCCTCCGCCTCTTCCGTCCGCCTCTCCGTCTGTCCTGTGGGCTGCCCAATGGGTTGGCTGTTGGCAAAGTGATGCGTGCATTTAAACTGCGGGAGGCCCCAGGCGCCGACACAGCTCGTACCGCACCACACATGACTTGAATCACAGCCGCTCCGCTCCATCAGGCCCAGCCATCACAGACGGCAGCTCAGCCGTCACGTCATGACGGCTGAGCTGCCTGTTGAGAGGGCCCTGGGTCCACAGTTCCCCAGCGGCCCTCCGGCAGTGAGCCTGGCTGGCCGCGGTCTGAGCTCCTCACCCACCACCTCTTCCTCTCCTCTCCCAGCAGCAGCAGCAGCAGCAGCAGCAGCAGGAAGCGCCCCAGAAAGAAGGCGTCTCTGGCCAGGGAGCGCGGCCGGGCCCTGGGCTCCGGCGTCGACCTGGAGTCCAGCGGAGAGTTCGCCAGCGTGGAGAAGATGCTGGCCACCACCGACACCAACAAGTTCAGCACCTACCTGCAGACGACCAGGGCCGCCGGAGAGACCCCCGCCCGCCGAGGTGAGACCGACGGACGGGGCGGGAGGGAGACACGGGGTGGGACTGATGAGTGATCTGACCCCCCCCCACCCCCCACATAGAGAACAGAGCTCTGTTGGCCCACCAAAGCCTTACATGGCCTCACTCCCACAGATCAATGGCAAAGAAACACATTCCAAATGACATCACACGAGTATGACTCCTCTCTTAAGAGAAGCAAGCATACATCCAAACCCTAGGGGGATGGCTGAGGGCCGAATGCATTGGGTTGAAGTGGCACCCCATAACATGAGAGCCAGACTCAGGTGTCCTGTCTGCTTGTCCCGTAGGAGAGGCTGAGGGTCAGGGAGGGGGGACAGGGGAGGACTGCGGGGCGGAGGACAGTAAGCCGGCGGTGATCGCCCCCCAGTCCAAAGGGAAGAAGAATGCCTACTCCAACTCAGTCCAGAAGATGACCTGTCCCTTCTGCCCACGCGTCTTCCCCTGGGCCAGCTCCCTGCAGCGACACATGCTCACACACACTGGTAGGAGCCCAGACACACACACACACACACACACACATATGTATTCACACACACACACACACACACACACACACACACACACACAGACACACACACACACACACACACACACACACACACACACACACACAAACACACACTCTCACACACACTGGTAGGAGCCCTGATACACGCATGCACGCACGCACACACACACAGGTAGGAGCCCTGACACACACACACACACACACACACACACACACACACACACACACACACACACACACACACACACACACACACACACACTGGTAGGAGCCCTGATGCACGCGCGCACACCCACACAGGTAGGAGCCCTGACACACACGCGCACACACACACACACACACACACACACACACACACACACACACACACACACACACACACACACACACACACTGGTAGGAGCCCTGATGCACGCACGCACGCACACACAGGTAGGAGCCCTGACACACACACACACACACACACACACACACAGACCTCTTTCCTGTGTGTGCGTGCACACGTTCACAAACGCCCAATACCCTGAAGCACCTACCCAAGAGTCTTAGTGGGTGCTCCTCCTCACCTGTTCCCCCCCCCCCAGGTCAGAAGCCCTTCCCCTGCCCGAAGTGCGACGCCTTCTTCTCCACCAAGTCCAACTGTGAGCGCCACCTGCTGCGCAAGCACGGCGTGGCCAACCGCTCGCTGCGGCGCAACGGTTCACTGGGCCGCAAGGATGGCGAGGACGGCTCCCACGACAGCGGAGGTGAGACCCCCGGGCCACACACACGCACACACACGCACACACACACAGGCACACACACACACACACAGGCAGGCACACACCTTGGACCCACACCTGGTGTGATCCCGAGCTGTTGGGAGGAGCTTGATTTGATTAATTACGACATATCAAATGGGTAAAATAAAAACAAACACAATCATTGGATCTGTTCAAACTATTGAACAAATGAATGAAAGTGTGAACAAATTAAATCAAAGGTTGGACTTCTAAAGTCTAAGTTGGGTGCAAACACATTCTTCATCCCGCAGTCTGCTACCTCTCCATCATCTTGTCTGCACTTTCAACGTAGATCCAACCAACATTCACACACATGTTTGCTGACTTCAAACATGTAGTCCACATCCAGTCCATAACAATCTACCCCTGTGGTAAACATGTTTCCAGGTTCAAGGTTCAAATGACTTTATTGTCCCCCAATAGGCCAATGCGTGTGCAGCAGATAGTATACAAATCACACACAATCACACACAATATACAAAATGCTTGTCCTAGCAGAAGTGCAGCTCTCTGAATGAACTCTGAACTCTTACGTCCGGTCTCCACAGACAGCCAATCAGACGCGGAGCAGACGACCCAAGAGGCCGTGGACCTCAGCAGCCCCCAGTCGGGCTCCGCCCCCTTCCCGGAGCAGAGAGCCGGGTCTTTAGACCAGCCCAAACATCGGACAGCCCCCAACACTAGCCCCGCCTCCAAGCCAGGCCAAGGTCAGCGGGACACTAACGCTGTCAATCAAAGGCTATGCATTTTAGCTTGTCCTCCTGAATCGAATCGCTCGTATTCTTCGTATTTTAGTAAATATTTGTTACGTGCGTCCTTGTTTGGTTTTAATAGATATGTGGTCTGTTGATATGGTGATTAAACACTTGGTTTGTTTTGTTGCTAGGGTCTAGTTCCGCAGAGCAGCCTAGAAGCATGGATCCCTCAGGCCAGCAGGAGGCGCCAAAGAACCGACAGCAGCCACTACAGATCAACACTAACAACATGGTTACCAAGGTCAGTCCTGTGTAAACAAAGCTGCATTTACAAGTCTAGAATGGGTTCTTAAAATCAATACACCTTTTTGGACGTTGTGTATTATCTCCTCTGCCGCCCTTCCATTCATCCCCTCTGCTCTCCTCGCTCTCCTAGATGGAAAACGAGGACGATGAGGATTGCCATAGCAACAAGAGCCTGGACCTGAACTTCGCCAGCAAGCTCATCGACTTCAAGTTCTCCCCGTCCTCGGCCTCCGGGTCCGGGGAGGGGGAGGGGGCGCCGACCTCCCGCCCTCCCAGCGCCCATACCAACACCCCCCCTTCCTCCTCCTCCTCCTCCTCCTCCTCCTCCACCCCCTCCTCTGGCCCGGCGCCGGCCGGCCTCCACGAGGAGCAGAGGGCGCCAGCCGCCGCCTCGCCTGGCGCCGCCGCCGCCGCCAAACCGACAGAGTACAAGCACGTGTGCCGTGTGTGCAGCAAGAGCTTCCGCTACGCCACCACCCTGGCCCGCCACGAGAGGGCGCACCTGAGCGAGGAGAGTCCCGCCGCCGCTGCCGCCGGGTCGGAGGTCACGCCGGGGAAAGAGCAGACCCCCGAGGCGGCGGCCGCCGCCGCCGCCGCCGAGACCCCCGAAGGGGAGGAGAAGAACGCAGAGCAGGAGGAGGAGGAGGAGGAGCAGGAGGACGAGGAGCAGGAAGAGAGGAGGAGGAGGAGGAGGATGATGAGGAAGGAGGGAGGAGAGAGCGGGGAGTCGGAGATGGAGGAGGAGGAGGACGAGGAGGAGGAGCGCAGCGACGAGGAGGGCGGCGCGGCCGAGCCAAAGAGCAGCGAGGAGGGGGAGGACCGGGCCGGGATGCGCGTGGACAAGAGGAAGAAGATCTGCAGCGTGTGCGGGAAGCGCTTCTGGTCGCTGCAGGACCTGACCCGCCACATGCGCTCCCACACCGGTGCGTGGTGCTCCTGCTTCCCTTTGGGACCCCCGGGGGACCCGTGTATTCAAACGCTAGCTGCGGGTCGACTGTTTTGTTGTTTTATATATCGGCTCTCCTTGACGTCCACCCGGCCCACAAAATGTTTGGTTCTTGTTATTTGAATACGGTTGTAGGGTATTGCTTTCTCATTCATTTTATGAAACATAGGGACCGAAAGTGACCGTGAAATTATGGTTAATCACGAAGCGCTTAAACATCCTGACTCTGGGTGGCCCCTGTTCTGACGGTGTCTCTGTCTCTCCTTGCAGGCGAGCGGCCGTACCGCTGCCAGACGTGCGAGCGCACCTTCACCCTGAAGCACAGCCTGGTGCGCCACCAGCGCATCCACCTCAAGCCCCGGGGGGCCGAGGGCCCCGAGGCCGCGGGGCCCCACGCCGGGGACGGCGAGGTCCCCGGCGACGCCAGCGAGTACGGGGACTCCTCCTTTACCCCCACCTCCACCTGCACGCCCTCGGAGAACGAGAGCGAGGGAGGCAGCGCCGTCGGGGTCGGAGGTCGAGGAGAAGTGGGCCGGGACGAGGAGGAGGAGGAGGAGGAGGAGGAGGAAGAGGAGGAGGAGGAGGCGGGGGAGGAGCAGAAATTGTCTGAGCCCGCTGGTGAGTTGAAACAAGAACCAGAAGTGGCCGTAGAGAAGAAGGACGTGACGGAGGAGGAAGAGGAGAAGGAGGATGCACAATCGGGGCCGCAGGAGAATCCTTTGGAGGCCGTCGGTGCGTCTCCTGGAACAGAACCGGCCCCAGAGTCCAGCCAACCCAGCGGGCCCCCCACCCCTCCAGCGGAGGCCCCCGCCACCCCAGACACCACGGGGGGCTCAGAACCCCCTCCTGCAGAACAGGCTCCGCCTCCCGCGGCCGCCGAGCCGGCACCTACCGGCCCAACCGCCGCCGCCGCCGCCTCCACCGAGGCAACCGCCTGCGACACGCCGGATCCCCCCGCCGTCGCCGTGGCAGCCGCCGCCTCGCCCATGCCATCGGATACGCCCGCCCGGGAAGTAGCCCCGCCCTCAGCCCCGCCCACAGCTCCCCCCAACGCCTCCACCACCTCGGAGCAGGAGATCCAGGCCGAGGCGCCCACAGAGCACGTGCTGCCCAGCGCAGACTCTCCCCTGGCGGGTGCGGAGTGAGGCTGCTCAGCCCCCCCGCACACACACACACACACACAAACACACACACACACACACACACACACACACACACACACACACACACACACACACACACACACACCCCCTGCTCCTCTACCTCTCAGCAACCGCCTGGTTCTCTGAAGGTCGGAACAAACCTGACTATCGTCACCAGAGTGCCATATCGACGCGACTATGAATATAACGCGCCACCATCGATGACGACGACGACGATGATGAGGAGGATGATGATGATGCCTATGACAATGGTGATGTAACAGAGGGTTTGGACAGAGACTCAAACCTCTTATCCTTGAAGTGCCTTACTACTTGTTCCTCTTCTTTCACATGATTTACTTGTCAATCTTTGTCTACAGTATATTGGGGAGTGGATCCAATTTTAAAGCTTTTTATGATTGCGCAAAACAATGTTTTTTTTTCATTTTTATTATTGGTTTTGCCAATCGATAATTTCAGCAATAAAATAATACATTTATCCTTGATTTTTGTATGAGAATTCATGATCAAGTTTGCGGACGCAGGCAGATTGTGGCGATCAGCCCGTTCGGTTCGGGCGCCGTGGGGCTCACCTGACTTCTACATCGACCAATCACAAACACTCTTTGTCCAGGGCCGGGCAACCCACATGCTGCAGACTAGGAGGTCTTTTCAAACTGGAATGTATGCAATATGGCGGACAGTCTGAGAGCCAAAACGGACGGACAGACAATTGGATATCTCTCTTTCTACGGACCTGCTTTTCTGAGTAAACTTTTTTTCTTTTTTTAATAAACTGCCGTTGCGGCTCTCCGGAGCCGTTTTTGTTGAGTTTTTCCTGACGCAGGGTCAGTCAAGTGCATTGAGAAACAAACAAACCAAAACTTTATAATGTAACTGATGTCATCCCAGCAGGCCTCGCTCTGTGAAGGGCTGCAGGTTGGATATTTTGTTTATTTTCTTCTTCCTCGTTTCACTATTAATCTTAGTCGCCCAGAAGCGTGTCACTCATTGACAGATTGATATGGGCAATATTTGCCCCTCCCCCTCCTTCCCCAATGCATTCTGGAGGTTGGTTTATGTTCATAATTTCTCATCTGTTTCGGTTGATTCCACATGTACATTAACTGTATTGTGTGTGTGCGTGTGTAAGGTGTGTCTGAGTTTAATACTAAAGTATTTTTGTTTTTGGCTCTTAGTGGGCTTTGTTTTTTGATGAGTAAGTGTCTGTCAAGTTGGATGTTTTCTATTTTATAATGAACAAATCTTTTTTCTCTCTTTTTCTAAGATTATTGTCTGAGTGTGTGATCTGGTTAGGCCGTGTCATTATCATCACCCCCCCCCCCCCCCCCCAGTAGTGTTTGTAGAGAGACATGACAACACTGTGGTTTTGCTCGCCCTCCAAGGTTTCACACGGGGAAAGCACTAGAGTGGTTCTCCTAACAACCGAATAGTTGACAATCTGCAAAAGAACCAAGTCTTCAAACAGGTCTTCCACATTTCTAACCTTCACCGGGCTGACCAAGGGGCAAACTGACGCTTGCTGAGTCCCACATCATTGTTTGATTCATTTTTTTTATTCTATACCTTCTGATCCACAAAATGATTTTCCATTGCTCTGGCATCAACTTCAGGCTCATGATGCCCCTTAAGTTTGACAGGAAGGCCTATACTTCTGGTCTTTTCTTTGTCTCTTTGGCAACGTTCTAGACAATATGATTTGAAATGAGACCTGTGAACTGTGGTTCTTAAGCCTTAAACACGCCAGTGTCCTTAATCTCGGAGCGGTTCTGACCGTCTTGCTTCTGCGGTTGGTTTGAGAGCCGTTGATGTAGTAGAGGGACGTGGAGGCTTCCAGGGCACCGCGTCCCGCCACGTCGTCACTGAACGGACACACCGCTTCCACTGTGTCCGCTAACACGCGTTAGCGGGGCTAAAGGGCTAAAGGACCTGTGCTGACTGCAGAGCTAGCTATGTGGACTTGAATCTCTTCATATAAACTCTTGTTTCATGTGAATGCATCTCCGTGATGCATTCACAACCCCCAGACATTGACTGGGGATAACAGGATCGTAGCACGACAGCTGCTTGCCGAACTGAGCAGCAATGACGACATGGGCCTGCTGGGCTTACTGCAAAAACTGGCAGTAATATTGCACAAAACGACTACTTCTACAACTAATATCAACGACCACAATACTCGACTGGTAATAAGGTGTATTGTTAACAATAAGTACGTTTGAGTTGGACTTCTGACGTACTTTGACTCTCTTAGAATGATCTCACTTAAATAAGCTGTCTGACAGACTGAGCCTGGTGCTCCTCCCCAGGCCCGTTGGCGCCATCTAGTGTGGCGGCCAAGGTAGTACACAGTATTCCATTACTCAGCATGTCCTCTGCAGCGGAGTCCAAAGCAGTTCTAAAGGCCTCAGAGTCTCTGCTCCTCTGAGTCTCTTCTCCTCTATCTCTGCCTGGCCCTTTCTGTCTCAATAACCGTTTAGTTCAGCTTTAAACCGTGTGTGTGTGTGTGTGTGTGTGTGTGTGTGTGTGTTTATGTGGCTATGCACGGGCATGGAAATACTGGAGGTTCATTTCAATGCACATGGACAGTTTTTTTGTTTTTTAAATGTATTTATTTAGAGCCCGGATGCATATATGTGTGTGTGTGTGTGTGTGTGTGTTTGAGAGAGAATGAGAGAGAGAGAGAGCAGGGGGGGGGAAAGGAGGTTAAGGGCAGTCTCGACAATGACTTGAGAAGAAGCCATGTATTAAATATATAACAACATTGCTGTAGATTTGTTTTGCATACTGTTGAGTTTTAGTTGTCGTCTTTCTGTTTGTTTCCAATGTGTAGACTAACTGCCCTCTGTGTTGTGTTTGAGGCGGCTGTTGGGAATAGAACTAGCAATAATGCATTATCTCTGAATCCAAAAAGCTTTATGTAGATCTCATGTATGTGAGTTGATAACAATCTGTCTGGTTCTGTTTATTTGTTCTTTCTTGTTTGGCTAAGAATTGATTTTCTGTTTTTGTTTTTCAATACAATAGGCTATATACATAAATATATATATAAATATATATAAATATAAATGCATATTAAACTGTGAAGCTCCAATGTGTTCAGTTAAAGGGTAGGGTAGGCTGTAGGTGAATCTTTATTCGTTTTTGCATGTCAAGCGAATTTGTTCATTCATGAATAATTGTTTCTTTGCTTTCTCCGTATATACAAATATATATGCATATATATGTATATACATGCATAAATGTGTGTATATATATGCATATATGTGTATATATATGAATCTTGCTCTCAGGGTCTCTATGAAATCCATTATTCAGAAATGTTTTGCCCCCTAGTTTCCCGAGTTGCCAGGTGCCCCCACCCCCTTTAAATTGTGATTATTTTACTATTTTTGTTTCTTATTTTAATGATGATTCAGAACTGTCAATCACTACATCAAGCACTTGACTGTGAAGTGGGCGTGGTCAGAACAGGAAACGGAACGGCTCAGTTAACGGTTCGCTCAGTGAGCCGCCGATCGTATTTTTATTTTACATCTGCCAGCACAAACGACTGATGGGTTAAAATATCGGGCTTGAGTTCCTGATGGTTGGTTTTGGACTCGGGTTGGTTAGCGTCAAGGTCATCCCGGGACCGTCCTCGGGCCGACCTGCTGGGGTTGTGGTTTGGGGTCTGGTCCGACGGGCCGCCTAGGGGGTTTGAACCCCCCGGGGTTTAAGGCTGTAGCTATACTGACATTGGCTGTGTCCTCCTGGCACTGATGTCCAAGGGATCGCAACTCTCCTCTTAAAGACACACACACACACACACACACACACACACACACACACACACACACACACACACACACACACACGCACACAGGACCTCAGTCAGTTATGTATGAGCGTGCGCCACGCCTGGAACGCTGACCTTGTTCTGTATGCAACTCATTTAAGAAAAAAAAAGCAATAAAGATAACATTAAATGAAATGTGTGAATCAAACCAATGTGGTTGTTGCCCTTTATTCATGTGTTTAATATGGCTAAAGATCATTATTGTATATTGATAACCTTGCCCTTGGATTCTCTGCCCTTTCAAAGACCGCCGATCTGAAGCTGCTAAAAGGAACCTGCATGAATGACAGGATAAGATCAGAGAGACATGCCGAGACATGGATATTATTACATAGATACTAGGTACTATAATAACATGCTCTTCAGTACTGCACTACCAATATCGGATCTTTATAGGTAGTACCTATCAATGTCATAATGTAGAACAGAGTATTGTGTTACATTAATGTCCAAATCTACTATACAAATCTACTGCCACCACTATGCAGACTGCCAGAAAACGACAGAGCCATTCTGGCTGTGGAGCAATTTAACCACCCCCCCGGTCCCATAGCTGCTGGCATCTGCAGAGACGGCTGTAGGCTGTGTCATGAAACAAAAGGATCGATGAGGTTGTTTGAGTACTACTTGGGAAGTATGCTGCCTTTACCTCCATCACCGTCATCTATTTATTCACTGTAGAACGGTACCCCACTACAGGTAAACCACACAAAAATGTGCGATGCAATTTTTATGTTGACACATTTCTCATGGTGTAACTTCTGCACTGAAATTAGCATACAGACATCGGTCCGATAGGGTTATAAAGGCATGACCAAAATGCAGGATTGGGTTGACCAGTTTCTCTAACAGCGTAGTGGACGATGAAACGCAGGAAGAGACCCACTGTTTAGGAGATGATAGATGGTTATAGGCCATTTGTTTCATGGTTCCTGCAAGAGAGAGTGGGGTAGGTCTGAACTCTCTGTCTTGTATGGGGGGGCAGCCTGGTGCCTATCATCAGGCTACTAGACGGCTACCACCCTGCCATCCCTATGGTGTTGTATGGCACCATTCCCTTGAAAGCTGGGTTCCTCTGCTTTCTGCTGCCTGAGACCCAGAACATGGAACCTCAGGACCAGACTGAAATGAGGCCAGCCTACACTTGGTGTTTTTACAAAACGTTTTATTGAGTAAGTTGATAAATTTGAGAACAAGTTGAAAACAAATGCTTACCATTATTGTGTTTGTGTTGCTTTAAACTTGTATGTGCTAGTTACATGTCACTGTTTATAATTTCAGAACTAAAAAGGATGGGTTGTTTGATACTGAATTACAAGAAGACACATAAATAGCATTTTGGTTAATTTATTTGTCTTAGGTTAGTAGACAACCTTATTTTTCATATAATCAGGAAAATTCAGTAGATGGTCACAGGAAGATATCAAATTAATGAATAATAGTAATATAATGAATTAAAAGTGAGTAATATATTAATCATTGACTAAATGACTAAAGGGTTTAGTGGCATCTGGCGGGGAGAATGTAGATTGCAACATTAGATTAGATTAGATTAGATTCAACTTTATTGTCATTGCACAAGTAAGGAGAACCAGTACGGCGAAATGCAGCTTACATCTAACCAGTAGTGCATCATCAAGTGCTTTTCCTTACGGCAGTGCTTAAAAAAAAAGTATACCTCCTCAACCACTATGATGTATGCTAAGAGATTTCTGTCAATAACCTCCTAATTACTGCTTATTGATAGTAAGTAAGGAAGTTGTTGTAGGTATGACTAAAGATCTTTATATGCTTTGCTCAGTATGTGCCGTATAAGGTGGTAATACCACAAAAATAGTCATTGTCCCTAATAACACTTAATAAATGTGGTCTATTCTTATGTAACAAAAAACACAAAAGATTTAATACCATCAAAATAACTTTTAGGAAACACAAAAAAATAAATCTTTCTAACTCAGAATATGTTCCCCATTCTCAAGTAAGTAATTCACCAGTAGTTTGACACTTTTACCCTATTCTAAAGTTGCCTCCTCTTCACAGTTAATCCGTTATAGTTTACCTTTTATTAAACAAAAACAAATATTTGCTTGTTAAAATTTATCATAACATATTTTTTTTAAATGGATGGGAGTTCTAATACTGAATTCCCCTGGGGGCAAGTTAAAGTTATTATATTGTAGGTCTACTTTTGATTTCAAAATATCAAATAATAATAAATCAACATGCCACTATGAAATCATACAATCAAGTCACAGAATTGCAATATATTTTATTTAAAAAAGACTTAAATCCAAAAATTATTTAGAATAATTTTAAACGGGCAATTGCTCTGACGCTAGCTTAGCCACTTCTTAGAGGTTAACACGGTTTTAAACTCGTCGGTGACGCAATAAGTCACGTGACGTCTTAAACTCCATTTCTGTGTCATATGTACCTGTGGTTTAACCTGCAGCTGCATTTTACCTTGATCTCAATTGCTGTGTCTTCAGAGAAATTCACATGACGTGGTTTTAGAGGAGACTAAACCAGTTTGCAGGATGAAACAAGGCTCCATCATAACCGATACACACACACAGAATTAGTTTTATGAATTATTATTATTAGTATTAATAATAATGTATGATACATTTACACTTATTACACCAGATAGGCCTTCAGCACAATAAAGGCTACAATATAGGAGTTGCTTAAGTAGGCAAGTGCCCAACTAAAACTCAACAAAGAACAGATTATTTGTATGCAAAAAAATAAATGAACGCACAGAGGATCGTACTATTCAACAAAACATAAAAAGGTCAATTCCCATTTTACCATGCTTAACTAAAATGGTTAGCAATAATAGATTGGCGAAATGGACTTCCTGCTAGATCAGCAGTATCGGGCCCAGCAGAGGTTTAAAGTTCTCAAGTCCAAGGCCTATTGGCTGAGGGAAACGGGGCTCATCCCAGTCGATTGCCAAGTTGTGTCGATTGCCACTCGCATATTAATTAGTCTTCAATTAATTAATTAATCACGTTTGCATACACACCAAGAGAAACAATAACAAGTAATTGATTGATTGACTGATTGATGTAGGTGAAGGCAGATTCAGATTCCAGACTCAGATTTCCACAAAAAGTAGCCTAGACTATTTCATAATATATTTCAACATTATTTGCGTTTTACTATATTAAAGTTCACTTTACATTCCCATTAAGTTTTTGTTGGTAATTATAGCACAAAATTCATCCACCCATAAGTTAAGACTGCATCTGCTGGGGTATACTAGAAATCAGAGTACTTCTGGTTTCCAAGCAGTTTAACCCGAGTTTAACTAGGAATCAGCTGATCTTGTGTGATTCGTTACACAGCAATCGCGTCCAACTTCTTGCGCAGCTGCGTGAAAACTCCTTAAAACCTCAGTTTTAAGGAGTACGGTTTTATAAACTCTGTTTTAAGGAGTACAGTTTTAAATGCTAACTGACAGAGCAATTGGCTCAATATATCCTCTGCCAAAGAGTGACGAAATTGCTTTGAGAAGAAACATCAGAACGAAAGTAAACACTGAAGTATGTATTTTTTCATGTTTCTGCAGGGGAGTTGATTTTACATTTAAAGACGGCAGGCGTGCCGTCTTTAAATGTAGGATTTAGAGTTAGATATAAGATTTAGATTTATACACACGATTTAGCTTCAGATAAATCATTTAGATTCAAATGAATATTTAACATATAGTATATATATATATATATATGTGGAAAAAGTGACATGGAAATTGCAGTGCATTTTCGAAGGGTGTTTATTTGCCAAATCCGGGCAAAATGAAGCAAAGCTAGAGCTGAATATGGAACAAGTGGGCAAGTTTTCAGCAGGAAAAGTTTACAAGCGGCCCCCCAAAGATAAGTCGACCTAAACCTCAGAAAATGAAATTATGGCCATAGGTCATAAACAAGGGCATATGGATAAACAAGAGTTACGTATGTAACTACGGTTCTATGAATTCTGGATGACCGCCAGAGGCAGTGCTTAACACTGGATGTTATCCATCGCGCTTGCGCAGGTCAAGTATTTAATATCAACAAAGTCACACGTGACCGGGGATGATGTCGGGCCGCCCGTCTATATAAGCCCATGTCACTCTCCAAGATGTCCCTTCAGAATCTTCTCGCAAGATTCTGAGTGACCGAGAACTCTGGCTGTCATCCAGAATTCATAGAACCGTAGTTACATATGTAACTCTCGTTCTACTTAATTCTTACTGACCGCCAGAGGCAGTGCTTAACACTGGATGACTATTAGCAACGTAGTCACAAGGAATCCTGTACCCACCTATTAGGAAGGGCCTGAGGGTTCCTGAAAAACAGCTGCAGCCACTGTGTGGTGAGCCGCTACATTGACCCTGTAAAATTGGGCAAAGGTGCACGCTGAAGCCCAGGAGGCCGCTGCACAAATCTCACTTAGAGGCACTCCTTGTAGTGCTGCCCAGAAGTTGGAGACACTCCTGGTGGAATGGCCTCTGATGTTAAGAGGCAAAGGCAGTCCTCTTGACTTGTATGCCTCCTCAATTACCTCCACCACCCACTTGGAAAGCCTCTGTCTGGACAGCGCTTGCCCCTTCATCGGGCCCCCATAGCAGACAAACAGGCCATCAGACTGGCGAAAACCAGCAGTTTCCTGTATGTAACATCTCAAGGCTCTCACCGGGCAGTAGTTCCGGGAGTAGTTCTGCTGAACTAGCTTCCTCATCCGGTGGGTGTGAGGGACTATAAGCTGCTAGCTCTATGACCTGATTATAGTGGGCCGAAAGCAGTCTCTTTGGAAAAAAAGATGGGTTAGGCCACAGTGCCACCTCTGTGCCGTCTGAGTTCCAGTGTATGCACTGTTCACTCACTGACAACGCATGAAGCTCACTCACACGCTTGGCTGAAACGATCGCTAGAAGAAAGGCAACCTTTGCCAACAGCCATTTCAGTGGCGCCTGATCCAGGGGCTCAAACGGGGGAAGACAGAGGGCTCCAAGTACCAGAGGTAGGTCCCATTTGTGAACCTTGACAGCCCGTGGGGGGTTCCTCCACTGGCTGGAGGAACCCCCCAGGAATGAGACCCAACCGCCTGGCTATCAACCTTAATGTGCCTGGATGAAATGGCAGCCACATAGACCCTTAAAGTGGAGGCAAATAGCTTATTTTCCAGTAAGGACTGCAAAAAACACAGTATCATCGGCACTGAGGAACACTCCGGTACCTCTCTCTGAGCCTCACACCACTTTGCAAATATCTTCCACCTGTCAGCATAAAGTGCCCTGGTGGAGGGAGCTCTTGAGTCTATGATGGTTTGAACTACCTCCTGGTCACATGCCATTATAAGTGGATCAGGCCCCTCAAGGGCCAAACCCATAGCTGCAGGCACTCTGGTCTGGGGTGCCAGATGTGGCCCCCCAGCTGTGAGAGCAGGTCCCGCCTCTTCGGCAAGTACCATGGATCTCCTTCCAGCAGCCTGTACATTACTGAAAACCAAGGTCTCCCTGGCCATTTTGGGGCAACCAGCAGGAGTCTGTGGTTCCCCTTCTGAACTCTGTGTAGAGTTAACCCCATCAGTGGAAATGGCGGGAAGGCATAAAGGAGCTGACGTGGCCATGGATGTGCCAAGGCATCCTGTCCCATCTGACTTTTCTCTGACAGGGAGAACCAGAGAGGGCAATGTGTTGTGGACTCTGAAGCAAACAGGTCCACCTCTGCTTTGCCATATTTGCTCCATATTGCCTCTACTACCTCTGGGTGGAGTCGCCAATCCCCCGACGGAGGTTTCTGGCGTGAAAGAAAGTCTGCCACCGTGTTCTGTGGCCCTGAAAGGTACATAGCCCTGAGGCTGGAAAAGTAAGGGAGAGCCCATACAAGGAGTTGCTGTGCAACCTGTAATGACTGAGCCGACCTTGTGCCCCCTTGGTGGTTCACATTGTAGACAGCTGACTTGTTTTCGCATCGTACCAGAACATGTCTGCCCCTCAAATATGGCAGGAATTTGCGGTGCGCTAAATAAATAGCACAGAGCTCGAGCACATTTATGTGCTGTGTCCTGTGCTGCGCAATCCAGAGCCCTCTCACCGCCCTGTGCTGCCACACTGCCCCCCAGCCAGAGAGCGAAGCATCCGTCACCACTACGTTGCGGCGTGAGGGGATCGAACCCAGTGTGACACCTTTGGCAAGATATGCCCTGCGTCTCCTTCAGTACCTGCCCCCACGGGTCAGAGGACGATTGGCGCCATAACCTTGTTGTGTAACCCTGCTGTCTCGGTAGGGATGTAGCTCCCCGAAGGCTAGCAAACTGCTGCCGTGTCTGGTTAGCCTGGATGCCATGATCCAAGGCCTGTTGTGCTGCTGGGCCAAACAGCTCTCCCGGAACTACGGGGAGAGGGCGGAGGGTTCTCCTGCATGGCTCTGATAATGGGGACTGGGCCAGCCATACCTAGCGGCGAGCCAGCATAAGTGACGATATCAGCCTACCAAGCTCTCTGGTCATGAAGGCAAACGCCTGCAAAGACGTGTCACTTAGACTCTGCACTGAAGTATCTGCACTGGATGATTGCAAGGACTGAGACAGGGCCAGTATCATATGGGACAAGGAGTTCCCGATACGGCCCATACGTGCCGCTGTGTCATAGCACTTCGTTAATAGGTCATCAGTGATGCGACACTGTGGCCTGGGACAGCAAGCATTCGGCCTCAACACCTCCTCTGGTGCCACAATGAGGGAGGCAATGGTTGGCTCTACGGCTGGCAGTCGGTCAAGTCCATGCTTGCTGACATTCTCATTGAAGCCAAGGCCCTGCTGTCACTGTGTGATGAGATAGAGATCTGGGGTCTGGCCAGCATCTGTGAAGCTCCTCAATATATGGCTGGGAGGGAGGCACAGAAAAAGTATCTTGTGGCGGGACACGCCTAAAGAATGCACTAGCTGGAGCAATTGCTGCTGGAGCCTCATCCAACCCTAAGCGTGCCAGTGCCATTCGGACCACTGGCTTAACCATGGCCGGGGAAGCTTCTGAGCCTGCCCTAGACCCACTCCCTACATGCTGGGAGCCATCTTCAGAAGCCTGGGTAGAAGCCTCTACCTCGCTCTGTCCCGGCCTGTCTTCATAGAACTGGCTACAGGAAGCCCTCGTAGACAGGGGATCTCCGTCCCATTCTGGTGTAGTTGGAGCCTCAGCCTGAGGGATTGACCCCTGGGTTGAAGCCAACCTGACTTTAACTGCCAAATATTATTTGTCATTAGTTAATGTTTTTTTTGTTTATATTTATGTATTCAATTTGTTTAATATATTGAGTTCGCCACATTAGGTAGGAACCAAAGTTTCCGACATATGTACCCTAACAACCAGTTAAAATGTAACAGCCAATTGACCAGTAAAAAACGTGCTCAGATGCCTCGTGTGTTGAAGTGAAGTAACAAGTTATGAAGTTAAGCAGAACAGTTAAGATGTTTTTCTTTGGGATATTTTGAAACAAGCATTTTTGCGGAAGAAACCTCATTCCCTCATGGTTATGTGCAGCCAGCGAGGTATGTGTATAGCAAGATAACATTTATTTTCTGAATATATTTGTGTTAACCTTTTACCGTATGTAACCGTGTCTATTTTACATTATCATATGTGTAGTTCGACGGTGGATATTGCAATGGATGATTGTGGACGGAGAGATGGCAAGGAGCAGCAATAAATCCATCAGTAACGAGAACCACGGTGTCGTTTATTTCCTGGAGGGAGTGATAGTCGAACTCGGACCTGCGTGAACGTTCAAGAACCTGCGCCATGCCCAGACCTGCTCGCGCCCGCTCGTGCCCGACAACTTATCAAGACGAGAAGCTCAGATAAGCCCACGTTTGCATTAAGGACACTCACGTTCATCCGTTTTTCATTAAGACGTCCATAAGTCAGACACTGAAGTTTGTGTTCTGAAAGGTGACAAGGAACTGTGTGAAGCCTTTATAATAATAACTGTGGTTTAAAGTGTATAAAGAGGCATTTATTGAGTTTGTCAATTAAAGAAAAATAAGTGACAACATTTTTAAGTTCTTTTGAAATTATAATAATTAATAATTGCTATGTGATATTACCAAGCTTTTACAACGGTTCTCTTTGAAAGGTTAATCTGAAGGATGTTAACCTAATTTATTTTGACTAACTTATTTTGTGTTACCTACACTGTTAATGTCAATTGCATATAGGCATTAATAAATAATCTAAGATGTCAGAAACAAGTGAAAAAACACAGGTAGAAGAGGTAAAGCAGACCGAAGAGTCTTAACGTTGTACGACAAGCAGTACAGCCTGAAGAGCCTCGTCAAAATCAGAGAGCTAGAACATTAACAGGAAAGGGTAGGGAATTCCACCAAGAAAAAATGAAAGGATTGTCACTTCGTTTCGACAGCATTTATGAGCGCTGGAAAGTTCTGACTAAAGTAGCTAAGAAGTCTGTAATCAAACAAGACCCAAGTTATATCCTACAAGAACACATTGAAGGTATTCAAAGAGAAGAATCTGAGCTGAACAGTGTTTATGATGAATACAGAAAGATTGACAGCCCTGCTCATGACATGAGACTTAAGTTGGACAGATGTGCATCAGTCACCAAGATCGTCATACAGAATGCACTGTCACAAATAAAAGGAACAGAGGAGGAGCTTATTTGGCCTGACGCTAGCTCTATATTTGCATCTTCAACCTCCAGTGTTTTATTTCCTGCCTTTAACGGTTCTAAAACTAATTCCAATCGCTCTGGTGTATCCTCATCCAAAATTCAAGAAGCTGCTGCAGAGTATGCACGCACACGTGCTGTATTGAAGATTATGGCTGAGCAAGACAGCCAACAGGCAGAGCTGCAGAGACTTGAAGCTGAGGATAAATGTATGGTTGCAGACCAAGAAGCAGCTGCAGTAACTCGCCGTCTTCAAAGTGAAAAGGAAGAAATCGAGCGCAAGATAGAAAAAAAAAAACTAGAAGCTGCTCTTTTAAAGAGACAGTATGAAGAAAACGCTGCAAGAAGAAAGTCAGTTGAAAATCTGAAAAGAGAGCTTGCTCGTTTGGAAGAGCTAAAGAGGCTAAACGCAGCCAAAGCAAAGCTTGAAGTGTATGATGCAAATGAGCTCAATCCAGCCCAAGACTTTGTTCCACAGAATACTGAGGCTGAGCTGCCTACAGGTGTGCATGCAATAAATCAGGTGAATACTGCTGACCAGCATCCGCCACCATTCAGAGATGCAACTCCAAGAAGTGTGCTCCCAAACGATATGGGAGACCTGGTGAAAGTTTTAGCTGAGGCTATATCAGCAAACAGGCTCCCAATTCCAGAGCCAACAACATTTAGTGGAGATCCACTCAAGTTCAATCATTGGAAATCATCCTTTCAGATACTTATTGAGAAAAATAACATTCCAACCACAGAGAAAGTGTTCTTCCTTCAAAGGTATGTCGGAGGAGCTGCAAGAGAAGCCTTAGAAGGTCATTTTCTGATTGGTTCAGAAGATTCATACCATGCAGCATGGGACCTACTCAATGACAGATATGGCCAACCCTTCGTCATTGCCAAGGCTTTCCGAGACAAACTACATGCATGGCCAAAAGTAGCTTCACGAGAAAGTGCTGATTTGAGGAAATTCGTTGACTTTTTACGTAGCTGTCAAAGTGCTATGTCTAACAATGAGAGTCTTCATGTTCTTAATGATGGAATTGAGAATCAGAAACTTGCAGCCAAGCTACCTGACTGGCTAAGTCCTAGATGGAACCAAAGAGCCACACAATATCAACTTGAATATGGTAGGTTCCCAAACTTTAGTTATTTTGTGACGTTCCTCTCACTGGAGGCTAGCATTGCTTGCAATCCCATTACATCGTTCCATGCATTACGGCAAAGTGAGTCTGAAAGGGCAAGGTTAAAGAATCAGAACGTCCACCAATCCAAGAGTTGCAGTAACCGGCTGGTCTGCGATACGTGTTCAAAGAGGCATCCCACGTGCCTGCACGAAGAACGTTGTAAAAGAGAACAAGAACTAAAGAAAGAACAACCTAAGGAAAAGGTTCATGCCAAAGAAATAACTAAATCACAAGACATCACTAAGGAAACAACTTCTAACAGAGTTGTACAAGATGGTAATAGTACACAGACGTCAGCAATTGTACCTGTCTACGTGTCAACGCCAAGTGATCCAAGCAAGGAAGTTCTCGTTTACGCTCTGTAAGATTCAGAGTGACTCTTCATTCATTCTTGAAGAAGTGGCAGACATTCTTGATACAAGCACAGAACGAGTGAAATTAAAGCTATCGACAATGTCGTCAAAGGGGACAGTTGTACATTGTAATAGACTTAATAGCCTACAAATTAGGGGTCTATTTTCCTCCAAGAAGATTACAGTGCCAACAGTTTATACACGCAACTTCATCCCTGCCAATCGCACACACATCCCAGTGCCTGAGACTGCAAAGGCATGGCCTCACTTGGAGCATCTTGCAGAACACATCTCGCCTCAAAAGGAGTGTGAAATATTGGGAGGGAGTGATACTGACTCTCTGAATGTTAAAGAGCAAACTCTAAATATTAGCGAACTCTGACACTAGCTTGTCCACTTTGGCAGCATAACCGTCAGCCTTCCTAGCCATCTACCCGGGCGGTGCAGCCCTGGGTGGGGAGCGTACTCGTACCGCTGGTTCTCTTCGAGGGGGGGGAAGCTCACCTTCAACCTGAGGGCCTTCCACCTCGGCTAGTCTTGCCACTTTCAGCCCATGTGGCATGAAACTGCAATTCATACACTGATCATCGGACAGCCCCTCCCTCAGGTGGACCACACCGAGGCATGCGGGGCATTCATCATGTCCATCTAGGGCTAGCAGTGGAGCAATGCAAGTGCGGCAACCATGTGACCCTAACATGTTGGGGGAATTACGATATCCAAAATAGTCTTTTTCCAGAATGAAGTAGTTACTAATGAGCGAAAGCACCCAACAGTAATAATTCAACAAAAGGGCAGCAAACTGCTCAACGTAAGAAACTCAAACTAAAACAGTGTTTTGTTTTTTTATTTCGAAATGAATTCATTTTTCTTATTTACCCACTAACCACACTTAACCGTAATGGGGAGCTTCTGCTCTTACATTCCAAACAAGGGGGCACACACTTTTACGAGTGAAAACACTCTTCAGTGAGCCTTTAATTAACTAAAAACGAAGGTTACCACAAAAGGCAGCAAATGCCGGTAATGGCAATCTCGATACTGCGAGGCAAACAAAACAAGACATAAGTTTAAGCGGGTGCCGAAAACAGGATCCCCTTATCTTACTTAACTTTAAAGCTAACACAGAGAGAATACTTACCTTAGCAGCCGCTACAGCTGGTGAAGACGCTGTGTTAGCCTAGCGTTATGTAAGCCGAGCTCACCGGCAAAAACACCGGTATGCGGCGTTCATAACATAGCCGAGCGTGACTAATTGCAGCCCTTGAAGGACGAATCCGTGGCTCCAACCATGCGGTTGCAGGGCTACCAGCAAAGAGTCATCGGCTAATATTGCTTTTATTCAAGCTTATTTCGTACTCTAAACCTGTATTCGCTACTGCGAGAAGATACAAGGAACATCTTGGAGAGTGACATGGGCTTATATAGACGGGCAGCCCGACGTCATTCCCGGTCACGTGTGACTTTGTTGATATTAAATACTCGACCTGCGCATGCGCGATGGATAAAATCCAGTGTTAAACATTGCCTCTGGCGGTCAGTAAGAATGAAATACAAAAAAAAAACAGTATACGAGAACTGGGGGCGGGCGGATTTTGAACAAAAAGGGTCAAATGTTTGAAACGTGTTGTGGTTATTTCTTAAACAGCGTGTGAGCGCGGTAATGCATGTTTGTTACATACCCTGTATGTCTTCTCTTTCAAACTGGCCCTGAAAAACACTTCACTCCAGAACATGGCTTGTAGGGATTTCCCCCTATTTGATATGGAAGCTTTTATTGTACTTTATTATGCGAAACCCACGGAAGATTCACGTTGCGTGTGTCGCAAACCAGAATAATTGTTCACTTATGTTTTGCAATCAAGATCTAAAAATCATTAAAAAAAAAAAATCATATTCACTTTCAGTGAATGACATGCAAACTAATCTATACGCAAGTCCTTTATGTCATGCCGGGTCATTAGAATCTTCACTGTGTTGCCACTTTTGAATTTTACATTGAATATATCCCAGTATTCACTAAGGGCATCTCCCAGTACTCCCCCCGTTGTCCTCACCCTTCTGAATATGACCATTGGACAAGACCATTCCAATCTCAGAAAGGATGTCATCAACAGACAAACAGCCTTCATGAAATGCAGCAGTTAGATCCTGAAACACATTTCCTTGTCGTCATTTCAATCTTCTTGCTCGTGGGGCAGTAGTACTTGGTGATAAACCATCAATGTTCATTGGGGTAGTGTCGTCAAGGACAAACATGTCATTATTGAGTAGTCTACATTCTATTTGGACTACCTCGTCAATGGGCAAGGCATTAACATAAAACTGTGATGGAGCCATCTCTGACCTGTGATCCTGTGAGTCCTGTGATTGATCTTCATTGTTGAAGGTTGATGCAACAAAGCAGTGACTGTGATGGGATAGACTGTTGGTTTGTTATGGAGTTTGAGGTGCTACTTTCTGCTTCACCTATCTCATCGTTGACCGACAGCTTATAATCAACAAACGTTGGCATGAAAAACAGCTCATCAAGGATAGAGAGCTTGTCTGGGTTGCAGATAGTCAGTTAAGTCTTCTTGTGTGCATCGTTAAGTAGAAAGATAAGAGTCTGAGAGCTCAATCTTTGTTTAGCTCATAAACGTGCTTACATCCTACTTTATCCAACCTTACTTGTTTGAATCACTTCTCTACCATGTCAAAGTCTGTCCATTGGACTTTGACTTTGTTTTGTTTATAGTCTTTGTTCTCTTTGGCCACCCCTGTTGCCAAGCAATGACCTTCCCTGAATAGTAATGGATGCTGTGGTTGACCTCAAGGAGGAAAACACCCTGCCTCTTAGTCAATAATAACCTTCTTTCATGCCTCCGTTGGGGTTGGATTTCAGCAGAAGGATACAACTGAAATTCTGTCACCATAAAGGGGGAAGCGTGAGGGGAATCAAAAAGGCATCAATCTACAACAGAACACATGGGATTGTTAGAATAGTGTAAAACTAATCTCTTCCCACAAAATAAAGTATAACAATCACACCAGTCAAAGGAATATACTAAAAAAACACTTGAATTGGGTCATCCTTGGCCTTTATATGTATAGATTGAGAGAAGCATCTCTGACTAAGTTTAAGTCTAAGTTCTCTGACAGTTTATGGTTGTAAAAGTCCAGTTTTATCAAAAAGTTTCGCTCCAGGTGAACTGTCCTTCTGAACTCCTCTGTGATCTGAGATAAAAGCTGATAAAAGCATTTGTCACATGTTGTGCTGCAACAATCATGATTTACCCGTTTATTAGGTATACCTAGCTAGGAATTGTGAAACAGAAGACCTGTAAGATATCCTTCATGAAGGTTTAAATCTTGTAGAGAAGTATTGATTCCGTATGGTTTCGCACCGCGGTTCGCGTGCACTTTGCGACGCACTGCTTTAGCTCACCACAAGACAAGGTAACAGTTACTGCAGTTCAGTTAAGTAGAAATAGTTAAACAGCATCTGATATGTTTTAGCAATAAAATGGCAGAGCAAGCTCCTGCACTGCTGCGGATGAGTATTTGATTTGACGAGCTGGAGCTCAAATACCCTTCTCCCAGATAAAAAACATGGCAGACCCGTACTTTCAATTGAAAACGACGAATTTTGCCGTAAGGCGTCGAGTTTGAAGCTTAAACCACTGAAAATAAATGTCATATTTGCAACAAAAATAACAAGGATGTGTTGTTGTGTGCCACGTGCATTAGACCGGGCTATTTTTGCTAGCACAATATACATTATGAATACATTACTTAAGTTAATATCACTAGTTGGTGCTATGTTTAAAATTGACAAAAATATGATAAAGTTACATCCAAAAAACATCTAACACGTAAAATAAAAGGTGGCATTTTGAGTTAAAGTACCGGGATAGTAATTTATTATGGAGGTTAGGTTCCAGTTTTTAATTAATCATTTAACTAAGAGTAGACTAATGAACCTTTGAATCCTGACCCCTCACATTTGAAGACCTTATCTCAGAGAAAAATATCAACAAAGCATGAGAGAGTTCTGTTGGTTCACTCTTATAGAAAAAGTACAAAAGTACAAAGAATGACATCATTAAGCGAAAGGTGTGTTTTGGCACGAGTCTAGTCTGAGAATTGACATTCAGCTGGCTCCACTGGAGCTTTAATAATAATAATAATAATGCTGTAATACATTTCTACGGCGCTTTTCTTGCATGCAAAGCGCTTTGGAGTTGTTTATCTAAGATAGAGATAGTGGCAATCAGGTTAAATAGCTTACTGTGGCGTTATTAAGGCTCATGCATGCTGCTGTAGAAAGGTAAATTCACCTGACAGCAGACCTAATAAGCACCTCATCCAGGACAAACCCTTCAACTCTCAGTGGAAAGTGGGAATGTGGATGAGCTTTAACGAACTTGCTGCTGGACTTGCAATGCTTTGCAACTCTTTTTTTCTTCATAATCTGCTTCCAGTAGGCCATTAATAATTCACACACAGAACGGGTTTTGTCTGGTATCATTATGAACAGGTTTGAACTTATCCTTGAGGAAATTGGGGGATTTGGATTCTTCCAGAAACGATTGACGGTGTTACTGCTTATTTTGAACATTTCTATTGGTGTGGAGACCTTTCTTTCAGTTTTTACTGGACAGAACTTCCCACACCACTGCAAAACCGACTGGATAATTGCCATAAGCCCTAACTTGACATACGAAAAGAAACTCAACCATACCATCCCCACTAGAGAAGATGGGGAGTATGACAGCTGCAAGATGTTCACACCTGTGGATTTGGATTTAGAAACGATTGAAGCATACGGGATTAATAGTACCACAAACTGCATTGAAGGATGGGTTTACAAAATGCCTGAAAGCACTTCCAGTTATATGACAGAGGTAAGCGACTGAAACTCAAAATTTGCTGTTTACTCCAGAAATGTTGTTTAAATCACAAAAATTGGTCATCAAATGTTTGCCATTGATAATATATAACATTAGCGTAATTATTCATCCTTGTTGTTTATTAAAAGGTACACTATCTAAGATTCAACCACAAGGAGCCTTACCTATAATTACTATGGAGTTTCAGAAAGTGATACAATCCAAGTCGAAATCATTGTCATTATTTTCACAATGTAAACAGGTTTTTGGTATTTTATGAGTTGTTTCATAGTTTGTTGATGTTGCCATGTGTTATTTTTTTTAGAAACAAATAATAAAAAATAAAAGGTAAACGTTGAGAGAGTAGTTTATATTTGGAGGAGGGCAGTAAAGTGCATCAATCTACCTTAAATTTGTCTCCCCTGTGTGCCAGTGCTGTGAAGTATGGTATAACCAAGGGGTGGGTATCCTACTCAATATACTGGCCACCCCATGAAGAGTTCAAACTAAAATGATTTTGCAGGCACCACCGGAGCGGATTTGTGTTGTTTATTTTCGTGTGTTTGTTTTTATTAATGTAATTGTACTCTTCTATCTTCCCTTTGCTCAGTTTAATCTAGTGTGTGACGACAGCAGTTTAAATGAGGCAACTCAGTCCATTTACATTGTAGGACTTCTGCTCGGAGGGCTGGTATTTGGAGCAATGGCTGACAGGTATTAAGACTGCTTGTGGGTCTTGCTTCTCACATCATGAAAAAAAATTATACACTATATATTTCCAAATGTTTGATTTGAATAAACATGGTCAATTAAATATGGCATGTAAAAGTATTGATTGGAATAGCGTAATTTCAGCATCATATTTTGAGTGAATGAATCAATTGTTCTTCGGTCTGATTTTTGCAGGTTTGGCCGCCGGTATGTTGCCCTGCTCGGATTGTTTCTCCAGCTCTTGTTTGGTGTTGCCTCGGCTTTCTCACCACACATCTATGTTTACATTGCACTTCGATTTGTCGTTGGTGCCGCAGTTTCTGGCGTTTGGATTAATTCATATGTCATAGGTAAGTAGACGACCTGTCCTTATTTTCTTTTAATCAGATCAATTCAGTTAACTGTCACCGGGAAGATATTGCATTAATCATGTATTATTACTTATTTAATAATGATTAATAAATGAATCATTGATGATCTAATAATTTTAGAATTGATTGGCATCTAGTGATAGATGCCAATCATTTTTAGCCTTTAGCATTTATATGCCAGGGAAAGATCTTTCAGTGAAATGACTTGTTGTTTTTGTTGTGTTCTTGCTTTAAAGGGGTGGAGTGGACCTGTACCTCAAAACGGAGTTTTGTCAGTATCTCTTCACTTGCCTTTTTTTCTGTTGGACTGATGATGATGTCAGGCGTTGCCTATTTTGTCCGTGATTGGAGGAATCTACACCTGGTGTTCTCAAGCCCTCTGATCCTGTTACTGCTAGCCGGATACTGGTCTGTAAACCCTTCCATTCTACAGTGTAACCCTGAGCGTCTTACTTCGGACTATCTTAAGTATATCACATTTAATCATGTTTATCATGTCACATTGACATTTCACGCTACATCAAGTGATAAGTCAATTCCTTTTGACTTGAATCATTTACCAGAATGGAATGCAGTCTCATAAAAGTAAAGGATCTTTATGAGACCTTCAACCTTTAGCTTTTTAGGTTAATTTATTCATAAAAAATGCACCATGAGATTTCTAAAGCTTATAAATCTGAACGTTTCTGCGACCCTAAGTGGGGTCCAGTCCCAATAAGTTTGGAAGAAATTCTGTACTTCAGTGATTTTGTCAGTTTAGTTATGTTTGATCTGTATGACCTTCCAGGCTCATACCTGAATCAGCCCGCTGGCTTTTGACCCAGGGCAGGGTGAAAGAAGCGCGAAGGGAGGTCCTGAGAGCAGCCAGGGTGAACGGAAGAACAATCTCTGAAGCCATGCTCAGCCAGGTGAGCTACCTATGCACTACTTTTACCTCCTTCAATAGGAAACCCATCCACAGTCAATAGGTATTTTGGCAGACATAAAAAACAACCTTGATGTTTCCTTCTTTAGTTGGAAGCTGACTTGGAGACTAAGAATGTATCAAAAAACGAAGGCCTGTTGGACATTTTCAGGGAGCCATATTTAAGAAAACGTGTTCTCGTCATGAGTTTTATGTGGTGAGTATGACTCGGATACATATGTATAAGAACAGATTTTGAAACACTGAAAAGAGATTTTGAAAATCACTTATTATGACAGGAAAGATTTGTGCTATAGCAAAATGTACATGCATGTGATCAATATTTCCGTCAACATAACTTTTACCTTGTGACTTTACTTCTGTTTCTAGGTTTGGAGTGAATATGGTGTACTATGGAGTCAGCCTAAATGTTGGTAGTTTTGGCCTGGATATCTACCTCACTCAGTTGATCTTTGGCCTTGTAGACATTCCTGCATGCATCGGCAGTGCTGTACTCATTGAGCACTTTGGGAGGAGAAAATGTCAAGCCGCGACTATGTTCTTTACTGGTAGTGCTTGCCTTGTGATGCTTGCGATTCCAAATGGTAGCTACTGGCCAAACCTTCTGCAGCCTAACATCAGCTGAATGCATATTTATATAGCATATGTAATGATTCATTTTGACCCCCAGACTTTATTGCGGCTACGACAGTCGTTGCTTCCCTTGGGAAGTTTGGATCCAATGCTGCCTATTCCATCATCTATGTTTACACTGCAGAAATATACCCGACTATTGTAAGGTAAGACACAACAAACATACATTCAAAAGTGTAAAGTGTTGTGCAGATACATATAGATATAGAGAGGAAATGCAAATGTATGTGTGCTGGCTATTGTAGAGCAACTTCTTAAAGTAAAGATTCTTTGGAAAAAAATCTTATTGTGGATTACTGTGGATTGTGTAGTGGCCTTTTAAAAGTGTTTACTTGTAATTTAAAATGAAAGTCTCACTCAGTGTAGTTTATGAGTGTTACAAAATAAAAGTCCTTTATAATTTGCATCCATGTTTTTCCTTGTTGTCTATTGTTCCTGGCAGGCAGAGTGGGCTTGGTATAAATTCCATGTGTGGTCGTATCGGGGCCATCCTAGCTCCTCTCATCAGACTACTACAGGTCTACCACCCTGCCATCCCTATGGTGTTGTATGGCACCACTCCCTTAATAGGCGGGTTGCTCTGCTTTCTGCTGCCCGAGACCCTCAACACGGAACTCCAGGACCACACAGAACAGAGGTCAGTACATACGGTGGCTTTACAACAACGTACATGGAGTGAGCATGCGGTTCTGGGTTCGAAACCCAATGTCTGCAGCAGTCTACCTGTAGGTATAAGCCTTAAGCAAGGAAGTCTACAAACTAAAATAATAAGTAAAGTGTGAGTTGACAAATACCACCTTTGTTAAACAAAAAAACTAAAACAAATATTACCTTATTCAAGTTTTCATTTCTGTTATTTTTAGAAAACAACCGGATGGGAGTTCTGATACTGAATTCCCTTGCACGCAAGTTAAATCAACGGAAATAAATGATTCATAAAAAAAATCGAAATCATTTTCATTGTTCAGCAACAGAAAATCTAAAATAATAAATTATCTTGCCACTATGAATTCATTCATTGAGGTCACAGAATAGTTAATGATTTTATTGATTATGAAAACTTAAATCTGCAAGACTATTTAGACATACTTTATAAATATATAGTTGTTAGATTGACAAAATTGGTTCTTCTCTGGATGATTTTAAATAGGTATCGTTTGAGAAGAAACATCGCACATTATCACATCTAATCACTCATGCAACAAACGCAGCCATCACAACGAATGTACACACTGAAGTAAAATCATTGACATGTTTCTGCAATACATGTTGTTGTCAGGGTAACGATCATGTAAGCCTTTTTTTAAATGAAAAATAACTGTCTTGTATACCACTGCCTTAAAATAACATACAATTTGTTTCATGAATTGACACACCACAGTTTAGATCATTATGACCTTGTCACTACTTTCGAATCATGTTACTCCTCAGATTCATGGACAGTAGTCTTCAGAAGCCATTGGGTCTTGGGTTGTGTGTGACCGAAGCCCTCGTCGTAATTTCCTTTTCTTTAAAACAGCTAGTGAAATATGTAGTAGTAGCTGCCATGCAGAGGGGTGTAACTTTGGGTGCTACAATAGGACACAGGTTGTCAGTAACCTGTAGTTTAATATCTTCATTATCCAGTCGAACTTAGCTGTCCACACTGAGATATACTGATTTCTTATTCCAGAATCATTAGCCATGACACATTTGAGTAATTCTTTCTCCCTGGTTGGGACGCCCATCTCCTGCAGCGGGCTGCATAGGCCCTTCTCGGCCAAACCCCAGAGTCAGCCCTAACCCTGGGGGAGTGGTCGGGGATCACCTCCACCAGGTTCCGCTGGAGGGGAGGCGTTGGCCCTTTGTGGCCCCAAGCAATCCGTTTGACCACAGCCTCCGCCGTCTGACGTCCGGCCTGTCGACGGCACACCGACGGCTGGTACCGCGGCAACGTGCCGTATATATTTGTGAATGGGATTCTGTATGTGTGTTTATATATGCATTAGGTAATAATTCTTAAAAAGATCCCATAATAACAAAAAAACAAAAATCTTTATTTTCTTTGAGGCACTTCTTACAGAAATATAGAGTGGCCATTTTTGGCACACTCAAAATTGGCCACCTTCTCACACAATTCACACTGCACCTAACAACAAAAAAACGAAACCGAATTGTTTTCCCCCCGTTTCGGCTCCGTGTGGACGGGGCCAAAGTATGCTTGAATGTATTCATCTGTCAAAAATACCTCCCAATTGTTTATGCTAAATAGACACTGGAAGCATTATACATTTTCTGTAAGGCTGACCAAATGACTTGACTAAAATAAAAGTTTAATAAATGATTATGTTTAACAATATAAAAAGTAACCTTGCTTTATAGTATATGACCCCCACAGACCGATGTGACTGAGGTGATGGAATCTGCATGGATTTTGAATCAGAGACTATTCAATGTAGGGAGGTCCCGATCCGATCCACGGCATCGGTATCGGTCCGATATTGGCCTGGTACGCTGGATCGGATAACAGTAGTCGCCAATTTGGCGCATGAGCAGGAGAGCTAGCGCATGAGAGCTAGCTGTTGAAGGGAGCGTACCTATGTTCCCCGGGTCCTATGTTCCCCAGGTCCTGTGAGCAGATCTTTTTTTTCATAGGATGGTAGGGGCAAGTACCGCCTTTTTTCGCCTCTGATTCGCCTGTGATTGGTTAGAATGGCTCTCCTCCGATTGGTTATGGTTAGGGTGAGGTTTAGGGTTAACCCTCACCCTAACCCTATCCATAACCCTAAACCTGACCCTAACCCTTTGCACCCGGGGAACATAGGACCTGGGGAACGTTGGGATGACCCTCTGTTGAACACTAATGTCAGCAGTGTTGCAGTATTTAAAGAAGAAAAAGGTGCAACAGCCTGCCTGTTGCACGTCCCTCCTCGGCTGCTGCCGAGTGCGAACACGTGGTCACGTCACATGACACGCTGGGCTAGGGCGGAACACAGCCTCGAGCTGCTGAACATTATGAGAAAGAGGTGATGCTGTCGCATTTAACAAAGATGGTGAAAGATCTCGTGATCTACGAAAGTAGCAGAGAAACTTTCATTACAAGGCCTTCATCTGGATAATAAACATGAAAGAATACGTTTTTCACCAAGACAGTGAAATTGATGGGTGTGCCAAGCCGCAACCGTACCGGCTTGGCAGTGAAAAATGTTGCCTATTGTGTAACCCCACACAATATCTCTGCCAGAAAGGACCTAGGAGGGTGTTGAAAGGTCTAACGAATAAAGTTAGACCCTTCCCAGGATGCTTTGCGGCACTTGGAAATGGCATCCACGCCCGTGGTCATCACAATATGAATTACAATTAATTAATTGAATTAATTTTCTCCTCATCTACTTCCTGCCATTTCAACTAGATTTTCTGTTTGCAATTTGTCGTGGCAATTTCCTTTAACAGATATTGTGTTTAGTAAAGATGAGATTTCTAAATGCAAAAAGCACACAACACTTGTAGAACAAATATAACCTAGGTTTAATGCATGCCTACATTAGACTCCTCTCTAGCAGAGTGAGTCCTGAGTACAGGTTGACAGAGCTTTTTATACAGTTTTAGATCCTCCCCACATTGCAGATGTCATCAATCAGGTAATGTTTACTCAAGATACAGAGTTGCCTGTGTTCTCATTGGGCAGAAGAGTGCACAAGAGGCTGTCCTATCCCTTGTGACCGCTTTACCCAAGTACGAAGCTTAACATCACGATTGATTCTGAGGAAGACAGGCCGGTTACCCATAGAAAAGGGTTTACATTTAGATGCCACTGAGGAAGGTGGGACAGCTGACCAAAGCACAAGGGTTAACATTTTGACAACATCACTAACTCCAACGGTGGGGTGGCGGAACCAAACACAAAGGTCAATACATAGATGGCACTGAGGAAAAGCAGGGTGGCAAGACAATACACGGAATGGAAAGCCTATATGACTAAAAGATAGCAACATGTGAATTTTTCCATCAGAAATTTCGGACCTATATCAGCTTCAACAACTTTCAGATATTAGAAGCACTTGAAATTAAATCCGTGGCTTTCCCAGACAAACCCCTCCCGGGCAAATCTCTACTTGGTATTGATACCCTGAGAATATCCTGAAAATAAATATAATACTTGCAACAAAAATAACCAGCCACACGAAGATGTAGTAATGGATTGGGAGCGGACCAAAATGCAGAACACGTAGGCAGGCAGATAGTCAGTTATGTATTTTATTTACTGATAGGAGCAGACAGAACCCGGTCACCGGGACAGAGACAGAGCAGGCAGGTCGGGGACAGGTCAGATAACGGGGAATCAGTTCGGAAAACGCTGGAGAGACTAGTACTAAAGACATCGGACAATCTGGCACTGAGAGGGGAGTCTATATACCGGGTTGATTAGTGATCAGAGGCAGCTGAGCGCAAACAGGAAAGGAGGCTGGGGCTGATGAGTGGAGAGTTGCAGGCAGGAGGAGAAGGGGCCGCTGGATAAACATAAAGACCGTAAATACTGGCTAGTCCACATACAATCATCAACACGCTTAGCCACGGTCCACTTCAATGTTTCCTATTAATCAGTCCCTCCAGAAAATCGTGATTATGCGATCGCATAATTCAACGCATAATCAGCCAAAGTCCGCATATTCATGGGGGGGCTGCATTTTTTCAAATATGCCGCACTTTCACCGCATAAATTGCAGATTTCCGCGCAAAATATGCGGGGCTTGCATGATTTCATAATCCCCGCATTTTCGTTGCAAAAAAGTCACATATATCTTAGCAGAAAGTTGAAAAATTTTGCTTTTGCTTCACACAAGAGAAGCCATTTCCCCCTGTTGCCATGGGAACGTTATGAAGTGACGTAATTACGCGATGTGAACGTCATCGAAAAGCTGCATTTTCCCCAAGTTCCCGCATTGTTTCGCAAGTTCCCGCAATATCATTTTGCAAGTTTCATCGCATTTTTTAAGAAAACGTGCCGCATAATCAAGGATTTTTGGCCGCAACAATCACAAAAAAACGCCGCATTTTTCTGGAGGGACTGATTAATGTCACAGGGGCAAGTCTAAGTTCTACTAAAACATTTCACTAGTGTGTATCACAGCATACCTGTTGGAAATAGACACAGTTCACATTAGAGATGCGCTCTCTAGCGTAGTGTACATTCATTGGCTATACTTCATGTACTGTCCTACTTTGGCGCTGCTGGTGTCAGTCACCGATGCCCAGCCAACTGTAAGACCTAGAGCGCCCTCTGCTGGTGGAGACGAGTTTACCCAGCAAATAATGTAACCCATTCAAAATACCTTGTGATATATATTATAAGACAGAACCTGTGTTTAGCTTGTTGACTTTGGCGTAAATATTGAAAGGGGGGCAAATCATCCTCTGTCTTTTAATACACAGTGCCACAAATGCATGACTTAAATTAATATAACTTGGTGCTATGGTTAAAATTGACAAAATTATGATTCAAAGTTACATGCAAAAAACAAGTTAAATTAAAGGCACCAGAATATTGATTTATTCTCCAAAACTGGAGTTTAGGGTCCAGTTTTGAAATAATCCTTTAACTAAGGGTAGATTGATGGACCTTCTAATCCTGACCCCTCACATCTCAGCGAAAAATATCAACAAAGCATGAGAGAGGTTGGATCATACTGTCAGAAAAAATACAAAAGTAAAAAGCATGACATATTTATTTAATCTTTCACCTTTAAGTAAGTGATCATCATTAAGTAAAAGGTGTGTGTTGACACTTGTCTAGTCCGAGAATTTATATTCAGCTGGCTCAAGTGGGGCTTTGGATTTGTTATTCTAAGATACAGATAGTGGCAATCAGGTTAAATAGCTTACTATGGAAAATTTATCTTATTTTATTATTATTACTATTGTGGCTCATGCACGCTGCTGTAGGAAGTTCAATTCACCTCACAGCAGACCTAATAAGCACCACATCCAGGACAATCCCTTCAGCACTCAGTGGAAAGTGGGAATGTGGATGAGCTTTTACAAACTTGCTACTGGACTTGCAAAGCTTTGCAACTTTTTTTCTTCATAATCTGCTTCCAGCAGGCCATTAATCATTCACACACAGAAAGGGCTTCGTCTGGTATCATTATGAACAGGTTTGAACTTATCCTCGAGGAAATTGGGGGATTTGGATTCTTCCAGAAACGATTGACAGTGTTACTGCTTATTTTGAATATTTCTATTGGTGTGGAGACCTTTCTTTCAGTTTTTACTGGACAGAACTTCCCACACCACTGCAAAACCGACTGGATAATTGCCATTAGCCCTAACTTAACATACGAAAAGCAACTCAACCTTACCATCCCCACTAGAGAAGATGGGGAGTATGACAGCTGCACGATGTTCACACCTGTGGATTTGGATTTAGAAACGATTGAAGCATACAGGATTAATAGTACCACAAATTGCATCGAAGGATGGGTTTACAATATGCCTGAAAGCGCTTCCAGTTATATGAAAGAGGTAAGCGACTGAATTCTAAATTTGCTTTTTAGTCCACAAATGTTGTTTCAATCTCAAAAATTAGTCATCAAATTTATGCCATTGATAATATATAACATAAGCGTAATTTTTTATCCTTGTTGTTTATTAAAAGGTACACTATCTAAGATTCAACCACAAGGTGCCTTACCTATAATTACTATGGAGATTCAGAAAGTGATACAATCCAAGTTGAAATCATTGTCATTATTTTCATAATGTAAACGGTATTGTATTTGGTACTTTATTAGTTGTTTCTTAGTTTGTTGATGTTACCATTGTGTAATTTTTTTGTACAAACAATCTTCTTTGATACAACATTTAACTTTGCAAGGCAGCTTGAACAGCAAGATTGCAAGCCCACAAGAATCCCTCTTGCCAGGCTTCAATTTATGTGTTTGTGTCCAAACCACCAGTGGTTTGGAGCAATCAACTAAAAAGATCACCTTACTGATCCACCTAATATGTGATGGACAATGATAGACGGATGGTTCATCAAATGCCTAGTTTGAATACATTAAAGTTACACGTTGAAAGAGAGCTTGATAGTTGGAGGATGGCAGTTAAGTGCATCAATCTACATTCAATTTGTCTCCCCTGCGCACCGATAAAATGTAATTGTATTCTTCTATTTTCCCCTTGCTCAGTTTAATCTAGTGTGTGACGACAGCGGTTTAAATGAGGCAACCCAGTCCATTTACATGGGAGGACTTCTGCTCGGAGGGCTGGTATTTGGAGCAATGGCTGACAGGTATTAAGACTGCTTGTGGGTCTTGCTTCTCACATCATGAATAATAATAATAAAAAATATTTACTATACAAATATTTCCAAATGTATGATTTGAATATACGTGGTCAATTAAGAATGTTATGTAAAAAGTATCTATTGGAATAGCATAATTTCACCATCATAGCTTGTCTGATTTTTGCAGGTTTGGCCGACGGTATGTTGCCCTGCTCGGATTGTTTCTCCAGCACTTGTTTGGTGTTGCCTCGGCTTTCTCAACACACATCTATGTTTACATTGCACTTCGATTTGTCGTTGGTGCCGCAGTTTCTGGCGTTTGGATTAATTCATATGTCATAGGTAAGTAGGACCTGTCCTTATTTTCTTCTAATCAGGTCAATTCACTTAACTGTCACCGGGAAGATATTGCATTAATTATGTATTATTACTTACTTAATAATCATTAATACATCAATAATTTAGTCAATTGATAGATCCTTCATTGAAATGACTTGTATTTTTGTTGTGTTCTTGCTTTAAAGGGGTGGAGTGGACCTGTACCTCAAAACGAGGTTTTGTCAGTATCTCTTCACTTTCCTTTTTTTCTGTTGGACTGATGATGATGTCAGGCGTTGCCTATTTTGTCCGTGATTGGAGGAATCTACACCTGGTGTTCTCAAGCCCTCTGATCCTGTTACTGCTAGCCGGATACTGGTCTGTAAACCCTTCCATTCTACAATGTAACCCTGAGCGTCTTACTTCTGACTATCTTAAGTATATCCCAGTTAATCATGTTTATCATGTCACATTGACATTTCGCGCTACATCAAGTGATAAGTCAATTCCTTTTGACTTGAATCATTCACCAGAACGGAATGTAGTCTCATGCCTATTTGAATGCCTAATGCCTATTTTGTCCGTGAATGGAGGATTCTACACCTGGTGTTTTCAAGCCCTCTGATCATGTTACTGCTAGCCGGATACTGGTCTGTGAACCTTTTGGTTCTACAGTGTAACCCTGATCCTCTTACTTCCTACTATCTTGATTATCAAAATAGCATATTTTATCAAGTATTTTTGATGAGTCATTTACTTTTGACTTGAATCATTTACCACAACAGGAGGCAGTCTCATAAAAGTACAGGAACCTTATGAGTCCTTTCAACCTTTAGCTTTTTAGTTTAATTGAATTATGAGAAACTATTTTCTGCAACCCCAAGTGGGGTCCAGACCCAAAATGTTTGGAAGAAATTCAGTACTTCAGTGATTTTGTCAGTTTAGTTATGTTTGATTTGTATGACCTTCCAGGCTCATGCCTGAATCAGCCCGCTGGCTTTTGACCCAGGGCAGGGTGAAAGAAGCGCGAAGGGAGGTCCTGAGAGCAGCCAGGGTGAACGGAAGAACAATCTCTGAGGCCATGCTCAGCCAGGTGAGCTACCTATGCCCCACTTTTACCTCCTTCAATAGGAAACACATCCACAATCAATAAGTATTCTTGGCAGACACAAAGAAAACAACCTTGATATTTCCTTGTTTAGTTGGAGGCTGACTTGGAGACTAAGAATGTGTCAAAAAGCACAGGCATGTTGGATATTTTCAGGGTGTCATATATAAGTAATCGTGTTATCGTCATGAGTTTTATCTGGTGAGTATAACTCAGATGCATATGTTGAAACACTATTGAAAATCAATAATCATGACAATAAATATTTGCACTCCAGCAAAATGTATACGCAAATCAATATTTCCGTCAATATAACTTTTACCTTGTGACTTCACTTCTGTTTCTAGGTTTGGAGCAAGTCTGGTGTACTATGGAATCAGCCTAAATGTTGGCAGTTTTGGCGTGGATATATACCTCACTCAGTTCATCTTTGGCCTTGTAGACATTCCTGCATGCATCGGCAGTGCTGTACTCATTGAGTACTTTGGGAGGAGAAAATGTCAAGCCGCGACTATGTTCTTTACTGGTAGTGCTTGCCTTGTGATGCTTGCGATTCCAAATGGTAGCTACTGGCCAAACCTTCTGCAGCCTAACATCAGCTGAATGCATATTTATATAGCATATGTAATAATTAATTTTGACCCCCAGACTTTTCTGCGGCTACAACAGTCGTCGCTGCGCTTGGGAAGTTTGGATCCACCGCTGCCTTTTCCATCATCTATGTTTACACTGCAGAAATATACCCGACTACTGTAAGGTAAGACATAACAAAAATACATTCAAAAATGTAAAGTGTAGTGCAGATACATATAGATATAGAGAGGAAATGAGAATGTATGTGTGCTGGCTATTGTAGAGCAACTTCTTGGTTGTAAAAAAAAGGTATTGTCGATTTCTGTTGATTGTGTAGTGGGCTTGTGAAAGTGTTTACTTCCCTTAAAATCAATGTCCCACTCAGAATAGTTAAGTGTTACAAAATAAAAGTCCTTTATAATTTGCATCCATGTTTTTCCTTGTTGTCTATTGTTCCTGGCAGGCAGAGTGGGCTTGGTATAAATTCCATGTGTGGTCGTATCGGGGCCATCCTAGCTCCTCTCATCAGACTACTACAGGTCTACCACCCTGCCATCCCTATGGTGTTGTACGGCACCACTCCCTTAATAGGCGGGTTGCTCTGCTTTCTGCTGCCCGAGACCCTCAACACGGAACTCCAGGACCACACAGAACAGAGGTCAGTACATACGGTGGCTTTACAACAACGTACATGGAGTTAGCATGCGGTTCTGGGTTCGAAACCCAATGTCTGCAGCAGTCTACCTGTAGGTATAAGCCTTAAGCAAGAAAGACTAAATACTAAAATCATAAGTGTGAGTTGGCGAAAAATACCTACTTTTATTGAAAAAAACAAACCAAAAACTAATATTACCTTATAATTTTTCATTTCTGTTATTTTTAGAAAACAACCGGAGGGGAATTCTGATACTGAATTCCCTTGCAAGCAAGTTAAATCAATGGAAATAAATGATTCATAACAAAACACGTAATCATTTTCATTGTTCAGCAACAGAAAATCGAAAATAATAAATTATCTTGCCACTTTGCCATTCATTGAAGTCAAACAAGAGTTAATGATTTTATTGAACATGAAAACTTAGATCTGCAAGATTATTTAGACATACTTTACAAATATATAGTTGTTAGGATTGAATAAACTGGTTCTTCTCTGGATGGTTTCAAATAGGCACAGTTTGAGAAGAAACATTACACATTATCACATTTAATCACTCTTGCAACAAACGCAGCCATCACAACGAATGTACACACTGAAGAAAAATCATTGACATGTTTCTGCAAGGGAGTTGACCAGTCGACCTAAACCTTTTCAACTGTAGTGATCTTTACATGCAGGCTCTAACAGTTGAATCAATCCATGCTTTCATGGTAACGATCATGTTAACCTTTTTAAAATGAAAAATACATGTCTTGTATACCACTGCCTTACAATAAAGTACAATTTGTTTGATGCATTGACTCACACCGTTTAGATCATTATTACTGTGACACAACTTTTAAATCATGTGTTACGCCTCAGATTCATCGACAGTAGCCTTCAGAAGCCATTGGGTCTTGTGTTGAGTGTGACCGAAGCCCTCGTCGTAATTTCCTTTTCTTTTAAACAGCTGCTGGTAGTGAAATATGCAGTAGTAGCTGCCATGCAGTGGGGTGTAACTTTGGATGCTACAATAGGACACAGGTTGTCAGTAACCTGTAGTTTAATATCTTCATTATCCGGTTGAACTGAACAGTCCACTCTGAGATAAACTGATTTAGCTGTGTTCACTGATTTCTCAGTTTATTCCAAAACCGTAAGCCATGATACATTTGAATAATTTGAATTAATTATATGTAGAAAATAAATTATAATTATTAATTAATGTCAAATAAAGATAAATCTGTCGATTTTCTGGATTAAGAGTTGACTCAATATGATTGAATTAATTAATTCAACGAAGTAAAAATGTTGAATAAGTCTAGATAACGGTTTGATGTTTGAGTATTGTACCCATTACCTCACCTTAGTGTTTTCTTGCAATGCTTACAACAGAAACACATTTTGTGAAAAATGTGTTTGTCTGCCACAATTTTCTCCATTGGATAAACAGGTTTCAAGCAAGCTGAACACATTTCTTGACTAGATGGTTGAAACTGTTGAGGGATAAAAAAAAAAGCATGCGTGATATGAAAAAGATTACCTATGACCCACCTAACAATAAAGAGTAAAACCACTTTCATTTCAAATCTGGTCAAAAAACATTAATTACAAAAACAAGTTAATCTATCTTTGAAATTAAACAAATAAATGTGCCAATCAATAAAGAAACAAACTTCTGAATTCCTAAAGAAAATACAATGCAACCTACTGTATGACTGAGGGAAAGAAAATGTGTTCATAGTCTTTTATTGATTTGGGAATAGATAAATACTATGTTTTCTAGTCTTTAAGATCAATTTAACCTCTAATAGGAATAAAGCATTTTTCTCCTCGGTTTTCATGCTGGGTTGACCGGTGGGGCACTTCGTAGTCACCATCGATTGCATTTGTGGCTCATCGTTTTTTCTCATGGCAGCCTCAATAGAGACGAAAGCAGGTGAACGTAGAGGATTAGCTCTCTGTTCTCCTCAGACTATGTCTGCTGCTAATTTCCTTATGTTGCCAGTTTTGTACCACCATGAGCTTTCCTCAAAGACTCTTTGAACAGGCCTGATAAACCTGCAATGTCAGAGTCTGATTTCAAAGTTGAAACAGAATACAGAGCTTTCTTTATGGCATCCTCAATGTCTAGCAGACGGGCCAAGGTCTGTTCCTTCAGGTTCATGACCTCCTCACTTGCTCTTTCAAGATCTCCAAAAACATGGGCCCTTGGTGACATGCTTTCAGCGTCAGGCTTAATTGATAATGACCTCTCCACTGGCTGTTCTACCTTTGCTGGCTTTTCCTTCTTTTGCTGAGCTTCTTCTCCCCAGGCTGGCACCTTCTCAAATATCCCCCTGAGGGCCCTAACGTCCACATTGCTAGTGTCCTGCTCCATTTCTTCTACCGTATTGAGCATTTCCTGCAGTTCTTCTTGTTTTCGCATATGATCAAATATCTCTGTGGCTGCGGTGATGTTTCCCCTGACAATCTCATCCATGTGAACGGACAGCCTCAGGCGCCTTTCCTCTTCTGTCTCCATTTTCACTTTCTTTTCCCGCATCACAACTTGGTTATTTGACTTACTGCCTGACGGATGTGTAAGTTGTTGCTTGGACGTCACATTATCACTAGATGTCTGTTTCAATGTTGTGCCTTTGTTTGGGTTTGCTTTCAATCTGTTTGGCTTGGTAGGGGCAGTTTTCAAGGAAACCTTAATTGCTTGGTCGAATTTCTTAAGAGACTTTTGGAAATCAATTTTCGCCTCATCCACTTCCCCATCAGTAATTTCAACTGGATTTTTGGTTTGCAATTTCTGACCTATACTAACTTCGACAACTTTGTCAGATACTTCAGGTTTTTCAGAATCAGAAGCACTTGAAATTGAATCTGTGGCTTTCCCAGACATACCCCTCCCGGGCACATCTCTACTTGGTATAGATACCCCGAGACATTGCGCTTCCCTACAATGTATTTTCGTCTCAGCTACCACAGTACTCTTTTCTATATCATCCCTATCATCCCCTTTCAATCTTAAATGCTCAGGTTTAGGTGGAATGGCTGGTTTAGGACAAACCTTATTGTTTTTTGAGGTGCTATGTTCTGGGTCTTTGGCAGTTTTATCTGGGCAGGATAATTTAGTATATAGTCCACCCACATCTTCAGTGGCCAGATTGACCACTGCTACAGTACTACATGTGTCACATGGTTTTGGTTTAGATTCTGTTGAAGAGCTGAATTGTATTTCTGTGGCCATCTTAGAAGATGCATCTTCTACATTTTTCATGCGTTTCTTTTTTGATTTGCTTGATGTTTTGTATATCATTGCTGCTCTGATATCACCTCTGCTGACATTAACACTTGACCTTGCTAAGGAATCTAAGGCTGCTTGAAGACCACCAACCATTTCACTTTCTTCTTCCTGACTTTTTGTTGCAGAACTCTGTGCTGACATAGTCACAGCTTCTAAGTGATCTATCTGGAGAGCTCCAGTATCAGTAGAATGCTTTTCTTTGGACTGAAAGTCTGCAGGCCTCATATGTTTGGTTTCTCCTTCTGAGTCATGTTTTGTGGCAAAGCTGGATTTGGATGTAGACGGTTCTCTTTCACAGGACATCTTATCATCTTGCATATTCTTTTGAGAGATTCCTGGTTGTATTTCTACAGTCTTAAGATCAGATTGTACTCTATAAGTTATCTGTGGCTTTGGGTTTTCTTGACTTAATGCTTCTTTCTCTAGTGTTGCACGATGAAGAGCCTTAGCATCAAGTGTAACTTGTCGAAGACTATGGATTGCAGCTTGAAGGATGGATATTTCATCTTCGTAATCTACATCCTCAACTAACTCAGCTTGAAGGATCACGTCCTCCCTCTGTGCATTGGCACATAGAGTTAACCCTCTTGGTGCTGTCCTGAACTCACATATCTTCGGTTGCTCTTGAGGGCTAGACTCACTCAAGGTGTTTGGCACCTGACCTGAGGTGGTCCCGTTTTCACATATGTCAAATGATGTCCTTCCTTCATCAATGATGTCTTTACACATGTTTGAGTAGTCAGCATCGTCACGGGTCAGTTGTTTCAATTGGACACAGCTTTCATTTGCAGACAACCTGTTTGGCTGTGCATTTTTTTCTACTGTAGCCTGCTCTATACCACCTACATCCCATTGATGCTCTCCTATTTTACCATCAGTCTCCATGTAGACTCCAGATAGTTCTTGCTCTCGGGGCTCTGCCTTAAGAGTTTTCAAATACTCGTAATCACCCTTCTCAATGCAGTTCCTAAATAGTATCACGTTTCCTTTCATCTGCACATCAGGTCTGAATGATTCTGTGACAACTCGATCCTCATTTGATGCCAAGAGACAGCTTATGGTTGATTTCACATCTCCTTTTATAATATAATGGATGTTTTTTAAATCCTCAACCATTGTAGGTTCTACTCTGTTTGTCTTTGTAGAATGGCCTTGTGGAGGGCAATAACTTTTCACATCTCCATCTGCATAATTATTGAGGGAATAGACAGTGACGTCAGAATATCCATTCTCATCCTCTTGAATAATCACTCCCTTACTGAAAGAGTTGTCCTGGATAAGCATATCCTCTATAAGCTGTACCACATTGACTGTTCTCAACTCAACATCTTGGTTGGGGTTGAACTGACGCTGGCAGACAGGGGAATCAACAATGGTCAACCCCACATTTCCTTGTTTATCTTCCTTCAGATACATAACTTGAGTCTTCAGCTTTGCCCTCGGCAGCAGCTGCACAATGAAGTTCTGAGCACCACCTTCGGCCACATCATCTGAGGTCACCTTTGGCCCAGTTTGGGAGAGAAGATATTTAGCCTTTTTAGCTAGCATAGTCTCGTTCACTTCAATGATGTACCCATGTGAATGTATTGCTCTAAAATGATTGAGGGAATTTAGTGTTTCATTAATTCTCTCCACTGTTGTTTCAATTTCTTCCTTGTTTTGGTGCTGGATCTTATCAAACGGTATTGAATCAAAGAGATGGGCTCTGTTTTTAACATTAGCTGTAGGTGAGTTCTCAGTTGCTCTGCTGGCTTCAGTAAGGTCACCGTTGGGTGAGGTGTTGTTTTGAGGGTTGGCCTTCTGGGATGGTTCTCGCTCCATATTTGTTGTTATAAAAGGGTTGTTTTGAAAAAGACTTTCACTTGTATGGACTTCCATAAAAATTGGCAGACATTGTGAAGTATTGAGGCTTGTGCACTGTTTCTCATAAGGGGCTTGCATTCCTTTGTCATGATTCAGTTTTTCTGAGAATTCACTGCTTTGGATTTTGCGTTTATTCTCTTGTGTGCTATTCTTTAACTTCTGGTCTTGCACCATTCCAGTTGTGTCCTTCAATTTACCTTTGGACTTTTTTGGACTTGACCATGAGGTCTCCATTGACTGCCTCTCAAACATCCTCCTGGTGGACTGAACATCTACTGTAACCATCTGTTCCTCGCCCTCTGATTGGAGATCAGGACCACTGGGTCCTTCAGGGACCTCCATTGTGACCTTGATGCCATCTTCTGCCGGCTGATTTGGGGCGTTGTTGCCCTGGGGGTGGCTCACTGCACAGTTTTCAAACATCTGCCTTCTAGAGATGACCTCTCCCTCATATCCCTTTTCACCAGCTGTCTCTAAATCGAGAAACTCAGCCAGATCCTCGTCCATCACCCCGTCCAAAGTCTTCAGCTCTGGGTGAGTGTGTTTGAGAAGTCTCCTCAGCTCACATTTCTGCCTCTTCTGTTGCAACATTACTTTGGCGGGATGCGATGGCATGTTAGGTGTTTGGACGTGCCCCCGGGAGATATCTCCTCCACCCCCTCTTGGGCCGAGGCCATCCAAACGTGGTGGCACCAGAGTGTCTTTTGCTTTTTGACAGTCCTCGGCCATCTTGACTGAACAGTAAAGCAGAAGAGTCAGTGTCCCATATGTGTCATCCTTGAGATCAACCTGACCACCATGCGAGGGATCCTGAGTCAAGTTTATACGTTACCATGCCAAGTGCCAGGATTAGAAAACCAACACATGCCCAGTATGCTCAGTATGACAATTGAAAATATATAATACCAGTCATGATGTTGAAACTTACCAATCTTCTCACATGCATTGCCATGTTATTGTAATGTTATCGCGTAGTCCTGAAAACTACTACGAAGTGCTCACCATATTTTACCATGCAGCATTTTTTGGTGTTTAATTTTGCTTACCTTGATTGGTTTAGTTCGCTTTGCACTTTCCGACTTATGTTTTGCCTGTAAGAAATGAATAAATGTTCTCGTATCACATATAGTCATCATACTTATCTATCTGCAGAACATTTTTTAAACATTTTTTTATCAGCCTCTCAGTTAATTTATGATTATCCTCGTATGATGATTAACTGCAATGCAGGAATGTGGCACATATGCAGCATAAATGTGTGTGTAGTATGAGAATTATGTGGAAATATGCATTAACTGGACTACACAACCTGTAATACATGAGGCATTGAGCCAAAAATAACTATTCAGCTTTTATTCAAAGTGATTTTAAGATGCATGTCATTAATGAGCATCTTGCTCAGGGTTGTCTGCAATGCAAACCCAGATCCTATTAACCGGGGATCAACCAGCACAACCACTAGAATATTCCGTCCTATCCCTCCATCTGACATCTAACAATTGATCCGACTGCAAATCCCAACTTACAAGTTGTGTATTGTCGTTTTGTTGTTCCGCAGCCCTCGTCTGGGACAGGTAAAGAGCAGATATGGCCTTCACAGAAATGGGTAGCGTCTCCCTGGTTGGGCTAAAGGATCTCTTCTTATCATCTGTGGAACATCCGAAAATGTATGTTAAGGACATGAATCACCTTAGACTTTACACCAATTTTGCATATTTCAAAGTGTAGGCCTACTCTTTGAACAGTGGCATTACCTTTGAGGAAAGCATTAACTCTAACTATGGCAATTAGACTAAAATTGCATCATGAATTCTGCCTGGACAGTAAAGATCACTCCATCATTTGTTTCCATCTTTGAAGGGTCTAGATTAATCTGTCGGTAAAAAGATTCAGGGCACCTCACATCAAACCCCTACAGGCAGCTGCTTCATGTTAACATCAGAGAGGGGGTGCTTTCTGTGATGGTCATGGTCATGTGACTGAGTGAGGATTGCCTTGCGAAAACATAGTTGGTGAAATAACTCACATCCAGCTGAGCAAAACCATCATCATCAGGGACAGAATAAAGGGCTTAAGTGAATCCAGTCGCTTCCCCAATTCACTTTGGACTCCCGTAAGCCGACAGGCAGTAGCAAGCAGGAGTTGGTACAGATTCTATGTCAATAGTCATTCTTGTTTAATTCGGCCATTGATTCTTAACAGCTGTCACATAGGTCAGAAGTTATAAATGTTCGCCACTTGTGGAGTAGGCAGGGAGACACCCGACTCTTTTGACACTCAGGCTGCACATAAACACACACAAACCCCTACACACACACGCACAAAAACATACACACAGACACACAAACACCCTTGCTATATTGTAGTCGAAAGATAACTGACTTTTATCCTTTTCTAATAAACATAATGTACAAAATGAAACCCATGACTGAAGACAGTCGCCAGACATCAAAAAACATACCAGTTGCAGTCAGATGGAATATACGTACACTTTTTACCTACCACGAGTTTGTATGACTTATTTATAAAGGGCAAAATACTGATGTTTACGGACTTTTTGGATTAACAATAGTGATTTCCTCTCAAGCTAACTATAAGCACAACACATGACAAATTTATAACATAGCAGTCCTATAGATTTTCATGTAATTAGCACTGTAAATCTTCAAGGAAATACAAAGCTGTACAGAAATACATGTTAATTGTCAAAACCACACATCCCCATTGTGTGCGTTCTGGGAACCAACCGAAATCCTGAGTACTCACAGAGTTTAACGGCTTTCCAATCCCTGTCTTCTTCCCTTGCTTCAACCCCTCGCACAAATGTATCCGCTTATGAATATATGTTGTCCATTTAATTCAATTTCGAAAGGGTCTCTGATGAACCTTTAGGTATGCTACCCTGTCACGGTATAGAGCGCTCTGGAGTAGCCCATCTCTCTCTTGTGAAGCCTCGGCCTTCTTGTCATGTCTGATAAAGAGACAGCTGACCCTGATATAGTCCCCTGCACCGCACTCTCTGCAGCAAGAAGTGGCCTGGCTATTTGTGTCATGGACCCGGGAACGGCCCAGCGGGCCACCAGCAGGCGGTGTCAATCACGGTGCACCACCCACACGGTGACATGGCAGTTCCTTAAGCTCTTCCTGTTTACTGCTTACCAATCGGATTCATTTGTTGTTGTTGATGAAAAGAAAACAATTTTGGTAGGTTATGAAAACTGAATGAGTTGACCCTGTGCTGCAAGGATTATATAATTATTACTCTACTTTTTACCTTACTCATTTTCACATTCCTGACAAACGTAGTGTAAGAGGGGGGAAAATCGGGGGGGGGAGTGGGGAAATTGAAACTTCACATATGAAATGTAATTCACTTAATTCCTGATTTCAATGATCCAGGTTTGATACCTTGGGGAATTTAATGTATGGCGGAGTAGGAACAATAGTTAGGTTTTACCGTAATGGGATGAACCAATTCTTTCAAGGTCAATGCCACCAATCGATTTTCCTCGTTCTTTGTTGTTACTTTGTTGCTTCTTAACCAACTGAAAATAAATTATTAAAAAACATGTTGTGACTGCTGGGAGACGCAAATATAAAAAATATTATAAATGATTATTTTTCGATTCATTATTATATTGTGCATTGGATTTTAGCCTTTGCCATCAGATAAAGCTAAAGATCAACATTTATGTTACCTCCTGTTCTTTTGTGTGAGCATTAGCATTGACATCATTAGCCTTAGCATCAACATTAGCATGTCCATCAGAATCAGCTGATGGAGCAGCCTTCTTCTTCTGTGCGGGCTGTCTCTCTCCCGCGTGTCCGTTCACCACTGGTGTGGCATCGGTCGTCTTGGCTCTGGTAGTGAGAGTCGAGCTTTCCGCTCTCATGCTCCTCTCATGCACGATCTTTGGCTGCAT
>NC_136950.1:5080915-5085915 GCF_949987615.1 Pollachius pollachius | reverse complement strand
GTGTACAATCGCTACCCCTCCACTCATCTGACTGAGAGGCACAAGACATGTTTACTGCCGAGCGTGGTATTGAACGGTCCATCCCAATTCACGGGTCCATGTGTCTCTAATCAGAAAGATAGCACCGCCGATGAAGGAGAGAGAGGAAAGGAGAATTCTCCGTAGTTTGGGTCAAGGTCACACCTTACAGTAGCAGATGTTGCTTAATCCGCATTAAAGCAGCCAGACCTTAATCAACCTGCTCACTTCTGTCCATCATTCCTCTCCTATACCTCCTGTCACAGACTGTGAGTACAATGACAGAGGTACTAACCTGACTCCACAGCCGAAAGGTACAAGGTTCGATTCCCCAATCTCTGGGAGATGTGCCTAACCCCTCCCTACTCCTTAACAACACGCATCTGAATCCAATGTCGATGTCTGGTTCAAGCATCATACCAGATCATTAATTAGTAAATCATGTATGTATCCACAGATGATCCCTAAAATAACAGTTTTTGTTTAAACAAGGGGCACTGCTGAAGTCAAACCAGCCGCGCTGAGACGGAGACAGGGGGGGAGGGGGGCGTCAATGAGGTTAAGCTGTAGTACTCTCTGTATTGTTGTCGCGGTAACACGGCAAACAGACATGATCCCATACTACTGTGGAGAGGATAGGGGGATCCTACATGACTGTGATGTTCCACGCGTTGTCCTGCTCCGTGTCGTATGATCAGGGTTTTTGAAGGAAAACTTTGAGAGAGGAGCGAGGTTGTGGCGGGGGGCCTGGCTGGGGTGGGGTGGAGACATATCTGTTCTGAGCAGAGTGTCTGACGGGATTCCAGGATAGGGAGGAACGAGAAGCAGATGTGTCATGAAGGAAAGTTGGTCAGTTTCCCACACTGCAGAACGTGATGTTCAGGAGCAACTCACCCACTCTCCCTCTAACTGTCTCGCTCTTTCTCTCTCCATCTCTCTGCCTCTCTCTCTTTCTTCTTTCTTTCGTTCTTGTGTTCTGGTACACGGCACTGATTTGTAGGAACCTTAGGACCACCTTTCTCTCCCCCCTCCCCACCCCGTCTCCTTCAAGGGAAAAACACGAGTCATGAGCAGTTGTGTGTTTGTGTGTGTGTGTGTGTGTGTGCGTGCGTGCGTGCGTGTGTGTGCGACGTGTTCCTTGTCTCTCCCTGCCTCTCTTCCTGCTCCTCTGCAGCTGTGTGTGTGTGTGTGTGTGTCGGTGTGTGAGTGTGTGTGTACTGCCTGCGCTGTACTCTGTCTCAGGGAGGAACGTGTTCTGGTACAGCTGAGGAGCAAGAGCTACGCTCTGCAGCCCCCCCCCTCTCTGAGCCAGCGTGAACTAGCAGGACCTTCCGCCCAGGCCCCGCCTCTTGGGCATTGTGGGAGTTCACAGGGGTAGGTGAAGGGGAGGGAGGGAGACAGGGAGAGAGAGGGCGAGAGAGGAAGGGAGAGGCAGGGAGGGGAGCAAGAGCCCTGGCTCCATGTGTGCTTGTGTGTCACAGTGTAAGTGCACGTTTCACACGTGTGACCGCTGAAGAGGCAGGACCCCCACCCCACCCCCGCTCTAAAGCTGCTTCCCAGGGGCTTAGGAGCAGCGGCGGCGGCGGCGGCGGCGGCGGCGGCGGCGGCGACGGCAGCAGCTAAAGCGCAGGATGCTAGCGAAGGAGGAGGTTGGCTTGTCCTCACCATCAGATGAGGTCAAAGTGGAGCCGGGCGGTGGAGCTCTGTGGGCTGGCTACTACTTTACCCCGCGGCTCACACATGACAGCAGCGCAGCGGCTACGCTGCAGCCGGCCCCCGCTACAGCCAGCAGGTCCTACAGACCTGCGGAAAGTAGACAGCTATGATCAATGAGGGCAGCCAGGGTTCTGATTAATCCAGCAGTGGTCGAGAGAGAGAGAGAGAGAGAGAGAGAGAGAAGAGAGAGAGAGAGAGAGAGAGAGAGAGAGAGAGAGAGAGAGAGAGAGAGAGAGAGAGAGAGAGAGAGAGAGAAAAATACTTGGCATGCAATGCAGGGTTATTTAAAGCAAAAGCACAAGCATCATGCAGTAGTCACATCTTATTTGCATATATTTGAAATTTGGCTGCGATCAATTCAGAATGCCTCACTCTGCGAACAGGGTGAACTATCCTCTGACACACTTTTACTTTGATACCGGATGATTCATAGCTCAAGAGATATCATTTAAAAGAACACGGACACACAAACAGTACAGAACAGTCACACACCCACACACAAGCATGCACGTACAAACACGCACACACTCACACATATCCACACACAGTCAATTCCACAACGTTTTGTACACTGCTGCTGATATCTCACAGAGCTGTCTGCTCTATATGCAAACACACATGCACGCATGCATGCACAACCTTTAACACACACACACACACACACACACAAGCATGTGCACGCACACATACACATTTTCACACAGACATACAAACTCCCTCTCTCTCTCTCTCTCTCTCTCTCTCTCTCTCTCTCTCTCTCTCTCTCTCTCTCTCTCTCTCTCTCTCTCTCTCTCTCTCCATTTAGAACTGGTCCAGTTTGAATGCTGGAATATCTGGTTTCCTGTGTGTGTGTGTGTGTGTGTGTGTGTGTGTGTGTGTGTGTGGGTGTGTGACCACGGTGTGTGTAGCCACATAGCTACTTCTTTGTTCCTCCCCGTCTGCAGACATCACAGCACTGCATCACGGCTCTGCTGCTCTCCACATAGCCTCCTGTCACAACCCCCATCACCCACCCCACCCCCATCACCCACCCCACCCCCATCACCCACCCCACCCCCATCACCCACCCCACCCCCATCACCCACCCGATGCCGGAGTCACGGCGGCGGCTGGGTGGAGAGAGAGGGCGAGCGCCAGCCCCTAGCGCCTGTTGCCAGGGCGATAATTATCTCAAGGGAGTTTTAAAAGCGCGTGTCTGTCCGTCTGTTTGTATGTGTGTGTGTTTCTGTGTCTGTGTGTGTCTCTGTGTTTCTGTGTGTCTGCGTGTGTGCGGTCGTCTTCGTCGGTTCGTGTGTGTGTGTGTGTGTTTGTGTGCGATTGGGGGATAATTGGTAACGTATGAATAACAGAACTTACTAAAAGTGTATAATGAGATTGTTTGGTCAGTGGCCAAGGCGCTGCCTTGCCTTGCCTGCCCTCCACACCCCCACCCCACCTCTCCACACCGTACCAAACCACCCCCGTTCCTGTCCGGGACATCCACCCACACTCCCCCCCGCCTCCACACCTCCTGGTGGGGTTCATTCATGGTTTGGACGCGGAGAGAACCTGTGAAAGTGTGGGGCTGCTGTTGCTTCTGCGCATTCCTCCAGGCCGCGGAACCCCCAGCTGACCCTACAGGGCCGGCAACACAGGCAGGGCCGGGGGGGGAGGAGGGGGGGAGGAGAGGGGGAGGAGAGGGAATAGGGGAGATATAGGGAGAGAGAGAGCGATAGGAGTAGGAAAGAGGGGAGCAAAGGAGGGAGGGAGGAATAGAGGAGGAGGTGGAGGGATACTAAGGGCAATTTCGAAATGCAAGAAACAAAAGGTCCAAAAGTGGTCCGGCCCATCATGAGTGTGGACGGACACATAACATAAACATCAGCAGCAGAACATTTTGGCGGGAAGAAGTGGTTGTGAAGGGGGGTGAGGCTGGGGTAGGGAAAGAGAGAAGGGTGAAAAGCAATGGCGGTTCTACACGGGGGCCAACGGGGGCCAGTGCCCCTATAGACATGTCCCTCCCCCTGTGGCCCCCGCGTGATGACCAATTAAAATAATTATGATTTTACTTATTTTACGGAACTAATTTGACTCAACGTTTTACACGGGGAACTTAGAGCGGCTTAACCCAAACACCGCGCTGCTGCTGCTCGGTGAATGAGAGCTCAGCGACTACTCTCGGACAAAGGAGCCACGATCTCTCCTGTTGCAGGAGTCGAAACTAGGCAAAACAATTTCATTTCGTAAGTGACTTGTTGTTCTTGCACATAACCGTGTTACTATAGTTCCTCACATTGATGATGAAATTAAGTTTGTGAATGTCTGGTCTCGATATATTTAGAAACAAAATCCTATCTAAGCAAACTCATCGAAACAGAAGCGAGTATCTAAATGTCAGTATCCTTGCTAGGTCTAGGCTACACAATGTTGTGATGTCAACCACGTATTTCCACCGTTTTGGCTGGTGCATTGGGATAACAAATACATTTGAGTGAAGAGTAGAAGGCTATCTGCCCGTGTTAAGTAGAGAGCGATGGTTATGCAACGAAATCGATTGCATGCCCCTACGTTTTTCTTCTTCTAATAAGAGCTATCATGAAATGAGGAAAGAACAGTAGAACAGGGAAGTTTCCTTTGAGCTCTTTAGACAAGATTGTTGTAACCCTTCTGTAAGCTCAGCCTCTTAGGAACACACGTTCTCCACACTGAAACTGATAAAATAAATAGGAAATGGCCCATTGTTTTTTTCCACATTGACACACTGTATCTTGTACCCTGTACTGTGTTTTTATTTTTAATTTTTTATGGCCCTACCTCTCTTGCACGCTTGTACAAAACAAATGTTTATATGATTTTGATGATTTAGGGCATAAGCTCCATCAATTTAAGAGTTTGACAGAAAAATACAGACTGGTGAAGTTATAAACTCTTGTACAGATTAAATGGTTGATGATGGTTGAAGTAAAATAAAGTTTATAATCTTTAAATATAATTTTGTACCTTTTTTTTTGTGGCCCTCTGGTTAAACAGTGGCCCCTCCTTTGCCCCCCTAGTAAAATGTGTCTGGAAGCGCCGCTGGTGAATAGGCCTCTTTCAGTTCTGTGTGCCTTTTTTTTCTCTTTCCCTGTGTCTCCCTCCGTCGCCAAGCCATACACTGCTTCTGTTCTAGCTGGCTGCTTCTCCCGCTGCAACGTAACGCCCATGAATGCTCGCTAGTCCTTCCTCATCTGCACCGTCTGGAGGGGGGGGGGGGACTCTGTGACTCCGTGGGTTTGACCGCAGGCCAG
>NC_136950.1:5073415-5075915 GCF_949987615.1 Pollachius pollachius | reverse complement strand
CTACAGCACAGTGTGTGTGTGTGTGTGTGTGTGTGTGTGTGTGTGTGTGAGTGTCTGTGTGTGTCTGTGTGTGTGTCTGTGTGTGTGGAGAAGGGTGACCGTAAAAGGAGAGGAATATAGAGAAAAAGACCCATAGGCAAGAAGATGGGCTGGGAGGCAGCCAGACAGACTGACAGACACAGACAGACAGACAGACAGACAGACAGACAGACAGACAGACAGACACACAAAGACACAGACAGCAGTTTAGGTAGCTATGGAGTCAGAAAGACAAGACGGACATCAACAGAAAGACGGACACACATACAGGCAGGTAGAAAGACAGAGGCAGAAAGACTGCTAGACAGACAGATGGGCAAGCTGAGAAAGAAAGCAAGCTGATCTTTTTTTATTGAGGGTGGGGTCATCTGTAATCCTGTGTCTACTGTCTCCCTGCAGTAGCAAGTTTTAATAGGGAGTATACCTTCTCTCACATGACCATCCCTGTGTGTGTGTGTGTGTGTGTGTGTGTCCGTCTGTTTTTCTTTCCGTCCATCTGTCTGTCTGCACATATGCGTGTGCTCTGCCTGAGCCTGTTTGGAGAGAGAGAGAGAGAAAAAGAGAGTGGGTGAGAGAGAGAGAGAGAGAGAGAGAGTCACATGTTCACGCCATGTTCTCTCCCAGCCTGTCTGCTCACCTGGTGGTTGCCATGGGAACAGCCAGACAGCGGCAGACTTTGCACCAGGCGCCCCGGGGGGATTGTGGGAACAGAGAGCATGTTTTGGGGGCAAAGAATCTCTCCAGGTCTCCAGGAAAAAAAAACTAAAAACAAAAGAAAAATCGACCCGAGACCCAGAGCCCGACGGTGTTGTTTAATGGCCGTTCCCCAGTTCAGAGCTATCTCTGCGAGCTCTTTGTTCTAGGGGCTGTTTTATGTGCTCTCAAAAAGAATCACTACAGCATCTTTTTCCAATTAAACTCAAACACGGCTTTGTTCTCTATTTGGGTTGATTTGACAAAGTAAAATAAAAAAAATCTAATTATTATTGCAAATTTCAACATGACCCTGCTTACCTGCCAGCCAAAATCATACTTGCACCTGGAAATAATGGAATCTATTGATGGCTTACCACTTGTTTCCTTCGTACTCTTGTATAACCAGTTATTTGTTTTACTTTATAATACTTATTATTTAATCTGTACCCTAATTGCCTGATTAAAACTGGGGTCAAAATCCTTGCGTGTGTAAAACAAACTTAATTAGGCAATAAAGCTAATTCAGATTCTTAAACTACAGTAGCACAGAGAGTGGGAGGTTAGAAAAAGTGTTTTATATATCTGTGTGTGTGTTTGTGTGTGTGTGTGTGTGTGTGTGTGTGTCTGTGTGTGTGGGTATGTGTGTGTGCAGCTGTACGTGTTTATCTGTATGTATCTGTTTCTTTGTTTGTGTGTGTGAGTGTGTATGTGTGCATCTGTGTGTGTTTATCAGTGTGTATCTCTGCGTGCGTGTGAGTGTGTGTGTGTGTGTGTGTGTGTGTGTGTGTGTGTGCGTGCGTGTGTGAGTGTGTATCTAAATGTGTGTATCTAAATGTCTGTGAGAGCGTCTCTTAATTGTATGCGTGTGTGTCTCTTAGTGTGTTTGTGTGTGTGTCTCTTAGTGTGTGTGTGTGTGTGTGTGTGTGTGTGTGGGAGGGGCCATGAGTCTTCCCATAAGCAGCAGCAGCAGCACTGGCCCTCCTCTGTTGTTCCTCTGGTGTGTTTCAGACCCAGACGCCTCGTGTACCTGGTGATAAACACGCCGCCCCACCAAAGCCCCTCTCTCTGGTAGATTTATTCACTCCTCTGTCCTCTGTCGGGTCAGGCCTCTGCTCGGTGGCTGTTGTTACTGCTGACGCCGGAGCGGGGACATGTTCCAGCCGTTATCGCACCAGTTGCACACTTCCATCCACCCCCACCTCCCCTTTGTGTTTAGCCAGCTGCCCCTGGGAGGAGCTGGGTGGGGGGGAGAGTATTGTGTCGGGTGGGGCTGAAAGGGGGTGACTGGGTCTGTGTGTGGCGTGCACACCGCATGCAGATGTGTATACTGTGCAAAGCGTGTGTCTTTGTGTATCACATAGATATAGATATATCTATCTATATAGATAGATATAGATCTGCATAGGAGCTGCCTTACCCAAAGCAAACTGTTGTTATCAGAGAAACGGGGAGTTGTGTGTCCTTTCTTTTTTCTTGTTCTGTCAGGAGGGAAAAATGCAGTGTCGGCATCTCTGATTCCCCCCCCGCTCTCTGTCCCAGCTGTGAGCCGGCCATGGGTTAAGCTCAGAGCCCGGGGGAGGGAGGGGAGAGGGGGGGGGGGGGGGGGGGGGGGGGTGGAAAGCCTGAGAGACACACAGACAGACGAGCAGGCGGACAGGCAGGCAGACGGGCAGGCAGGCAACAGGAAGGCGACAAAAACACAAAACACAAACAGAGCAGTAAAATAGCAGCCAGAGAGAGAGAGAGGAGAGAGAGAGAGAGAGAG
>NC_136950.1:5070961-5073215 GCF_949987615.1 Pollachius pollachius | reverse complement strand
ATCCCTTAAATAGCATGGATGTTTCTGGTCTTCAAACACAGGCTGGCGGCTTGTTGCTTCCTTTGGTGTTCCATTGTTTGTTGTTTATCTTGGAGTTATTTTACAACTATTTAATTCATAATTTGTAGTTGCTCAGAAACCTTTCTATTTAAGCACTGAATTATTTTTAAAGATAATAACAATATTACTCAACAATAACAATAATAATACTGATAATATTATTATTTTATATATTATTATATTATTGTAACAATAATTTATTATTCTTATCTTCTTCTTTGTATTGTTTATCATCTATTATTTTCATTATTATTATTTTATATTTTTTCATTATTCGTTATACTATTATTATGATCATCAATGGGGGGAGGGGGGGGGGGGGGGGGGGGGGATCCGGGTGTTTGAGTTCAGAGAAAGACCCCTGGGAGCCGGTCCTGCTTCCCTTATGTGGACATGAGTAAATAAAGAGACGCCAAATCAGGGCCCACCACAGGCAGAGCGGCGCATTGAGGTGCTTATGTCATCTCCGTGGCCCCGGGAGGGCCTATTAATAGTGAGGCTGTTGCCTTTTATACATCCACGCACACACAACACTGTTGTTGGGGCTGCGCGCAGACGGCGGTGCGCCGGCGAGTAACCGCTGGCACTTGTCGGAGGCGGATGAGTCACGGGCGAACAGTGAATGAAGAGACGGAAGCACGGGCGCACTGGAAACGAAGGATCTGCGTCAGACGCCTGCATGATGAACCCACTTGCAAACATTGAAATCTGAAACGTCGGGAAAAAAATCATCAATGAACAAAGGACTACATTAAAACTAACCGACAACAAGTGCGCAAAACACCTAACCCAGCGACGCATGAGAGCCCCTCTGCATTGAGCTTTGACTAAAGCCCGTGAAAGGTGTGGGCCGGGCTGAACGGTCACACCAAGCACCCTGTATCAGCATAAGAGCTGCTACACATTTATGTGTGCACGATTGCGTTTCCAAAATAAGGGAGACATTTTCGGGGACTACTCAAGCTGGGGACAGGCCTCCGGAAACGGGAATCAGTCCCTGGAAATCGGGGACTGTCCCTGGAAAACGGTATCTGGTTCCAAAAGCCACCAGATACTCTGCCAGTGCTGGACAGCCGGTGCGGGGGTGGGAAGGGGGGTCAAAATTAACAAGCTAGCTCGTTTATAGCGCAAGTGGGCCGCTGCAACTCAACATCACAACACAAGTATGTCAGTATACACAGACGGTGACACAGCAAATGCAGAACTGTAGGTCACAAGAAGCAAAAGCGGCTCACGTTTTCCAGGTGGACTTGGGTGTACAGGTGCTTGTGAAAGGGAATCTTCTGGTAGAACAGCTAGATCAGCTAATTTAGCTACTTCCCCCTCAAACATAAGGACGCATTGCCAGAACTATCGGAGGTTTCTTTGAGGCTAGAGTGACCAGTTGGCCCAGTTTTCCAGCTCCCGTCCCCGGTGAGGGCTATCACGGAAATGACCCCACTTGAAAAAATATATGAATCGATGAAACGGCGAAAGGTACTAACTTGCTGATTCATTTTATTCTTGAGGCATTAGTCTGGTCTCTATCTGATAGGCTGGGTCGCGACCTCGCTGGGGGTCTATCTATCGACTTTACACCATAAGCAGGCCTGATGATCATAAACAATGGGCCTCAATACAATATAGAACAATTCCTTATTCAAGCAGCCTACTTTGGCTTTTTGGCTTTTTAACTGAAGCTTAAAACACATCATACTTAACAATTGGGGATAAACTGTCCAAGCTGTAACTTCAGTATTACATTTACCATGATAAGCATATAAATATCTCCTCTCTTATACATACAAGATCCACAAATATTTTGTGGATCTTGTCCGAATGTAACATTATTTAAGGTCCGACACAACTGCAGCTTGTGAAACGTGTGCGGAGAGAGGCCGTTCTGAGAGGAGGGGAGCTGGGACTGTTTTTGTTCTGAAACAGGACACCGCCCTGGGAACCGCTGCTCAGTCTGCACCACCTGGAGACGTGGAGGAACACTGGATACACACACGTGCACGCAAATACACTCACACACACATAGGCACTCATACACACACACACACACACAGGTTCATAGACACACACACACACACACACAGTCACATGCACAGACGCAAACACACGCACACACACGCACGCACACACACACACACACACACACACACACACACACAGAAACATATATGTAAACATACACATACACAGTGTGTTA